>NW_027189142.1:2095322-2432822 GCF_040958095.1 Procambarus clarkii
GGTTATAAGTTTTGGAAACCTATTTAAGTCCACACACAATATCGTATCTGATACGATAAAACAAACGTTTCCAATACTTTCAAATATTTTCCAGATATGTTGTGGCAACCTAAAATTGTTTGCTGGGAGAGAGTCAAAATTCGGCTCAAAAATCACGCTCAGGAGTCAAATTTCCGAAATTTCAGACATTTTGAAATCTGCAGGGGGGTTTGGGCAAAATATGACCCATAACCGTTTTCAGTAATTGGCATATTTTCGGTATAAAAAGTCGTAATTTGAAACTGAAAATAAGTGCAGAGAGTCAGAATTCGGATAAAAAATCACGCTCAGGAGTCAAATTTCCGACATTTCAGACATTTTGAAAACTGCAGGGGGGTTTGGGCAAAATATGACCATTCGCCGTTTCCAGTAATTGGCATATTTTCGGTGTAAAAAGTCGTATCTTAAAACTGAAAATAAGTGCAGAGAGTCAGAATTCGGCTCAAAAATCACGCTCTGGATTCAAATTTCAGACATTCCAGACATTTTGAAAACTGATAGGGGGTTTCGGCAAAATATGACCAATCGCCGTTTTCAGTAATTGGCATATTTTCGGTATAAAAAGTCGTTATTTGAAACTGAAAAAAGGTGCAGGGAGTCAGAATTCGGATAAAAAATCACGCTCAAAAGTCAAATTTCCAACATTTCAGACATTTTGAAAACTGCAGGGGGGTTTGGTCAAAATATGACCCATCGCCGTTTTCAGTAATTGGCATATTTTCGGTATAAAAAGTCGTAATTTGAAACTGAAAATAGGTGCAGAGAGTCAGAATTCGGCTCAAAAGTCACGCTCAGGAGTCAAATTTCCGACATTTCAGACATTTTGAAAACTGCAGGGGGGTTTGGGCAAAATATGACCATTCGCCGTTTTCAGTAATTGGCATATTTTCGGTGTAAAAAGTCGTAATTTGAAACTGAAAAAAGGTGCAGGGAGTCAGAATTCGGATAAAAAATCACGCTCAGGAGTCAAATTTCCGACATTTCAGACATTTTGAAAACTGCAGGTGGGTTTGGTAAAAATATGACCCATCGCCGTTTTCAGTAATTGGCATATTTTCGGTATAAAAAGTCGTAATTTGAAACTGAAAATAGGTGAAGAGAGTCAGAATTCGGATAAAAAATCACGCTCAGGAGTTAAATTTCCGACATTTCAGACATTTTGAAAACTGCAGGGGGGTTTAGGCAAAATATGACCATTCGCCGTTTCCAGTAATTGGCATATTTTCGGTGTAAAAATTCGTATCTTGAAACTGAAAATAAGTGCAGAGAGTCAGAATTCGGCTCAAAAATTACGCTCAGGAGTCAAATTTCCGACATTTCAGACATTTTGAAAACTGCAGGGGGGTTTGGGCAAAATATGACCCATCGCCGTTTTCAGTAATTGGCATATTTTCGGTATAAAAAGTCGTAATTTGAAATTGAAAAAAAGGTGCAGAGAGTCAGAATTCGGCTCAAAAATCACGCTCAGGAGCCAAATTTCCGAAATTTCAAACATTTTGAAAACTGCAGGGGGGTTTGGGCAAAATATGACCCATCGCCGTTTTCAGTAATTGGCATATTTTCGGTATAAAAAGTCGTAATTTGAAACTGAAAATAGGTGCAGAGAGTCAGAATTCGGCTCAAAAATCACGCTCAGGAGTCAAATTTCAGACATTTCAGACATTTTGAAAACTGCAGAGGGGTTTGGGCAAAATATGACCCATCGCCGTTTTCAGTAATTGGCATATTTTCGGTATAAAAAGTCGTAATTTGAAACTGAAAATAGGTGCAGAGAGTCAGAATTCGGAGAAAAAGTCATGCTCAGGAGTCAAATTTCCGACATTTCAGACATTTTGAAAACTGCAGGGGGGTTTGGGCAAAATATGACCATTCGCCGATTCCAGTAATTGGCATATTTTCGGTGTAAAAAGTCGTATCATGAAACTGAAAATAAGTGCAGAGAGTCAGAATTCGGCTAAAAAATCACGCTCTGGAGTCAAATTTCAGACATTCCAGACATTTTGAAAACTGCAGGGGGGTTTGGGCAAAATATGACCCATCGCCGTTTTCAGTAATTGGCATATTTTCGGTGTAAAAATTCGTATCTTGAAACTGAAAATAAGTGCAGAGAGTCAGAATTCGGCTCAAAAATCACGCTCAGGAGTCAAATTTCCGACATTTCAGACATTTTGAAAACTGCAGGGGGGTTTGGGCAAAATATGACCCATTGCCGTTTTCAGTAATTGGCATATTTTCGGTATAAAAAGTCGTAATTTGAAACTGAAAATAGGTGCAGAGAGTCAGAATTCGGCTCAAAAATCACGCTCAGGAGTCAAATTTCCGAAATTTCAAACATTTTGAAAACTGCAGGGGGGTTTGGGCAAAATATGACCTATCGCCGTTTCCAGTAATTGGCATATTTTCGGTGTAAAAAGTCGTATCATGAAACTGAAAATAAGTGCAGAGAGTCAGAATTCGGCTAAAAAATCACGCTCTGGAGTCAAATTTCAGACATTCCAGACATTTTGAAAACTGATGGGGGGTTTGGGCAAAATATGACCAATCGCCGTTTTCAGTAATTGGCATATTTTCGGTATAAAAAGTCGTTATTTGAAACTGAAAAAAGGTGCAGGGAGTCAGAATTTGGATAAAAAAGCACGCTCAGGAGTCAAATTTCCGACATTTCAGACATTTTGAAAACTGCAGGGGGGTTTGGTCAAAATATGACCCATCGCCGTTTTCAGTAATTGGCATATTTTCGGTATAAAAAGTCGTAATTTGAAACTGAAAATAGGTGCAGAGAGTCAGAATTCGGCTCAAAAATCACGCTCAGGAGTCAAATTTCCGAAATTTCAGACATTTTGAAATCTGCAGGGTGGTTTGGGCAAAATATGACCCATAGCCGTTTTCAGTAATTGGCATATTTTCGGTATAAAAAGTCGTAATTTGAAACTGAAAATAGGTGCAGAGAGTCAGAATTCGGCTCAAAAGTCACGCTCAGGAGTCAAATTTCCGACATTTCAGACATTTTGAAAACTGCAGGGGGGTTTGGGCAAAATATGACCATTCGCCGTTTTCAGTAATTGGCATATTTTCGGTGTAAAAAGTCGTAATTTGAAACTGAAAAAAGGTGCAGGGAGTCAGAATTCGGATAAAAAATCACGCTCAGGAGTCAAATTTCCGACATTTCAGACATTTTGAAAACTGCAGGTGGGTTTGGTCAAAATATGACCCATCGCCGTTTTCAGTAATTGGCATATTTTCGGTATAAAAAGTCGTAATTTGAAACTGAAAATAGGAGCAGAGAGTCAGAATTCGGCTCAAAAATCACGCTCAGGAGTCAAATTTCCGAAATTTCAGACATTTTGAAATCTGCAGGGGGGTTTGGGCAAAATATGACCCATAACCGTTTTCAGTAATTGGCATATTTTCGGTATAAAAAGTCGAAATTTGAAACTGAAAATAGGTGCAGAGAGTCAGAATTCGGATAAAAAATCACGCTCTGGAGTCAAATTTCCGACATTTCAGACATTTTGAAAACTGCAGGGGGGTTTGGGCAAAATATGACCATTCGCCGTTTTCAGTAATTGGCATATTTTCGGTGTAAAAAGTCGTATCTTGAAACTGAAAATAAGTGCAGAGAGTCAGAATTCGCCTAAAAAATCACGCTCTGGAGTCAAATTTCCGACATTTCCGACATTTTGAAAACTGCAGGGGGGTTTGTGCAAAATAAGACCCATCGCCGTTTTCAGTAATTGGCATGTTTTCGGTATAAAAAGTTGTAATTTGAAACTGAAAATAAGTGCAGAGAGTCAGAATTCGGATAAAAAATCAGGCTCAGGAGTCAAATTTCCGAAATTTCAAACATTTTGAAAACTGCAGGGTGGTTTGGGCAAAATATGACCCATCGCCGTTTTCAGTAATTGGCATATTTTCGGTATAAAAAGTCGTAATTTGAAACTGAAAATAGGTGCAGAGAGTCAGAAATCGGATACAAAATCACGATCAGGAGTCAAATTTCCGTCATTTCAGACATTTTGAAAACTGCAGGGATTTTGGGAACAATATGACCATTTGCCGATTTAAGCAATTGGCATATTTTCCGTATAAAAAGTCGTAATTTGAAACTGAAAATAGGTGCAGAGAGTCAGAATTTGGCTCAAAAGTCACGCTCAGGAGTCAAATTTCCGACATTTCAGACATTTTGAGAACTGCAGGGGGGTTTGGCCAAAATATGACCATTCGCCGATTTCAGCAATTGCCATATTTTCGGTATAAAAAGTCGTAATTTGAAACTGAAAATAGGTGCAGAGAGTCAGAATTCGGCTCAAAAGTCACGCTCAGGAGTCAAATTTCCGACATTTCAGACATTTTGAAAACTGCAGGGGGGTTTGGGCAAAATATGACCATTCGCCGATTTCAGCAATTGGCATATTTTCGGTATAAAAAGTCGTAATTTGAAACTGAAAATAGGTGCAGAGCGTCAGAATTCGGCCCAAAAATCACGCTCAGGAGTCAAATTTCAAACATTTCAGACATTTTGAAAACTGCAGGGGGGTTTGGGCAAAACATGACCCATCGCCGTTTTCAGTAATTGGCATATTTTCGGTATAAAAAGTCGTAATTTGAAACTGAAAATAGGTGCAGAGAGTCTGAATTTGGATAAAAAATCACGCTCACGAGTCAAATTTCCGACATTTCAGACATTTTGAAAACTGCAGGGGGGTTTGGTCAAAATATGACCCATCGCCGTTTTCAGTAATTGGCATATTTTCGGTGTAAAAAGTCGTATCTTGAAACTGAAAATAAATGCAGAGAGTCAGAATTCGGCTCAAAAATCACGCTCAGCAGTCAAATTTCCGACATTTCAGACATTTTGAAAACTGCTGGGGGGTTTGGGCAAAATATGACCCATCGTCGTTTTTAGTAATTGGCATATTTTCGGTATAAAAAGTCCTAATTTGAAACAGAAAATAGGTGCAGAGAGTCAGAATTCGGATAAAAAATCAGGCTCAGGAGTCAAATTTCCGAAATTTCAAACATTTTGAAAACTGCAGGGTGGTTTGGGCAAAATATGACCCACCGCCGTTTTCAGTAATTGGCATATTTTCGGTATAAAAAGTCGTAATTTGAAACTGAAAATAGGTGCAGAGAGTCAGAATTCGGCTCAAAAATCACGCTCAGGAGTCAAATTTCAGACATTTCAGACATTTTGAAAACTGCAGGGGGGTTTAGGCAAAATATGACCCATCGTTGTTTTCAGTAATTGGCATATTTTCGGTATAAAAAGTCGTAATTTGAAACTGAAAATAGGTGCAGAGAGTCAGAAATCGGATAAAAAATCACGATCAGGAGTCAAATTTCCGACATTTCAGACATTTTGAAAACTGCAGGGGGTTTGGGCACAATATGACCATTCGCCAATTTAAGCAATTGGCATATTTTCCGTATAAAAAGTCGTAATTTGAAACTGAAAATAGGTGCAGAGAGTCAGAATTCGGCTCAAAAGTCACGCTCAGGAGTCAAATTTCCGACATTTCAGACATTTTGAAAACTGCAGGGGGGTTTGGGCAAAATATGACCATTCGCCGATTTCAGCAATTGGCATATTTTCGGTATAAAAAGTCGTAATTTGAAACTGAAAATAGGTGCAGAGAGTCAGAATTCGGCTCAAAAGTCACGCTCAGGAGTCAAATTTCCGACATTTCAGACATTTTGAAAACTGCAGGGGGGTTTGGGCAAAATATGACCATTAGCCGATTTCAGCAATTGGCATATTTTCGGTATAAAAATTCGTAATTTGAAACTGAAAATATGTGCAGAGCGTCAGAATTCGGCCCAAAAATCACGCTCAGGAGTCAAATTTCAAACATTTCAGACATTTTGAAAACTGCAGGGGGGTTTGGGCAAAACATGATCCATCGCCGTTTTCAGTAATTGGCATATTTTCGGTATAAAAAGTCGTAATTTGAAACTGAAAATAGGTGCAGAGAGTCAGAATTCGGCTCAAAAGTCACGCTCAAGAGTCAAATTTCCGACATTTCAGACATTTTGAAAACTGCAGGGGGGTTTGGTCAAAATATGACCCATCGCCGTTTTCAGTAATTGGCATATTTTCGGTATAAAAAGTCGTAATTTGAAACTGAAAATAGGTGCAGAGAGTCAGAATTCGGCTCAAAAGTCACGCTCAGGAGTCAAATTTCCGACATTTCAGACATTTTGAAAACTTTGGGGGGGGGGGGGGTTTGGGCAAAATATGACCATTCGCCGTTTTCAGTAATTGGCATATTTTCGGTGTAAAAAGTCGTATCTTGAAACTGAAAATAGTTGCAGAGAGTCAGAAATCGGATAAAAAATCACGATCAGGAGTCAAATTTCCGACATTTCAGACATTTTGAAAACTGCAGGGGGTTTGGGCAAAATATGACCATTAGCCGATTTCAGCAATTGGCATATTTTAGGTATAAAAAGTCGTAATTTGAAACTGAAAATAGGTGCAGAGAGTCAGAATTCGGCTCAAAAGTCACGCTCAGGAGTCAAATTTCCGACATTTCAGACATTTTGAAAACTGCAGGGGGGTTTGGGCAAAATATGACCATTCGCCGATTTCAGCAATTGGCATATTTTCGGTATAAAAATTCGTAATTTGAAACTGAAAATAGGTGCAGAGAGTCAGAATTCGGCTCAAAAGTCACGCTCAGGAGTCAAATTTCCGACATTTCAGACATTTTGAAAACTGCAGGGGGGTTTGGGAAAAATATGACCATTCGCCGATTTTAGCAATTGGCATTATTTCGGTATAAAAAGTCGTAATTTGAAACTGAAAATAGGTGCAGAGAGTCAGAATTCGGCCCAAAAATCACGCTCAGGAGTCAAATTTCAGACATTTCAGACATTTTGAAAACTGCAGGGGGGTTTGGGCAAAACATGACCCATCGCCGTTTTCAGTAATTGGCATATTTTCGGTATAAAAAGTTGTAATTTGAAACTGAAAATAGGTGCAGAGAGTCTGAATTTGGATAAAAAATCACGATCAGGAGTCAAATTTCCGACATTTCAGACATTTTGAAAACTGCAGGGGGGTTTAGTCAAAATATGACCCATCGCCGTTTTCAGTAATTGACATATTTTCGGTATAAAAAGTCGTAATTTGAAACTGAAAATAGGTGCAGAGAGTCAGAATTCGGCTCAAAAGTCACGCTCAGGAGTCAAATTTCTGACATTTCAGACATTTTGAAAACTGCAGGGGGGTTTGGGCAAAATATGACCATTCGCCGTTTTCAGTAATTGGCATATTTTTCGGTATCAAAAGTCGTAATTTGAAATTGAAAATAGGTGCAGAGAGTCAGAATTCCGCTCAAAAATCACGCTCAGGAGTCAAATTTCCGAAATTTCAAACATTTTGAAAACTGCAGGGGGGTTTGGGCAAAATATGACCCATCGCCGTTTTCAGTAATTGGCATATTTTCGGTATAAAAATTCGTAATTTGAAACTGAAAATAGGTGCAGAGAGTCAGAATTCGGCTCAAAAATCACGCTCAGGAGTCAAATTTCAGACATTTCAGACATTTTGAAAACTGCAGAGGGGTTTGGGCAAAATATGACCCATCGCCGTTTTCAGTAATTGGCATATTTTCGGTATAAAAAGTCGTAATTTGAAACTGAAAATAGGTGCAGAGAGTCAGAATTCGGAGAAAAAGTCATGCTCAGGAGTCAAATTTCCGACATTTCAGACATTTTGAAAACTGCAGGGGGGTTTGGGCAAAATATGACCATTCGCCGTTTTCAGTAATTGGCATATTTTCGGTGTAAAAAGTCGTAATTTGAAACTGAAAAAAGGTGCAGGGAGTCAGAATTCGGATAAAAAATCACGCTCAGGAGTCAAATTTCCGACATTTCAGACATTTTGAAAACTGCAGGTGGGTTTGGTCAAAATATGACCCATCGCCGTTTTCAGTAATTGGCATATTTTCGGTATAAAAAGTCGTAATTTGAAACTGAAAATAGGAGCAGAGAGTCAGAATTCGGCTCAAAAATCACGCTCAGGAGTCAAATTTCCGAAATTTCAGACATTTTGAAATCTGCAGGGGGGTTTGGGCAAAATATGACCCATAACCGTTTTCAGTAATTGGCATATTTTCGGTATAAAAAGTCGAAATTTGAAACTGAAAATAGGTGCAGAGAGTCAGAATTCGGATAAAAAATCACGCTCAGGAGTCAAATTTCCGACATTTCAGACATTTTGAAAACTGCAGGGGGGTTTGGGCAAAATATGACCATTCGCCGTTTTCAGTAATTGGCATATTTTCGGTGTAAAAAGTCGTATCTTGAAACTGAAAATAAGTGCAGAGAGTCAGAATTCGCCTAAAAAATCACGCTCTGGAGTCAAATTTCCGACATTTCCGACATTTTGAAAACTGCAGGGGGGTTTGTGCAAAATAAGACCCATCGCCGTTTTCAGTAATTGGCATTTTTTCGGTCTAAAAAGTTGTAATTTGAAACTGAAAATAGGTGCAGAGAGTCAGAATTCGGATAAAAAATCAGGCTCAGGAGTCAAATTTCCGAAATTTCAAACATTTTGAAAACTGCAGGGTGGTTTGGGCAAAATATGACCCATCGCCGTTTTCAGTAATTGGCATATTTTCGGTATAAAAAGTCGTAATTTGAAACTGAAAATAGGTGCAGAGAGTCAGAAATCGGATAAAAAATCACGATCAGGAGTCAAATTTCCGACATTTCAGACATTTTGAAAACTGCAGGGGGTTTGGGAACAATATGACCATTTGCCGATTTAAGCAATTGGCATATTTTCCGTATAAAAAGTCGTAATTTGAAACTGAAAATAGGTGCAGAGAGTCAGAATTCGGCTCAAAAGTCACGCTCAGGAGTCAAATTTCCGACATTTCAGACATTTTGAGAACTGCAGGGGGGTTTTGCCAAAATATGACCATTCGCCGATTTCAGCAATTGCCATATTTTCGGTATAAAAAGTCGTAATTTGAAACTGAAAATAGGTGCAGAGAGTCAGAATTCGGCTCAAAAGTCACGCTCAGGAGTCAAATTTCCGACATTTCAGACATTTTGAAAACTGCAGGGGGGTTTGGGCAAAATATGACCATTCGCCGATTTCAGCAATTGGCATATTTTCGGTATAAAAAGTCGTAATTTGAAACTGAAAATAGGTGCAGAGCGTCAGAATTCGGCCCAAAAATCACGCTCAGGAGTCAAATTTCAAACATTTCAGACATTTTGAAAACTGCAGGGGGGTTTGGGCAAAACATGACCCATCGCTGTTTTCAGTAATTGGCATATTTTCGGTATAAAAAGTCGTAATTTGAAACTGAAAATAGGTGCAGATAGTCTGAATTTGGATAAAAAATCACGCTCACGAGTCAAATTTCCGACATTTCAGACATTTTGAAAACTGCAGGGGGGTTTGGTCAAAATATGACCCATCGCCGTTTTCAGTAATTGGCATATTTTCGGTATAAAAAGTCGTAACTTGAAACTGAAAATAGGTGCAGAGAGTCAGAATTCGGCTCAAAAGTCATGCTCAGGAGTCAAATTTCCGACATTTCAGACATTTTGAAAACTGCAGGGGGGTTTGGTCAAAATATGACCCATCGCCGTTTTCAGTAATTGGCATATTTTCGGTATAAAAAGTCGTAATTTGAAACTGAAAATAGGTGCAGAGAGTCAGAATTCGGCTCAAAAGTCACGCTCAGGAGTCAAATTTCCGACATTTCAGACATTTTGAAAACTGCGGGGGGGTTTGGTCAAAATATGACCCATCGCCGTTTTCAGTAATTGGCATATTTTCGGTATAAAAAGTCGTAATTTGAAACTGAAAATAGGAGCAGAGAGTCAGAATTCGGCTCAAAAATCACGCTCAGGAGTCAAATTTCCGAAATTTCAGACATTTTGAAATCTGCAGGGGGGTTTGGGCAAAATATGACCCATAACCGTTTTCAGTAATTGGCATATTTTCGGTATAAAAAGTCGAAATTTGAAACTGAAAATAGGTGCAGAGAGTCAGAATTCGGATAAAAAATCACGCTCAGGAGTCAAATTTCCGACATTTCAGACATTTTGAAAACTGCAGGGGGGTTTGGGCAAAATATGACCATTCGCCGTTTTCAGTAATTGGCATATTTTCGGTGTAAAAAGTCGTATCTTGAAACTGAAAATAAGTGCAGAGAGTCAGAATTCGCCTAAAAAATCACGCTCTGGAGTCAAATTTCCGACATTTCCGACATTTTGAAAACTGCAGGGGGGTTTGTGCAAAATAAGACCCATCGCCGTTTTCAGTAATTGGCATTTTTTCGGTCTAAAAAGTTGTAATTTGAAACTGAAAATAGGTGCAGAGAGTCAGAATTCGGATAAAAAATCAGGCTCAGGAGTCAAATTTCCGAAATTTCAAACATTTTGAAAACTGCAGGGTGGTTTGGGCAAAATATGACCCATCGCCGTTTTCAGTAATTGGCATATTTTCGGTATAAAAAGTCGTAATTTGAAACTGAAAATAGGTGCAGAGAGTCAGAAATCGGACAAAAAATCACGATCAGGAGTCAAATTTCCGACATTTCAGACATTTTGAAAACTGCAGGGGGTTTGGGAACAATATGACCATTTGCCGATTTAAGCAATTGGCATATTTTCCGTATAAAAAGTCGTAATTTGAAACTGAAAATAGGTGCAGAGAGTCAGAATTCGGCTCAAAAGTCACGCTCAGGAGTCAAATTTCCGACATTTCAGACATTTTGAGAACTGCAGGGGGGTTTGGCCAAAATATGACCATTCGCCGATTTCAGCAATTGCCATATTTTCGGTATAAAAAGTCGTAATTTGAAACTGAAAATAGGTGCAGAGAGTCAGAATTCGGCTCAAAAGTCACGCTCAGGAGTCAAATTTCCGACATTTCAGACATTTTGAAAACTGCAGGGGGGTTTGGGCAAAATATGACCATTCGCCGATTTCAGCAATTGGCATATTTTCGGTATAAAAAGTCGTAATTTGAAACTGAAAATAGGTGCAGAGCGTCAGAATTCGGCCCAAAAATCACGCTCAGGAGTCAAATTTCAAACATTTCAGACATTTTGAAAACTGCAGGGGGGTTTGGGCAAAACATGACCCATCGCCGTTTTCAGTAATTGGCATATTTTCGGTATAAAAAGTCGTAATTTGAAACTGAAAATAGGTGCAGAGAGTCTGAATTTGGATAAAAAATCACGCTCACGAGTCAAATTTCCGACATTTCAGACATTTTGAAAACTGCAGGTGGGTTTGGTCAAAATATGACCCATCGCCGTTTTCAGTAATTGGCATATTTTCGGTATAAAAAGTCGTAACTTGAAACTGAAAATAGGTGCAGAGAGTCAGAATTCGGCTCAAAAGTCATGCTCAGGAGTCAAATTTCCGACATTTCAGACATTTTGAAAACTGCAGGGGGGTTTGGTCAAAATATGACCCATCGCCGTTTTCAGTAATTGGCATATTTTCGGTATAAAAAGTCGTAATTTGAAACTGAAAATAGGTGCAGAGAGTCAGAATTCGGCTCAAAAGTCACGCTCAGGAGTCAAATTTCCGACATTTCAGACATTTTGAAAACTGCGGGGGGGTTTGGGCAAAATATGACCATTCGCCGTTTTCAGTAATTGGCATATTTTCGGTGTAAAAAGTCGTATCTTGAAACTGAAAATAAATGCAGAGAGTCAGAATTCGGCTCAAAAATCACGCTCAGCAGTCAAATTTCCGACATTTCAGACATTTTGAAAACTGCTGGGGGGTTTGGGCAAAATATGACCCATCGTCGTTTTTAGTAATTGGCATATTTTCGGTATAAAAAGTCCTAATTTGAAACAGAAAATAGGTGCAGAGAGTCAGAATTCGGATAAAAAATCACGCTCATGAGTCAAATTTCCGACATTTCAGACATTTTGAAAACTGCAAGGGGGTTTGGGCAAAATATGACCATTCGCCGTTTTCAGTAATTGGCATATTTTCGGTGTAAAAAGTCGTATCTTGAAACTGAAAATAAGTGCAGAGAGTCAGAATTCGCCTCAAAAATCACGCTCTGGAGTCAAATTTCCGACATTTCCGACATTTTGAAAACTGCAGGGGTGTTTGTGCAAAATAAGATCCATCGCCGTTTTCAGTAATTGGCATATTTTCGGTATAAAAAGTCCTAATTTGAAACTGAAAATAGGTGCAGAGAGTCAGAATTCGGATAAAAAATCAGGCTCAGGAGTCAAATTTCCGAAATTTCAAACATTTTGAAAACTGCAGGGTGGTTTGGGCAAAATATGACCCACCGCCGTTTTCAGTAATTGGCATATTTTCGGTATAAAAAGTCGTAATTTGAAACTGAAAATAGGTGCAGAGAGTCAGAATTCGGCTCAAAAATCACGCTCAGGAGTCAAATTTCAGACATTTCAGACATTTTGAAAACTGCAGGGGGGTTTAGGCAAAATATGACCCATCGTTGTTTTCAGTAATTGGCATATTTTCGGTATAAAAAGTCGTAATTTGAAACTGAAAATAGGTGCAGAGAGTCAGAAATCGGATACAAAATCACAATCAGGAGTCAAATTTCCGACATTTCAGACATTTTGAAAACTGCAGGGGGTTTGGGCACAATATGACCATTCGCCAATTTAAGCAATTGGCATATTTTCCGTATAAAAAGTCGTAATTTAAACTGAAAATAGGTGCAGAGAGTCAGAATTCGGCTCAAAAGTCACGCTCAGGAGTCAAATTTCCGACATTTCAGACATTTTGAAAACTGCAGGGGGGGTTTGGGCAAAATATGACCATTCGCCGATTTCAGCAATTGGCATATTTTTGGTATAAAAATTCGTAATTTGAAACTGAAAATAGGTGCAGAGCGTCAGAATTCGGGCCAAAAATCACGCTCAGGAGTCAAATTTCAAACATTTCAGACATTTTGAAAACTGCAGGGGGGTTTGGGCAAAACATGATCCATCGCCGTTTTCAGTAATTGGCATATTTTCGGTATAAAAAGTCGTAATTTGAAACTGAAAATAGGTGCAGAGAGTCAGAATTCGGCTCAAAAGTCACGCTCAAGAGTCAAATTTCCGACATTTCAGACATTTTGAAAACTGCAGGGGGGTTTGGTCAAAATATGACCCATCGCCGTTTTCAGTAATTGGCATATTTTCGGTATAAAAAGTCGTAATTTGAAACTGAAAATAGGTGCAGAGAGTCAGAATTCGGCTCAAAAGTCACGCTCAGGAGTCAAATTTCCGACATTTCAGACATTTTGAAAACTTTGGGGGGGGGGGGTTTGGGCAAAATATGACCATTCGCCGTTTTCAGTAATTGGCATATTTTCGGTGTAAAAAGTCGTATCTTGAAACTGAAAATAGTTGCAGAGAGTCAGAAATCGGATAAAAAATCACGATCAGGAGTCAAATTTACGACATTTCAGACATTTTGAAAACTGCAGGGGGTTTGGGCAAAATATGACCATTCGCCGATTTCAGCAATTGGCATATTTTAGGTATAAAAAGTCGTAATTTGAAACTGAAAATAGGTGCAGAGAGTCAGAATTCGGCTCAAAAGTCACGCTCAGGAGTCAAATTTCCGACATTTCAGACATTTTGAAAACTGCAGGGGGGTTTGGGCAAAATATGACCATTCGCCGATTTCAGCAATTGGCATATTTTCGGTATAAAAATTCGTAATTTGAAACTGTAAATAGGTGCAGAGAGTCAGAATTCGGCTCAAAAGTCACGCTCAGGAGTCAAATTTCTGACATTTCAGACATTTTGAAAACTGCAGGGGGGTTTGGGCAAAATATGACCATTCGCCGTTTTCAGTAATTGGCATATTTTCGGTATCAAAAGTCGTAATTTGAAATTGAAAATAGGTGCAGAGAGTCAGAATTCCGCTCAAAAATCACGCTCAGGATTCAAATTTCCGAAATTTCAAACATTTTGAAAACTGCAGGGGGGTTTGGGCAAAATATGACCATTCGCCGATTTCAGCAATTGGCATATTTTCGGTATAAAAAGTCGTAATTTGACACTGAAAATAGGTGCAGAGAGTCAGAATTCGGCTCAAAAGTCACGCTCAGGAGTCAAATTTCCGACATTTCAGACATTTTTAAAACTGCAGGCGGGTTTGGGAAAAATATGACCATTCGCCGATTTCAGCAATTGGCATTATTTCGGTATAAAAAGTCGTAATTTGAAACTGAAAATAGGTGCAGAGAGTCAGAATTCGGCCCAAAAATCACGCTCAGGAGTCAAATTTCAGACATTTCAGACATTTTGAAAACTGCAGGGGGGTTTGGGCAAAACATGACCCATCGCCGTTTTCAGTAATTGGCATATTTTCGGTATAAAAAGTTGAAATTTGAAACTGAAAATAGGTGCAGAGAGTCTGAATTTGGATAAAAAATCACGCTCAGGAGTCAAATTTCCGACATTTCAGACATTTTGAAAACTGCAGGGGGGTTTGGGCAAAATATGACCATTCGCCGTTTTCATTAATTGGCATATTTTCGGTATCAAAAGTCGTAATTTGAAATTGAAAATAGGTGCAGAGAGTCAGAATTCCGCTCAAAAATCACGCTCAGGAGTCAAGTTTCCGAAATTTCAAACATTTTGAAAACTGCAGGGGGGTTTGGGCAAAATATGACCCATCGCAGTTTTCAGTAATTGGCATATTTTCGGTATAAAAAGTCGTAATTTGAAACTGAAAATAGGTGCAGAGAGTCAGAATTCGGCTCAAAAATCACGCTCAGGAGTCAAATTTCAGACATTTCAGACATTTTGAAAACTGCAGGGGGGTTTGGGCAAAATATGACCCATCGCCGTATTCAGTAATTGGCATATTTTCGGTATAAAAAGTCGTAATTTGAAACTGAAAATAGGTGCAGAGAGTCAGATTTCGGATAAAAAATCACGCTCAGGATTCAAATTTCCGACATTTCAGGCATTTTGAAAACTGCAGGGGGGTTTGGTCAAAATATGACCCATCGCCGTTTTCAGTAATTGGCATATTTTCGGTGTAAAAAGTCGTATCTTGAAACTGAAAATAAGTGCAGAGAGTCAGAATTCGCCTCAAAAATCACGCTCTGCAGTCAAATTTCCGACATTTCCGACATTTTGAAAACTGCAGGGGGGTTTGGGCAAAATATGACCCATCGCAGTTTTCAGTAATTGGCATATTTTCGGTATAAAAAGTCGTAATTTGAAACTGAAAATAGGTGCAGAGAGTCAGAATTCGGCTCAAAAGTCACGCTCAGGAGTCAAATTTCCGACATTTCAGACATTTTGAAAACTGCAGGGGGGTTTGGGCAAAATATGACCATTCGCCGATTTCAGCAATTGGCATATTTTCAGTATAAAAAGTCGTAATTTGAAACTGAAAATAGGTGCAGAGAGTCAGAATTCGGCCCAAAAATCACGCTCAGGAGTCAAATTTCAGACATTTCAGACATTTTGAAAACTGCAGGGGGGTTTGGGCAAAACATGACTCATCGCCGTTTTCAGTAATTGGCATATTTTCGGTATAAAAAGTCGTAATTTGAAACTGAAAATAGGTGCAGAGAGTCTGAATTCGGATAAAAAATCACGCTCAGGAGTCAAATTTCCGACATTTCAGACATTTTGAAAACTGCAGGGGGGTTTGGGCAAAATATGACTATTCGCCGTTTTCAGTAATTGGCATATTTTCGGTATCAAAAGTCGTAATTTGAAATTGAAAATAGGTGCAGAGAGTCAGAATTCCGCTCAAAAATCACGCTCAGGAGTCAAATTTCCGAAATTTCAAACATTTTGAAAACTGCAGGGGGGTTTGGGCAAAATATGACCCATCGCAGTTTTCAGTAATTGGCATATTTTCGGTATAAAAAGTCGTAATTTGAAACTGAAAATAGGTGCAGATAGTCAGAATTCGGCTAAAAAATCTCGCTCAGGAGTCAAATTTCAGACATTTCAGACATTTTGAAAACTGCAGGGGGGTTTGGGCAAAATATGACCCATCGCCGTTTTCAGTAATTGGCATATTTTCGGTATAAAAAGTCGTAATTTGAAACTGAAAATAGGTGCAGAGAGTCAGAATTCGGATAAAAAATGACGCTCAGGATTCAAATTTCCGACATTTCAGGCATTTTGAAAACTGCAGGGGGGTTTGGTCAAAATATGACCCATCGCCGTTTTCAGTAATTGGCATATTTTCGGTATAAAAATTCGTAATTTGAAACTGAAAACAGGGTCATATTTTGCCCAATCCCCCCTGCAGTTTTCAAAATGTCTGAAATTTCGGAAATTTGACTCCTGAGCGTGATTTTTGAGCCGAATTCTGACTCTCTGCACTTATTTTCAGTTTCAAATTACGAATTTTTACCCCGAAAATATGCCAATTACTGAAAACGGTGAAGGGTCATATTTTGCCAAAACCAACCTGCAGTTTTCAAAAAGTCTGAAATGTCGGAAATTTGACTCCTGAGCGTGATTTTTTAGCCGAATTCTGACTCTGTGCACCTATTTTCAGTTTCAAATTACGACTTTTTATACCGAAAATATGCCAACTACTGAAAACGGCGATGGGTCATATTTTGCCCAAACCCCCCTGCAGTTTTCAAAATGTCTGAAATGTCGGAAACTTGACTCCTGAGCGTGATTTTTGAGCCGAATTCTGACTCTCTGCACTTATTTTCAGTTTCAAATTACGACTTTTTACCCCGAAAATATGCCAATTACTGAAAACAGTGAAGGGTCATATTTTGCCAAAACCAACCTGCAGTTTTCAAAATGTCTGAAATGTCGGAAATTTGACTCCTGAGCGTGATTTTTGAGCCGAATTCTGACTCTCTGCACCTATTTTCAGTTTCAAATTACGACTTTTTATACCGAAAATATGCCAATTACTGAAAACGGCGATGGGTCATATTTTGCCCAAACCCCCCTGCAGTTTTCAAAATGTCTGAAATAACGGAAATTTGACTCCTGAGCGTGATTCTTTAACCGAATTCTTACTCTCTGCACCTGTTTTCAGTTTCAAATTACGAATTTTTATACCGAAAATATGCCAATTACTGAAAACGGCGATGGGTCATATTTTGCTCAAATCCCACTGCAGTTTTCAAAATGTCTGAAATGTCGGAAATTTGACTCCTGAGCGTGATTTTTGAGCCGAATTCTGACTCTGCACCTATTTTAAGTTTCAAATTACGACTTTTTACACCGAAAATATGCGAATTACTGAAAACAGCGAAGGGTCATATTTTGCCCAAACCCCCCTGCAGTTCTCAAAATGTCTGAAATGTCGGAAATTTGACTCCTGTGCGTGATTTTTGAGCAGAATCCTGACTCTCTGCACCTATTTTCAGTTTCAAATTACTACTTTTTATACCGAAAATATGCCAATTACTGAAAACGGCGATGGGTCATATTTTGACCAAACCCCCCTGCAGTTTTCAAAATGTCTGAAATGTCGGAAATTTGACTCCTGAACGTGATTTTTTTGCCCGAATTCTGACTCTCTGCACCTATTTTCAGTTTCAAATTACGACTTTTTATACTGAAAATATGCCACTTACAGAAAACGGCGAAGGGTCATATTTTGCCTAAACTCCCCTGCTGTTTTCAAAATCTCTGAAATTTCGGAAATTTGACTCCTGAGCGTGATTTTTGAGCCGAATTCTGACTCTTTGCACCTATTTTCAGTTTCAAATTACGAATTTTTCTACCGAAAATATGCCAATTACTGAAAACGGCGATCGGTCATATTTTGCCCAAACCCCCCTGCAGTTTTCAAAATGTCTGAAATGTCGGAAATTTGACTCCTGAGCGTGATTTTTTATCCAAATTCTGACTCTCTGCATCTATTTTCAGTTTCAAATTACGACTTTTTATACCGTATATATGCCAATTACTGAAAACGGCGATGGGTCATATTTTGCCCAAACTGCCCTGCAGTTTTCAAAATGTCTGAAATGTCTGAAATTGGACTCCTGAGCGTGATTTTTGAGCCGAATTCTGACTCTTTGCATCTATTTTCAGTTTCAAATTACGACTTTTTATACCGTATATATGCCAATTACTGAAAACGGCGATGGGTCATATTTTGCCCAAACCCCCCAGCAGTTTTCAAAATGTCTGAAATGTCGGAAATTTGACTCCTGAGCGTGATTTTTTATCCGAATTCTGACTCTCTGCACCTATTTTCAGTTTCAAATTACGACTTTTTATACCGAAAATATGCCAATTATTGAAAACGGCGATGGGTCATATTTTGCCCAAACCCCCCTGCAGTTTTCAAAATGTCTGAAATGTCGGAAATTTGACTCCTGAGCGTGATTTTTGAGCCGAATTCTGTCTCTCTGCACTTATTTTCAGTTTCAAATTACTACTTTTTACAAAAAAATATGCCAATTACTGACAACGGCGATGGGTCATTTTTTGCCCAAACTGCCCTGCAGTTTTCAAAATGTCTGAAATTTGACACCTGAGCGTGATTTTTGAGCCGAATTCTGACTCTCTGCATCTATTTTCAGTTTCAAATTACGACTTTTTATACCGAAAATATGCCAATTACTGATAACGGCGATGGGTCATATTTTGCCCAAACCCCCCCTGCAGTTTTTAAAATGTCTGAAATGTCTGAAATTTGACACCTGAGCGTGATTTTTGAGCCGAATTCTGACTCTCTACACCTATTTTCAGTTTCAAATTACGACTTTTTATGCCGAAAATATGCCAATTACTGATAACGGCGATGGGTCATATTTTTCCCAAACCCCCCTGCAGTTTCCAAAATGTCTGAAATTTCAGAAATTTGACTCCTGAGCTTGATTTTTGAGCCGAATTCTGACTCTCCGCACCTATTTTCAGTTTCAAATTAAGACTTTTTATACCGAAAATATGCCAATTACTGAAAACAGCGATGGGTCATATTTTGCCCAAACCGCTCTGCAGTTTTCAAAATGTCTGAAATGTCGGAAATTTGACTCCTGAGCGTGATTTTTAATCTGAATCCTGACTCTCTGCACCTTTTTTCAGTTTCAAATTACGACTTTTTATACCGAAAATATGCCAATTACTGAAAACAGCGATGGGTCATATTTTGCCCAAACCCCCCCTGCAGTTTTCAAAATGTCTGAAATGTCTGAAATTTGACTCCTGAGCGTGATATTTGAGCCGAATTCTAACTCTCTACACCTATTTTAAGTTTCAAATTACGAATTTTTATACCGAAAATATGCCAATTACAGAAAACGGCGATGGGTCATATTTTGCCTATACTCCCCTGCAGTTTTCAAAATCTCTGAAATTTCGGAAATTTGACTCCTGAGCGTGATTTTTGAGCCGAATTCTGACTCTCTGCACCTATTTTCAGTTTCTAATTACGAATTTTTATACCGAAAATATGCCAATTACAGAAAACGGCGATGGGTCATATTTTGCCTATACTCCCCTGCAGTTTTCAAAATCTCTGAAATTTCGGAAATTTGACTCCTGAGCGTGATTTTTGAGCCGAATTCTGACTCTCTGCACTTATTTTCAGTTTCAAATTACGACTTTTTACAAAAAAAAATATGCCAATTACTGACAACGGCGATGGGTCATATTTTGCCCAAACTGCCCTGCAGTATTCAAAATGTCTGAAATGTCTGAAATTTGACTCCTGAGCGTGATTTTTGAGCCGAATTCTGACTCTCTGCATCTATTTTCAGTTTCAAATTACGACTTTTTATACCGAAAATATGCTAATTACTGATAACAGCGATGGGTCATATTTTTCCCAAACCCCCCTTCAGTTTTCAAACTGTCTGAAATGTCGGAAATTTGACTCCTGAGCATGATTTTTTATCCGAATTCTGACTCTCTGCACCTTTTTTCAGTTTCAAATTACGACTTTTTATACCGAAAATATGCCAATTACTGAAAACGGCTATGGGTCATATTTTGCCCAAACCCCCCTGCAGTTTTCAAAATGTCTGAAATGTCTGATATTTGACTCCTGAGCGTGATTTTTAATCCGAATTCTGACTCTCTGCACCTATTTTCAGTTTCAAATTACGAATTTTTATACCGAAAATATGCCAATAACTGAAAACGGCGATGGGTCATATTTTGCCCAAACCCCCCCTGCAGTTTTCAAAATGTCTGAAATGTCTGAAATTTGACTCCTGAGCGTGATTTTTGAGCCGAATTCTGACTCTCTGCACCTATTTTCAGTTTCAAATTACGAATTTTTATACCGAAAATATGCCAATTACTGAAAACAGCGATGGGTCATATTGTGCCCAAACCCCCCTGCAGTTTTCAAAATGTCTGAAATGTCGGAAATTTGACTCCTGAGCGTGATTTTTTATCCGAATTCTGACTCTCTGCACCTATTTTCAGTTTCAAATTACGACTTTTTATACCGAAAATATGCCAATTACTGAAAACGGCGATGGGTCATATTTTGCCCAAACTGCACTGCAGTTTTCAAAATGTCTGAAATGTCTGAAATTTGACTCCTGAGCGTGATTTTTGAGCCGAATTCTGACTCTCTGCAACTATTTTCAGTTTCAAATTACGACTTTTTATACCGAAAATATGCTAATTACTGATAACAGCGATGGGTCATATTTTTCCCAAACCCCCCTTCAATTTTCAAACTGTCTGAAATGTCGGAAATTTGACTCCTGAGCGTGATTTTTTATCCGAATTCTGACTCTCTGCACCTATTTTCAGTTTCAAATTACGACTTTTTATACCGAAAATATGCCAATTACTGAAAACGGCGATGGGTCATATTTTGCCCAAACCCCCCTGCAGTTTTCAAAATGTCTGATATTTGACTCCTGAGCGTGATTTTTAATCCGAATTGTGACTCTCTGCACCTATTTTCAGTTTCAAATTACGACTTTTTATACCGAAAATATGCCAATAACTGAAAACGGCGATGGGTCATATTTTGCCCAAACCCCCCCTGCAGTTTTTAAAATGTCGGAAATGTCTGAAATTTGACTCCTGAGCGTGATTTTTTATCCGAATTCTGACTCTCTACACCTATTTTCAGTTTCAAATTACGACTTTTTATACCGAAAATATGCCAATTACTGAAAACGGCGATGGGTCATATTTTGGCCAAACCCCCCTTCAGTTTTCAAAATCTCTAAAATTTCGGAAATTTGACTCCTGAGCGTGATTTTTGAGCCGAATTCTGACTCTCTGCACTTATTTTCAGTTTCAAATTACGACTTTTTACAAAAAAAAATATGCCAATTACTGACAACGGCGATGGGTCATATTTTGCCCAAACTGCACTGCAGTTTTCAAAATGTCTGAAATGTCTGAAATTTGACTCCTGAGCGTGATTTTTGAGCCGAATTCTGACTCTCTGCATCTATTTTCAGTTTCAAATTACGACTTTTTATACCGAAAATATGCTAATTACTGATAACAGCGATGGGTCATATTTTTCCCAAACCCCCCTTCAGTTTTCAAACTGTCTGAAATGTCGGAAATTTGACTCCTGAGCGTGATTTTTTATCCGAATTCTGACTCTCTGCACCTATTTTCAGTTTCAAATTACGACTTTTTATACCGAAAATATGCCAATTACTGAAAACGGCGATGGGTCATATTTTGCCCAAACCCCCCTGCAGTTTTCAAAATGTCTGAAATGTCTGATATTTGACTCCTGAGCGTGATTTTTAATCCGAATTCTGATTCTCTGCACCTATTTTCAGTTTCAAATTACGACTTTTTATACCGAAAATATGCCAATTACTGAAAACGGCGTTGGGTCATATTTTGCCCAAACCCCCCCTACAGTTTTCAAAATGTCTGAAATGTGTGAAATTTGACTCCTGAGCGTGATTTTTGAGCCGAATTCTGACTCTCTGCACCTATTTTCAGTTTCAAATTGCAACTTTTTATACCGAAAATATGCCAATTACTGAAAACGGCGATTGGTCATATTTTGCCCAAACCCCCCTGCAGTTTTCAAAATGTCTGAAATGTCGGAAATTTGAATCCTGAGCGTGTTTTTTTATCCGAATTCTGACTCTCTGCACCTATTTTCAGTTTCAAATTACGACTTTTTATACCGAAAATATGCCAATTACTGAAAACGGCGATGGGTCATATTTTGACCAAACCCCCCTGCAGTTTTCAAAATTTCTGAAATGTCTGAAATTTGACTCCTGAGCGTGATTTTCAATCCGAATTCTGACTCTCTGCACCTATTTTCAGTTTCAAATTACGACTTTTTATACCGAAAATATGCCAATTACTGAAAACGGCGATGGGTCATATTTTGCCCAAACCCCGCCTGCAGTTTTCAAAATGTCTGAAATGTCTGAAATTTGACTCCTGAGCGTGATTTTTGAGCCGAATTCTAACTCTCTACACCTATTTTCAGTTTCAAATTACGAATTTTTATACCGAAAATATGCCAATTACTGAAAACGGCGATGGGTCATATTTTGCCCAAACCCCCCTGCAGTGTTCAAAATGTCTGAAATGTCGGAAATTTGACTCCTGAGCGTGATTTTTTATCCGAATTCTGACTCTCTGCACCTATTTTCAGTTTCAAATTACGACTTTTTATACCGAAAATATGCCAATTATTGAAAACGGCGATGGGTCATATTTTGACCAAACCCCCCTGCAGTTTTCAAAATGTCTGAAATGTCGGAAATTTGACTCCTGGGCGTGATTTTTGAGCCGAATTCTGACTCTCTGCACTTATTTTCAGTTTCAAATTACGACTTTTTACAAAAAAAATATGCCAATTACTGACAACGGCGATGGGTCATTTTTTGCCCAAACTGCCCTGCAGTTTTCAAAATGTCTGAAATTTGACTCCTGAGCGTGATTTTTGAGCCGAATTCTGACTCTCTGCACCTATATTCAGTTTCAAATTACGAATTTTTATACCGAAAATATGCCAATTACTGAAAACAGCGATGGGTCATATTGTGCCCAAACCCCCCCTGCAGTTTTCAAAATGTCTAAAATGTCGGAAATTTGACTCCTGAGCGTGATTTTTTATCCGAATTCTGACTCTGCACCTATTTTCAGTTTCAAATTACGACTTTTTATACCGAAAATATGCCAATTACTGAAAACGGCGATGGGTCATATTTTGGCCAAACCCCCCTTCAGTTTTCAAAATCTCTAAAATTTCGGAAATTTGACTCCTGAGCGTGATTTTTGAGCCGAATTCTGACTCTCTGCACTTATTTTCAGTTTCAAATTACGACTTTTTACAAAAAAAAATATGCCAATTACTGACAACGGCGATTGGTCATATTTTGCCCAAACTGCACTGCAGTTTTCAAAATGTCTGAAATGTCTGAAATTTGACTCCTGAGCGTGATTTTTGAGCCGAATTCTGACTCTCTGCATCTATTTTCAGTTTCAAATTACGACTTTTTATACCGAAAATATGCTAATTACTGATAACAGCGATGGGTCATATTTTTCCCAAACCCCCCTTCAGTTTTCAAACTGTCTGAAATGTCGGAAATTTGACTCCTGAGCGTGATTTTTTATCCGAATTCTGACTCTCTGCACCTATTTTCAGTTTCAAATTACGACTTTTTATACCGAAAATATGCCAATTACTGAAAACGGCGATGGGTCATATTTTGCCCAAACCCCCCTGCAGTTTTCAAAATGTCTGAAATGTCTGATATTTGACTCCTGAGCGTGATTTTTAATCCGAATTCTGATTCTCTGCACCTATTTTCAGTTTCAAATTACGACTTTTTATACCGAAAATATGCCAATTACTGAAAACGGCGATGGGTCATATTTTGCCCAAACCCCCCCTACAGTTTTCAAAATGTCTGAAATGTGTGAAATTTGACTCCTGAGCGTGATTTTTGAGCCGAATTCTGACTCTCTGCACCTATTTTCAGTTTCAAATTGCAACTTTTTATACCGAAAATATGCCAATTACTGAAAACGGCGATTGGTCATATTTTGCCCAAACCCCCCTGCAGTTTTCAAAATGTCTGAAATGTCGGAAATTTGAATCCTGAGCGTGTTTTTTTATCCGAATTCTGACTCTCTGCACCTATTTTCAGTTTCAAATTACGACTTTTTATACCGAAAATATGCCAATTATTGAAAACGGCGATGGGTCATATTTTGACCAAACCCCCCTGCAGTTTTCAAAATGTCTGAAATGTCGGAAATTTGACTCCTGGGCGTGATTTTTGAGCCGAATTCTGACTCTCTGCACTTATTTTCAGTTTCAAATTACGACTTTTTACAAAAAAAATATGCCAATTACTGACAACGGCGATGGGTCATTTTTTGCCCAAACTGCCCTGCAGTTTTCAAAATGTCTGAAATTTGACTCCTGAGCGTGATTTTTGAGCCGAATTCTGACTCTCTGCACCTATATTCAGTTTCAAATTACGAATTTTTATACCGAAAATATGCCAATTACTGAAAACAGCGATGGGTCATATTGTGCCCAAACCCCCCCTGCAGTTTTCAAAATGTCTAAAATGTCGGAAATTTGACTCCTGAGCGTGATTTTTTATCCGAATTCTGACTCTGCACCTATTTTCAGTTTCAAATTACGACTTTTTATACCGAAAATATGCCAATTACTGAAAACGGCGATGGGTCATATTTTGGCCAAACCCCCCTTCAGTTTTCAAAATCTCTAAAATTTCGGAAATTTGACTCCTGAGCGTGATTTTTGAGCCGAATTCTGACTCTCTGCACTTATTTTCAGTTTCAAATTACGACTTTTTACAAAAAAAAATATGCCAATTACTGACAACGGCGATTGGTCATATTTTGCCCAAACTGCACTGCAGTTTTCAAAATGTCTGAAATGTCTGAAATTTGACTCCTGAGCGTGATTTTTGAGCCGAATTCTGACTCTCTGCATCTATTTTCAGTTTCAAATTACGACTTTTTATACCGAAAATATGCTAATTACTGATAACAGCGATGGGTCATATTTTTCCCAAACCCCCCTTCAGTTTTCAAACTGTCTGAAATGTCGGAAATTTGACTCCTGAGCGTGATTTTTTATCCGAATTCTGACTCTCTGCACCTATTTTCAGTTTCAAATTACGACTTTTTATACCGAAAATATGCCAATTACTGAAAACGGCGATGGGTCATATTTTGCCCAAACCCCCCTGCAGTTTTCAAAATGTCTGAAATGTCTGATATTTGACTCCTGAGCGTGATTTTTAATCCGAATTCTGATTCTCTGCACCTATTTTCAGTTTCAAATTACGACTTTTTATACCGAAAATATGCCAATTACTGAAAACGGCGATGGGTCATATTTTGCCCAAACCCCCCCTACAGTTTTCAAAATGTCTGAAATGTGTGAAATTTGACTCCTGAGCGTGATTTTTGAGCCGAATTCTGACTCTCTGCACCTATTTTCAGTTTCAAATTGCAACTTTTTATACCGAAAATATGCCAATTACTGAAAACGGCGATTGGTCATATTTTGCCCAAACCCCCCTGCAGTTTTCAAAATGTCTGAAATGTCGGAAATTTGAATCCTGAGCGTGTTTTTTTATCCGAATTCTGACTCTCTGCACCTATTTTCAGTTTCAAATTACGACTTTTTATACCGAAAATATGCCAATTACTGAAAACGGCGATGGGTCATATTTTGACCAAACCCCCCTGCAGTTTTCAAAATTTCTGAAATGTCTGAAATTTGACTCCTGAGCGTGATTTTCAATCCGAATTCTGACTCTCTGCACCTATTTTCAGTTTCAAATTACGACTTTTTATACCGAAAATATGCCAATTACTGAAAACGGCGATGGGTCATATTTTGCCCAAACCCCCCTGCAGTTTTCAAAATGTCTGAAATGTCTGATATTTGACTCCTGAGCGTGATTTTTAATCCGAATTCTGATTCTCTGCACCTATTTTCAGTTTCAAATTACGACTTTTTATACCGAAAATATGCCAATTACTGAAAACGGCGATGGGTCATATTTTGCCCAAACCCCCCCTACAGTTTTCAAAATGTCTGAAATGTGTGAAATTTGACTCCTGAGCGTGATTTTTGAGCCGAATTCTGACTCTCTGCACCTATTTTCAGTTTCAAATTGCAACTTTTTATACCGAAAAAATGCCAATTACTGAAAACGGCGATTGGTCATATTTTGCCCAAACCCCCCTGCAGTTTTCAAAATGTCCGAAATGTCGGAAATTTGAATCCTGAGCGTGTTTTTTTATCCGAATTCTGACTCTCTGCACCTATTTTCAGTTTCAAATTACGACTTTTTATACCGAAAATATGCCAATTACTGAAAACGGCGATGGGTCATATTTTGCCCAAACCCCCCTGCAGTGTTCAAAATGTCTGAAATGTCGGAAATTTGACTCCTGAGCGTGATTTTTTATCCGAATTCTGACTCTCTGCACCTATTTTCAGTTTCAAATTACGACTTTTTATACCGAAAATATGCCAATTATTGAAAACGGCGATGGGTCATATTTTGCCCAAACCCCCCTGCAGTTTTCAAAATGTTTGAAATGTCGGAAATTTGAATCCTGGGCGTGATTTTTGAGCCGAATTCTGACTCTCTGCACTTATTTTCAGTTTCAAATTACGACTTTTTACAAAAAAAATATGCCAATTACTGACAACGGCGATGGGTCATTTTTTGCCCAAACTGCCCTGCAGTTTTCAAAATGTCTAAAATTTGACTCCTGAGCGTGATTTTTGAGCCGAATTCTGACTCTCTGCATCTATTTTCAGTTTCAAATTACGAATTTTTATACCGAAAATATGCCAATTACTGATAACGGCGATGGGTCATATTTTGCCCAAACCACCCCTGCAGCTTTTAAAATGTCTGAAATGTCTGAAATTTGACACCTGAGCGTGATTTTTGAGCCGAATTCTGACTCTCTACACCTATTTTCAGTTTCAAATTACGACTTTTTATGCCGAAAATATGCCAATTACTGATAACAGCGATGGGTCATATTTTTCCCAAACCCCCCTGCAGTTTCCAAAATGTCTGAAATGTCGGAAATTTGACTCCTGAGCGTGATTTTTTATCCGAATTCTGACTCTCTGCACCTATTTTCAGTTTCAAATTACGACTTTTTATACCGAAAATATGCCAATTACTGAAAACGGCGATGGGTCATATTTTGGCCAAACCCCCCTTCAGTTTTCAAAATCTCTAAAATTTCGGAAATTTGACTCCTGAGCGTGATTTTTGAGCCGAATTCTGACTCTCTGCACTTATTTTCAGTTTCAAATTACGACTTTTTACAAAAAAAAATATGCCAATTACTGACAACGGCGATTGGTCATATTTTGCCCAAACTGCACTGCAGTTTTCAAAATGTCTGAAATGTCTGAAATTTGACTCCTGAGCGTGATTTTTGAGCCGAATTCTGACTCTCTGCATCTATTTTCAGTTTCAAATTACGACTTTTTATACCGAAAATATGCTAATTACTGATAACAGCGATGGGTCATATTTTTCCCAAACCCCCCTTCAGTTTTCAAACTGTCTGAAATGTCGGAAATTTGACTCCTGAGCGTGATTTTTTATCCGAATTCTGACTCTCTGCACCTATTTTCAGTTTCAAATTACGACTTTTTATACCGAAAATATGCCAATTACTGAAAACGGCGATGGGTCATATTTTGCCCAAACCCCCCTGCAGTTTTCAAAATGTCTGAAATGTCTGATATTTGACTCCTGAGCGTGATTTTTAATCCGAATTCTGATTCTCTGCACCTATTTTCAGTTTCAAATTACGACTTTTTATACCGAAAATATGCCAATTACTGAAAACGGCGATGGGTCATATTTTGCCCAAACCCCCCCTACAGTTTTCAAAATGTCTGAAATGTGTGAAATTTGACTCCTGAGCGTGATTTTTGAGCCGAATTCTGACTCTCTGCACCTATTTTCAGTTTCAAATTGCAACTTTTTATACCGAAAATATGCCAATTACTGAAAACGGCGATTGGTCATATTTTGCCCAAACCCCCCTGCAGTTTTCAAAATGTCTGAAATGTCGGAAATTTGAATCCTGAGCGTGTTTTTTTATCCGAATTCTGACTCTCTGCACCTATTTTCAGTTTCAAATTACGACTTTTTATACCGAAAATATGCCAATTACTGAAAACGGCGATGGGTCATATTTTGACCAAACCCCCCTGCAGTTTTCAAAATTTCTGAAATGTCTGAAATTTGACTCCTGAGCGTGATTTTCAATCCGAATTCTGACTCTCTGCACCTATTTTCAGTTTCAAATTACGACTTTTTATACCGAAAATATGCCAATTACTGAAAACGGCGATGGGTCATATTTTGCCCAAACCCCCCTGCAGTTTTCAAAATGTCTGAAATGTCTGATATTTGACTCCTGAGCGTGATTTTTAATCCGAATTCTGATTCTCTGCACCTATTTTCAGTTTCAAATTACGACTTTTTATACCGAAAATATGCCAATTACTGAAAACGGCGATGGGTCATATTTTGCCCAAACCCCCCCTACAGTTTTCAAAATGTCTGAAATGTGTGAAATTTGACTCCTGAGCGTGATTTTTGAGCCGAATTCTGACTCTCTGCACCTATTTTCAGTTTCAAATTGCAACTTTTTATACCGAAAAAATGCCAATTACTGAAAACGGCGATTGGTCATATTTTGCCCAAACCCCCCTGCAGTTTTCAAAATGTCCGAAATGTCGGAAATTTGAATCCTGAGCGTGTTTTTTTATCCGAATTCTGACTCTCTGCACCTATTTTCAGTTTCAAATTACGACTTTTTATACCGAAAATATGCCAATTACTGAAAACGGCGATGGGTCATATTTTGCCCAAACCCCCCTGCAGTGTTCAAAATGTCTGAAATGTCGGAAATTTGACTCCTGAGCGTGATTTTTTATCCGAATTCTGACTCTCTGCACCTATTTTCAGTTTCAAATTACGACTTTTTATACCGAAAATATGCCAATTATTGAAAACGGCGATGGGTCATATTTTGCCCAAACCCCCCTGCAGTTTTCAAAATGTTTGAAATGTCGGAAATTTGACTCCTGGGCGTGATTTTTGAGCCGAATTCTGACTCTCTGCACTTATTTTCAGTTTCAAATTACGACTTTTTACAAAAAAAATATGCCAATTACTGACAACGGCGATGGGTCATTTTTTGCCCAAACTGCCCTGCAGTTTTCAAAATGTCTAAAATTTGACTCCTGAGCGTGATTTTTGAGCCGAATTCTGACTCTCTGCATCTATTTTCAGTTTCAAATTACGAATTTTTATACCGAAAATATGCCAATTACTGATAACGGCGATGGGTCATATTTTGCCCAAACCACCCCTGCAGCTTTTAAAATGTCTGAAATGTCTGAAATTTGACACCTGAGCGTGATTTTTGAGCCGAATTCTGACTCTCTACACCTATTTTCAGTTTCAAATTACGACTTTTTATGCCGAAAATATGCCAATTACTGATAACAGCGATGGGTCATATTTTTCCCAAACCCCCCTGCAGTTTCCAAAATGTCTGAAATGTCGGAAATTTGACTCCTGAGCGTGATTTTTTATCCGAATTCTGACTCTCTGCACCTATTTTCAGTTTCAAATTACGACTTTTTATACCGAAAATATGCCAATTACTGAAAACGGCGATGGGTCATATTTTGGCCAAACCCCCCTTCAGTTTTCAAAATCTCTAAAATTTCGGAAATTTGACTCCTGAGCGTGATTTTTGAGCCGAATTCTGACTCTCTGCACTTATTTTCAGTTTCAAATTACGACTTTTTACAAAAAAAAATATGCCAATTACTGTCAACGGCGATGGGTCATATTTTGCCCAAACTGCACTGCAGTTTTCAAAATGTCTGAAATGTCTGAAATTTGACTCCTGAGCGTGATTTTTGAGCCGAATTCTGACTCTCTGCATCTATTTTCAGTTTCAAATTACGACTTTTTATACCGAAAATATGCTAATTACTGATCACAGCGATGGGTCATATTTTTCCCAAACCCCCCTTCAGTTTTCAAACTGTCTGAAATGTCGGAAATTTGACTCCTGAGCGTGATTTTTTATCCGAATTCTGACTCTCTGCACCTATTTTCAGTTTCAAATTACGACTTTTTATACCGAAAATATGCCAATTACTGAAAACGGCGATGGGTCATATTTTGCCCAAACCCCCCTGCAGTTTTCAAAATGTCTGAAATGTCTGATATTTGACTCCTGAGCGTGATTTTTAATCCGAATTCTGATTCTCTGCACCTATTTTCAGTTTCAAATTACGACTTTTTATACCGAAAATATGCCAATTACTGAAAACGGCGATGGGTCATATTTTGCCCAAACCCCCCCTACAGTTTTCAAAATGTCTGAAATGTCTGAAATTTGACTCCTGAGCGTGATTTTTGAGCCGAATTCTGACTCTCTGTACCTATTTTCAGTTTCAAATTGCAACTTTTTATACCGAAAATATGCCAATTACTGAAAACGCCGATTGGTCATATTTTGCCCAAACCCCCCTGCAGTTTTCAAAATGTCTGAAATGTCGGAAATTTGAATCCTGAGCGTGTTTTTTTATCCGAATTCTGACTCTCTGCACCTATTTTCAGTTTCAAATTACGACTTTTTATACCGAAAATATGCCAATTACTGAAAACGGCGATGGGTCATATTTTGACCAAACCCCCTTGCAGTTTTTAAAATTTCTGAAATGTCTGAAATTTGACTCCTGAGCGTGATTTTCAATCCGAATTCTGACTCTCTGCACCTATTTTCAGTTTCAAATTACGACTTTTTATACCGAAAATATGCCAATTACTGAAAACGGCGATGGGTCATATTTTGCCCAAACCCCCCTGCAGTTTCCAAAATGTCTGAAATTTCAGAAATTTGACTCCTGAGCGTGATATTTGAGCCGAATTCTAACTCTCTACACCTATTTTCAGTTTCAAATTACGAATTTTTATACCGAAAATATGCCAGTTACAGAAAACGGCGATGGGTCATATTTTGCCTATACTCCCCTGCAGTTTTCAAAATCTCTGAAATTTCGGAAATTTGACTCCTGAGCGTGATTTTTGAGCCGAATTCTGACTCTCTGGACCTATTTTCAGTTTCTAATTACGAATTTTTATACCGAAAATATGCCAATTACTGAAAACGGCGATGGGTCATAATTTGCCCAAACCCCCCTGCAGTTTTCAAAATCTCTGAAATTTCGGAAATTTGACTCCTGAGCGTGATTTTTGAGCCGAATTCTGACTCTCTGCACTTATTTTCAGTTTCAAATTACGACTTTTTCCAAAAAAAAATATGCCAATTACTGACAACGGCGATGGGTCATATTTTGCCCAAACTGCCCTGCAGTTTACAAAATGTCTGAAATGTCTGAAATTTGACTCCTGAGCGTGATTTTTGAGCCGAATTCTGACTCTCTGCATCTATTTTCAGTTTCAAATTACGACTTTTTATACCGAAAATATGCTAATTACTGATAACAGCGATGGGTCATATATTTCCCAAACCCCCCTTCAGTTTTCAAACTGTCTGAAATGTCGGAAATTTGACTCCTGAGCGTGATTTTTTATCCGAATTCTGACTCTCTGCACCTTTTTTCAGTTTCAAATTACGACTTTTTATACCAAAAATATGCCAATTACTGAAAACGGCTATGGGTCATATTTTGCCCAAACCCCCCTGCAGTTTTCAAAATGTCTGAAATGTCTGATATTTGACTCCTGAGCGTGATTTTTAATCCGAATTCTGACTCTCTGCACCTATTTTCAGTTTCAAATTACGACTTTTTATACCGAAAAAATGCCAATAACTGAAAACGGCGATGGGTCATATTTTGCCCAAACCCCCCCTGCAGTTTTCAAAATGTCTGAAATGTCTGAAATTTGACTCCTGAGCGTGATTTTTGAGCCGAATTCTGACTCTCTGCACCTATTTTCAGTTTCAAATTACGAATTTTTATACCGAAAATATGCCAATTACTGAAAACAGCGATGGGTCATATTGTGCCCAAACCCCCCTGCAGTTTTCAAAATGTCTGAAATGTCGGAAATTTGACTCCTGAGCGTAATTTTTTATCCGAATTCTGACTCTCTGCACCTATTTTCAGTTTCAAATTACGACTTTTTATACCGAAAATATGCCAATTACTGAAAACGGCGATGGGTCATATTTTGGCCAAACCCCCCTTCAGTTTTCAAAATCTCTAAAATTTCGGAAATTTGACTCGTGAGCGTGATTTTTGGGCCGAATTCTGACTCTCTGCACTTATTTTCAGTTTCAAATTACGACTTTTTACAAAAAAAAATATGCCAATTACTGAAAACAGCGATGGGTCATATTTTGCCCAAACCGCCCTGCAGTTTTCAAAATGTCTGAAATGTCGGAAATTTGACTCCTGAGCGTGATTTTTTATCCGAATTCTGACTCTCTGCACCTATTTTCAGTTTCAAATTACGACTTTTTATACCGAAAATATGCCAATTACTGAAAACGGCGATGGGTCATATTTTGCCCAAACCCCCCTGCAGTTTTCAAAATGTCTGAAATGTCTGAAATTTGACTCCTGAGCGTGATTTTTAATCCGAATCCTGACTCTCTGCACCTTTTTTCAGTTTCAAATTACGACTTTTTATACCGAAAATATGCCAATTACTGAAAACAGCGATGGGTCATATTTTGCCCAAACCCCCCCTGCAGTTTTCAAAATGTCTGAAATGTCTGAAATTTGACTCCTGAGCGTGATATTTGAGCCGAATTCTAACTCTCTACACCTATTTTCAGTTTCAAATTACGAATTTTTATACCGAAAATATGCCAGTTACAGAAAACGGCGATGGGTCATATTTTGCCTATACTCCCCTGCAGTTTTCAAAATCTCTGAAATTTCGGAAATTTGACTCCTGAGCGTGGTTTTTGAGCCGAATTCTGACTCTCTGGACCTATTTTCAGTTTCTAATTACGAATTTTTATACCGAAAATATGCCAATTACTGAAAACGGCGATGGGTCATAATTTGCCCAAACCCCCCTGCAGTTTTCAAAATCTCTGAAATTTCGGAAATTTGACTCCTGAGCGTGATTTTTGAGCCGAATTCTGACTCTCTGCACTTATTTTCAGTTTCAAATTACGGCTTTTTACAAAAAAAAATATGCCAATTACTGACAACGGCGATGGGTCATATTTTGGACAAACTGCCCTGCAGTTTACAAAATGTCTGAAATGTCTGAAATTTGACTCCTGAGCGTGATTTTTGAGCCGAATTCTGACTCTCTGCATCTATTTTCAGTTTCAAATTACGACTTTTTATACCGAAAATATGCTAATTACTGATAACAGCGATGGGTCATATTTTTCCCAAACCCCCCTTCAGTTTTCAAACTGTCTGAAATGTCGGAAATTTGACTCCTGAGCGTGATTTTTTATCCGAATTCTGACTCTCTGCACCTTTTTTCAGTTTCAAATTACGACTTTTTATACCGAAAATATGCCAATTACTGAAAACGGCTATGGGTCATATTTTGCCCAAACCCCCCTGCAGTTTTCAAAATGTCTGAAATGTCTGATATTTGACTCCTGAGCGTGATTTTTAATCCGAATTCTGACTCTCTGCACCTATTTTCAGTTTCAAATTACGACTTTTTATACCGAAAAAATGCCAATAACTGAAAACGGCGATGGGTCATATTTTGCCCAAACCCCCCCTGCAGTTTTCAAAATGTCTGAAATGTCTGAAATTTGACTCCTGAGCGTGATTTTTTATCCGAATTCTGACTCTCTGCACCTATTTTCAGTTTCAAATTACGACTTTTTATACCGAAAATATGCCAATTACTGAAAACGGCGATGGGTCATATTTTGGCCAAACCCCCCTTCAGTTTTCAAAATCTCTAAAATTTCGGAAATTTGACTCGTGAGCGTGATTTTTGAGCCGAATTCTGACTCTCTGCACTTATTTTCAGTTTCAAATTACGACTTTTTACAAAAAAAATATGCCAATTACTGACAACGGCGATGGGTCATATTTTGCCCAAACTGCACTGCAGTTTTCAAAAAGTCTGAAATGTCTGAAATTTGACTCCTGAGCGTGATTTTTGAGCCGAATTCTGACTCTCTGCATCTATTTTCAGTTTCAAATTACGACTTTTTATACCGGAAATATGCTAATAACTGATAACAGCGATGGGTCATATTTTTCCCAAACCCACCTTCAATTTTCAAACTGTCTGAAATGTCGGAAATTTGACTCCTGAGCGTGATTTTTTAGCCGAATTCTGACTTTCTGCACCTATTTTCAGTTTCAAATTACGACTTTTTATACCGAAAATATGCCAATTACTGAAAACGGCGATGGGTCATATTTTGACCAAACCCCCCCTGCAGTTTTCAAAATGTCTGAAATGTCTGAAATTTGACTCCTGAGCGTGATTTTTGAGCCGAATTCTGACTCTCTGCACCTATTTTCAGTTTCAAATTGCAACTTTTTATACCGAAAATATGCCAATTACTGAAAACGGCGATTGGTCATATTTTGCCCAAACCCCCCTGCAGTTTTCAAAATGTCTGAAATGTCGGAAATTTGACTCCTGAGCGTGTTTTTTTATCCGAATTCTGACTCTCTGCACCTATTTTCAGTTTCAAATTACGACTTTTTATACCGAAAATATGCCAATTACTGAAAACGGCGATGGGTCATATTTTGTCCAAACCCCCCTGCAGTTTTCAAAATGTCTGAAATATCGGAAATTTGACTCCTGAGCGTGATTTATGAGCCGAATTCTGACTCTCTGCACTTATTTTCAGTTTTAAATTACGACTTTTAAAACCGAAAATATGCCAATTACTGAAATCGGCGATGGGTCATATTTTTCCCAAACCCCCCTGCAGTTTTCAAAATGTCTGAAATTTGACTCCTGAGCTTGATTTTTGAGCCGAATTCTGACTCTCTGCACCTATTTTCAGTTTCAAATTACGACTTTTTATACCGAAAATATGCCAATTACTGAAAACGGCGATGGGTCATATTTTGACCAAACCCCCCTGCAGTTTTCAAAATGTCTGAAATTTCGAAAATTTGACTTCTGAGCATGATTTTTGAGCCGAATTCTGACTTCTGCACCTATTTTCAGTTTTAAATTACGACTTTTTATACCGAAAATATGCCAATTACTGAAAACGGCGATGGGTCATATTTTGACCAAAACCCCCTGCAGTTTTCAAAATGTCTGAAATTTCGAAAATTTGACTCCTGAGCATGATTTTTGAGCCGAATTCTGACTTTCTGCACCTATTTTCAGTTTTAAATTACGACTTTTTATACCGAAAATATGCCAATTACTGAAGACGGCGATGGGTCATATTTTGCCCAAACCCCCCCTGCAGTTTTCAAAATGTCTGAAATAAGGAAATTTGACTCCTGAGCGTGATTTTTGAGCCGAATTCTGACTCTCTGCACTTATTTTCAGTTTTAAATTACGACTTTTAAAACCGAAAATATGCCAATTACTGAAAACGGCGATGGGTCATATTTTGCCCAAACCCCCCTGCAGTTTTCAAAATGTCTGAAATGTCGGAAATTTGACTCCTGAGCGTGATTTTTTATCCGAATTCTGACTCTCTGCACATATTTTCAGTTTCAAATTACGACTTTTTATACCGAAAATATGCCAATTACTGAAAACGGCTATGGGTCATATTTTGCCCAAACCCCCCTGCAGTTTTCAAAATGTCTGAAATGTCTGATATTTGACTCCTGAGCGTGATTTTTAATCCGAATTCTGACTCTCTGCACCTATTTTCAGTTTCAAATTACGACTTTTTATACCGAAAAAATGCCAATAACTGAAAACGGCGATGGGTCATATTTTGCCCAAACCCCCCCTGCAGTTTTCAAAATGTCTGAAATGTCTGAAATTTGACTCCTGAGCGTGATTTTTGAGCCGAATTCTGACTCTCTGCACCTATTTTCAGTTTCAAATTACGAATTTTTATACCGAAAATATGCCAATTACTGAAAACAGCGATGGGTCATATTGTGCCCAAACCCCCCTGCAGTTTTCAAAATGTCTGAAATGTCGGAAATTTGACTCCTGAGCGTGATTTTTTATCCGAATTCTGACTCTCTGCACCTATTTTCAGTTTCAAATTACGACTTTTTATACCGAAAATATGCCAATTACTGAAAACGGCGATGGGTCATATTTTGGCCAAACCCCCCTTCAGTTTTCAAAATCTCTAAAATTTCGGAAATTTGACTCGTGAGCGTGATTTTTGAGCCGAATTCTGACTCTCTGCACTTATTTTCAGTTTCAAATTACGACTTTTTACAAAAAAAAATATGCCAATTACTGACAACGGCGATGGGTCATATTTTGCCCAAACTGCACTGCAGTTTTCAAAAAGTCTGAAATGTCTGAAATTTGACTCCTGAGCGTGATTTTTGAGCCGAATTCTGACTCTCTGCATCTATTTTCAGTTTCAAATTACGACTTTTTATACCGAAAATATGCTAATAACTGATAACAGCGATGGGTCATATTTTTCCCAAACCCACCTTCAGTTTTCAAACTGTCTGAAATGTCGGAAATTTGACTCCTGAGCGTGATTTTTGAGCCGAATTCTGACTCTCTGCACCTATTTTCAGTTTCAAATTACGACTTTTTATACCGAAAATATGCCAATTACTGAAAACGGCGATGGGTCATATTTTGACCAAACCCCCCCTGCAGTTTTCAAAATGTCTGAAATGTCTGAAATTTGACTCCTGAGCGTGATTTTTGAGCCGAATTCTGACTCTCTGCACCTATTTTCAGTTTCAAATTGCAACTTTTTATACCGAAAATATGCCAATTACTGAAAACGGCGATTGGTCATATTTTGCCCAAACCCCCCTGCAGTTTTCAAAATGTCTGAAATGTCGGAAATTTGACTCCTGAGCGTGTTTTTTTATCCGAATTCTGACTCTCTGCACCTATTTTCAGTTTCAAATTACGACTTTTTATACAGAAAATATGCCAATTACTGAAAACGGCGATGGGTCATATTTTGTCCAAACCCCCCTGCAGTTTTCAAAATGTCTGAAATATCGGAAATTTGACTCCTGAGCGTGATTTATGAGCCGAATTCTGACTCTCTGCACTTATTTTCAGTTTTAAATTACGACTTTTAAAACCGAAAATATGCCAATTACTGAAATCGGCGATGGGTCATATTTTTCCCAAACCCCCCTGCAGTTTTCAAAATGTCTGAAATTTGACTCCTGAGCTTGATTTTTGAGCCGAATTCTGACTCTCTGCACCTATTTTCAGTTTCAAATTACGACTTTTTATACCGAAAATATGCCAATTACTGAAAACGGCGATGGGTCATATTTTGACCAAACCCCCCTGCAGTTTTCAAAATGTCTGAAATTTCGAAAATTTGACTTCTGAGCATGATTTTTGAGCCGAATTCTGACTTCTGCACCTATTTTCAGTTTTAAATTACGACTTTTTATACCGAAAATATGCCAATTACTGAAAACGGCGATGGGTCATATTTTGACCAAAACCCCCTGCAGTTTTCAAAATGTCTGAAATTTCGAAAATTTGACTCCTGAGCATGATTTTTGAGCCGAATTCTGACTTTCTGCACCTATTTTCAGTTTTAAATTACGACTTTTTATACCGAAAATATGCCAATTACTGAAGACGGCGATGGGTCATATTTTGCCCAAACCCCCCCTGCAGTTTTCAAAATGTCTGAAATAAGGAAATTTGACTCCTGAGCGTGATTTTTGAGCCGAATTCTGACTCTCTGCACTTATTTTCAGTTTTAAATTACGACTTTTAAAACCGAAAATATGCCAATTACTGAAAACGGCGATGGGTCATATTTTGCCCAAACCCCCCTGCAGTTTTCAAAATGTCTGAAATGTCGGAAATTTGACTCCTGAGCGTGATTTTTTATCCGAATTCTGACTCTCTGCACCTATTTTCAGTTTCAAATTACGACTTTTTATACCGAAAATATGCCAATTACTGAAAACGGCGATGGGTCATATTTTGGCCAAACCCCCCTTCAGTTTTCAAAATCTCTGAAATCTCGGAAATTTGACTCCTGAGCGTGATTTTTGAGCCGAATTCTGACTCTCTGCACTTATTTTCAGTTTCAAATTACGACTTTTTACAAAAAAAAATATGCCAATTACTGACAACGGCGATGGGTCATATTTTGCCCAAACTGCCCTGCAGTTTTCAAAATGTCTGAAATGTCTGAAATTTGACTCCTGAGCGTATTTTTTGAGGCGAATTCTGACTCTCTACACCTAATTTCAGTTTCAAATTACGATTTTTTATACCGAAAATATGCAAATTACAGAAAACGGCGATGGGTCATATTTTGCCTAAACTCCCCTGCAGTTTTCAAAATCTCTGAAATTTCGGAAATTTGACTCCTGAGCGTGATTTTTTATCCGAATTCTGACTCTCTGCACCTATTTTCAGTTTCAACTACGACGTTTTATACCGAAAATATGCCAATTACTGAAAACGGCGATGGGTCATAATTTGCCCAAACCCCCTTGCAGTTTTCAAAATTTCTGAAATGTCGGAAATTTGACTCCTGAGCGTGATTTTTGAGCCGAATTCTGACTCTCTGCACTTATTTTCAGTTTCAAATTACGACTTTTTACAAAAAAAAATATGCCAATTACTAACAACGGCGATGGGTCATATTTTGCCCAAACTGCACTGCAGTTTTCAAAAAGTCTGAAATGTCTGAAATTTGACTCCTGAGCGTGATTTTTGAGCCGAATTCTGACTCTCTGCATCTATTTTCAGTTTCAAATTACGACTTTTTATACCGAAAATATGCTAATAACTGATAACAGCGATGGGTCATATTTTTCCCAAACCCACCTTCAGTTTTCAAACTGTCTGAAATGTCGGAAATTTGACTCCTGAGCGTGATTTTTGAGCCGAATTCTGACTCTCTGCACCTATTTTCAGTTTCAAATTACGACTTTTTATACCGAAAATATGCCAATTACTGAAAATGGCGATGGGTCATATTTTGACCAAACCCCCCCTGCAGTTTTCAAAATGTCTGAAATGTCTGAAATTTGACTCCTGAGCGTGATTTTTGAGCCGAATTCTGACTCTCTGCACCTATTTTCAGTTTCAAATTGCAACTTTTTATACCGAAAATATGCCAATTACTGAAAACGGCGATTGGTCATATTTTGCCCAAACCCCCCTGCAGTTTTCAAAATGTCTGAAATGTCGGAAATTTGACTCCTGAGCGTGTTTTTTTATCCGAATTCTGACTCTCTGCACCTATTTTCAGTTTCAAATTACGACTTTTTATACCGAAAATATGCCAATTACTGAAAACGGCGATGGGTCATATTTTGTCCAAACCCCCCTGCAGTTTTCAAAATGTCTGAAATATCGGAAATTTGACTCCTGAGCGTGATTTATGAGCCGAATTCTGACTCTCTGCACTTATTTTCAGTTTTAAATTACGACTTTTAAAACCGAAAATATGCCAATTACTGAAATCAGCGATGGGTCATATTTTTCCCAAACCCCCCTGCAGTTTTCAAAATGTCTGAAATTTGACTCCTGAGCTTGATTTTTGAGCCGAATTCTGACTCTCTGCACCTATTTTCAGTTTCAAATTACGACTTTTTATACCGAAAATATGCCAATTACTGAAAACGGCGATGGGTCATATTTTGACCAAACCCCCCTGCAGTTTTCAAAATGTCTGAAATTTCGAAAATTTGACTTCTGAGCATGATTTTTGAGCCGAATTCTGACTTCTGCACCTATTTTCAGTTTTAAATTACGACTTTTTATACCGAAAATATGCCAATTACTGAAAACGGCGATGGGTCATATTTTGCCCAAAACCCCCTGCAGTTTTCAAAAGTCTGAAATTTCGAAAATTTGACTCCTGAGCATGATTTTTGAGCCGAATTCTGACTTTCTGCACCTATTTTCAGTTTTAAATTACGACTTTTTATACCGAAAATATGCCAATTACTGAAGACGGCGATGGGTCATATTTTGCCCAAACCCCCCCTGCAGTTTTCAAAATGTCTGAAATAAGGAAATTTGACTCCTGAGCGTGATTTTTGAGCCGAATTCTGACTCTCTGCACTTATTTTCAGTTTTAAATTACGACTTTTAAAACCGAAAATATGCCAATTACTGAAAACGGCGATGGGTCATATTTTGCCCAAACCCCCCTGCAGTTTTCAAAATGTCTGAAATGTCGGAAATTTGACTCCTGAGCGTGATTTTTTATCCGAATTCTGACTCTCTGCACCTATTTTCAGTTTCAAATTACGACTTTTTATACCGAAAATATGCCAATTACTGAAAACGGCGATGGGTCATATTTTGGCCAAACCCCCCTTCAGTTTTCAAAATCTCTGAAATCTCGGAAATTTGACTCCTGAGCGTGATTTTTGAGCCGAATTCTGACTCTCTGCATCTATTTTCAGTTTCAAATTACGACTTTTTATACCGAAAATATGCTAATTACTGATAACAGCGATAGGTCATATTTTTCCCAAACCCCCCTTCAGTTTTCAAACTGTCTGAAATGTCGGAAATTTGACTCTTGAGCATGATTTTTTATCCGTATTCTGACTCTCTGCACCTATTTTCAGTTTCAAATTACGACTTTTTATACCGAAAATATGCCAATTACTGAAAACGGCGATGGGTCATATTTTGCCCAAACCCCCCTTCAGTTTTCAAAATGTCTGAAATGTCTGATATTTGACTCCTGAGCGTGATTTTTAATCCGAATTCTGACTCTCTGCACCTATTTTCAGTTTCAAATTACGACTTTTTATACCGAAAATATGCCAATTACTGAAAACGGCGATGGGTCATATTTTGCCCAAACCCCCCCTGCAGTTTTCAAAATGTCTGAAATGTCTGAAATTTGACTCCTGAGCGTGATTGTTGAGCCGAATTCTGACTCTCTGCACCTATTTTCAGTTTCAAATTGCAACTTTTTATAACTAAAATATGCCAATTACTGAAAACGGCGATTGGTCATATTTTGCCCAAACCCCCCTGCAGTTTTCAAAATGTCTGAAATGTCGGAAATTTGACTCCTGATCGTGTTTTTTTATCCGAATTCTGACTCTCTGCACCTATTTTCAGTTTCAAATTACGAATTTTTATACCGAAAATATGCCAATTACTGAAAACGGCGATGGGTCATATCTTGACCAAACCCCCCTGCAGTTTTCAAAATGTCTGAAATGTCGGAAATTTGACTCCTGAGCGTGATTTTTTTGCCCGAATTCTGACTCTCTGCACCTATTTTCAGTTTCAAATTACGACTTTTTATACCGAAAATATGCCAATTACTGAATACGGCGATGGGTCATATTTTGCCCAAACCCCCCTGCAGTTTTCAAAATGTCGGAAATGTCGGAAATTTGACTCCTGAGCGTGATTTTTGAGCCGAATTCTGACTCTCTGCACCTATTTTCAGTTTCAAATTACGACTTTTTATACCGAAAATATGCCAATTACTGAAAACGGCGATGGGTCATATTTTGCCCAAACCCCCCTGCAGTTTTCAAAATGTCTGAAATGTCGGAAATTTGACTCCTGAGCGTGATTTTTTATCCGAATCCTGACTCTCTGCACTTATTTTCAGTTTCAAATTACGACTTTTTATACCGAAAATATGCCAATTACTGAAAACGGCGATGGGTCATCTTTTGCCCAAACCCCCCTGCAGTTTTCAAAATGTCTGAAATGTCTGAAATTTGACTCCTGAGCGTATTTTTTGAGGCGAATTCTGACTCTCTACACCTAATTTCAGTTTCAAATTACGATTTTTTATACCGAAAATATGCAAATTACAGAAAACGGCGATGGGTCATATTTTGCCTAAACTCCCCTGCAGTTTTCAAAATCTCTAAAATTTCGGAAATTTGACTCCTGAGCGTGATTTTTTATCCGAATTCTGACTCTCTGCACCTATTTTCAGTTTCAACTACGACGTTTTATACCGAAAATATGCCAATTACTGAAAACGGCGATGGGTCATAATTTGCCCAAACCCCCTTGCAGTTTTCAAAATGTCTGAAATGTCGGAAATTTGACTCCTGAGCGTGATTTTTGAGCCGAATTCTGACTCTCTGCACTTATTTTCAGTTTCAAATTACGACTTTTTACAAAAAAAAATATGCCAATTACTAACAACGGCGATTTGTCATATTTTGCCCAAACTGCCCTGCAGTTTTCAAAATTTCTGAAACTTCGGAAATTTGACTCCTGAGCGTGATTTTTGAGCCGAATTCTGACTCTCTGCACCTATTTTCAGTTTCAAATTACGACTTTTTATACCGAAAATATGCCAATTACTGAAAACGGCGATGGGTCATATTTTGACCAAACCCCCCTGCAGTTTTCAAAATGTCAGAAATTTCGAAAATTTGACTCCTGAGCATGATTTTTGAGCCGAATTCTGACTTTCTGCACCTATTTTCAGTTTTAAATTACGAATTTTTATACCGAAAATATGCCAATTACTGAAAACAGCGATGGGTCATATTTTGCCCAAACCCCCCTGCAGTTTTCAAAATGTCTGAAATATCGGAAATTTGACTCCTGAGCGTGATTTTTGAGCCGAATTCTGACTCTCTGCACTTATTTTCAGTTTTAAATTACGACTTTTAAAACCGAAAATATGCCAATTACTGAAAACGGCGATGGGTCATATTTTGCCCAAACCCCCCTGCAGTTTTCAAAATGTCTGAAATGTCTGAAATTTGACTCCTGAGCGTGATTTTTGACCGAATTTTGACTCTCTGCATCTATTTTCAGTTTCAAATTACGACTTTTTATACCGAAAATATGCCAATTACTGAAAACGGCGATGGGTCATATTTTTCCCAAACCCCCCTGCAGTTTTCAAAATGTCTGAAATTTGACTCCTGAGCTTGATTTTTGCGCCGAATACTGACTCTCTGCACCTATTTTCAGTTTCAAATTACGACTTTTTATACCGAAAATATGCCAATTACTGAAAACGGCGATGGGTCATATTTTGACCAAACCCCCCTGCAGTTTTCAAAATGTCTGAAATTTCGAAAATTTGACTTCTGAGCATGATTTTTGAGCCGAATTCTGACTTCTGCACCTATTTTCAGTTTTAAATTACGACTTTTTATACCGAAAATATGCCAATTGCTGAAAACGGCGATGGGTCATATTTTGCCCAAAACCCCCTGCAGTTTTCAAAATGTCTGAAATATCGGAAATTTGACTCATTAGCGTGATTTTTGAGCCGAATTCTGACTCTCTGCACCAATTTTCAGTTTTAAATTACGACTTTTAAAACCGAAAATATGCCAATTACTGAAAACGGCGATGGGTCATATTTTGCCCAAACCCCCCTGCAGTTTTCAAAATGTCTGAAATGTCGGAAATTTGACTCCTGAGCGTGATTTTTGAGCCGAATTCTGACTCTCTGCACCTATTTTCAGTTTCAAATTACGACTTTTTATACCGAAAATATGCCAATTACTGAAAACGGCGATGGGTCATATTTTGCCCAAACTCCCCTGCAGTTTTCAAAATGTCTGAAATGTCGGAAATTTGACTCCTGAGCGTGATTTTTTATCCGAATTCTGACTCTCTGCACTTATTTTCAGTTTCAAATTACGACTTTTTATACCGAAAATATGCCAATTACTGAAAACGGCGATGGGTCATCTTTTGCCCAAACCCCCCTGCAGTTTTCAAAATGTCTGAAATGTCTGAAATTTGACTCCTGAGCGTATTTTTTGAGCCGAATTCTGACTCTCTACACCTAATTTCAGTTTCAAATTACGATTTTTTATACCGAAAATATGCAAATTACAGAAAACGCCGATGGGTCATATTTTGCCTAAACTCCCCTGCAGTTTTCAAAATCTCTGAAATTTCGGAAATTTGACTCCTGAGCGTGATTTTTGAGCCAAATTCTGACTCTCTGCACTTATTTTCAGTTTCAAATTACGACTTTTTACAAAAAAAAATATGCCAATTACCAACAACGGCGATGTGTCATATTTTGCCCAAACTGCCCTGCAGTTTTCAAAATTTCTGAAATTTCGGAAATTTGACTCCTGAGCGTGATTTTTGAGCCGAATTCTGACTCTCTGCACCTATTTTCAGTTTCAAATTACGACTTTTTATACCGAAAATATGCCAATTACTGAAAACAGCGATGGGTCATATTTTGACCAAACCCCCCTGCAGTTTTCAAAATGTCAGAAATTTCGAAAATTTGACTCCTGAGCATGATTTTTGAGCCGAATTCTGACTTTCTGCACCTATTTTCAGTTTTAAATTACGACTTTTTATACCGAAAATATGCCAATTACTGAAAACAGCGATGGGTCATATTTTGCCCAAACCCCCCTGCAGTTTTCAAAATGTCTGAAATATCGGAAATTTGACTCCTGAGCGTGATTTTTGAGCCGAATTCTGACTCTCTGCACTTATTTTCAGTTTTAAATTACGACTTTTAAAACCGAAAATATGCCAATTACTGAAAACGGCGATGGGTCATATTTTGCCCAAACCCCCCTGCAGTTTTCAAAATGTCTGAAATGTCTGAAATTTGACTCCTGAGCGTGATTTTTGACCGAATTCTGACTCTCTGCATCTATTTTCAGTTTCAAATTACGACTTTTTATACCGAAAATATGCCAATTACTGAAAACGGCGATGGGTCATATTTTTCCCAAACCCCCCTGCAGTTTTCAAAATGTCTGAAATTTGACTCCTGAGCTTGATTTTTGAGCCGAATTCTGACTCTCTGCACCTATTTTCAGTCTCAAATTACGACTTTTTATACCGAAAATATGCCAATTACTGAAAACGGCAGTGGGTCATATTTTGACCAAACCCCCCTGCAGTTTTCAAAATGTCTGAAATTTCGAAAATTTGACTTCTGAGCATGATTTTTGAGCCGAATTCTGACTTCTGCACCTATTTTCAGTTTTCAATTACGACTTTTTATACCGAAAATATGCCAATTACTGAAAACGGCGATGGGTCATATTTTGCCCAAAACCCCCCCTGCAGTTTTCAAAATGTCTGAAATATCGGAAATTTGACTCATTAGCGTGATTTTTGAGCCGAATTCTGACTCTCTGCACCTATTTTCAGTTTTAAATTACGACTTTTAAAACCGAAAATATGCCAATTACTGAAAACGGCGATGGGTCATAATTTGCCCAAACCCCCCTGCAGTTTTCAAAATGTCTGAAATGTCTGAAATTTGACTCCTGAGCGTGATTTTTGAGCCGAATCCTGACTCTCTGCATCTTTTTTCAGTTTCAAATTACGACTTTTTATACCGAACATATGCCAATTACTGAAAACGGCGAGGGGTCATATTTTTCCCAAACCCCCCTGCAGTTTTCAAAATGTCTGAAATTTGACTCCTGAGCTTGATTTTTGAGCCGAATTCTGACTCTCTGCATCTATTTTCAGTATCAAATTACGACTTTTTATACCGAAAATATGCCAATTACTGAAAACAGCGATGGGTCATATTTTGCCCAAACCGCCCTGCAGTTTTCAAAATGTCTGAAATGTCGGAAATTTGACTCCTGAACGTGATTTTTGAGCCGAATTCTGACTCTCTGCACTTATTTTCTGTTTCAAATTACGACTTTTTAAACCGAAAATATGCCAATTACTGAAAACGGCGAAGGGTCATATTTTACCCAAACCCCCCTGCAGTTTTCAAAATGTCTGAAATGTCGGAAATTTGACTCCTGAGCGTGATTTTTGAGCCGAATTCTGACTCTCTGCACTTATTTTCAGTTATAAATTACGACTTTTAAAACCGAAAATATGCCAATTACTGAAAACTTCGATGGGTCATATTTTGAACAAACCCCCCTGCAGTTTTCAAAATGTCTGAAATTTCGAAAATTTGACTCCTGAGCATGATTTTTGAGCCGAATTCTGACTTTCTGCACCTATTTTCAGTTTTAAATTACGACTTTTTATACCGAAAATATGCCAATTACTGAAAACGGCGATGGGTCATATTTTTCCCAAACCCCCCTGCAGTTTTCAAAATGTCTGAAATTTGACTCCTGAGCTTGATTTTTGAGCCGAATTCTGACTCTCTGCACCTATTTTCAGTCTCAAATTACGACTTTTTATACCGAAAATATGCCAATTACTGAAAACGGCGGTGGGTCATATTTTGACCAAACCCCCCTGCAGTTTTCAAAATGTCTGAAATTTCGAAAATTTGACTTCTGAGCATGATTTTTGAGCCGAATTCTGACTTCTGCACCTATTTTCAGTTTTCAATTACGACTTTTTATACCGAAAATATGCCAATTACTGAAAACGGCGATGGGTCATATTTTGCCCAAAACCCCCTGCAGTTTTCAAAATGTCTGAAATATCGGAAATTTGACTCATTAGCGTGATTTTTGAGCCGAATTCTGACTCTCTGCACCTATTTTCAGTTTTAAATTACGACTTTTAAAACCGAAAATATGCCAATTACTGAAAACGGCGATGGGTCATAATTTGCCCAAACCCCCCTGCAGTTTTCAAAATGTCTGAAATGTCTGAAATTTGACTCCTGAGCTTGATTTTTGAGCCGAATTCTGACTCTCTGCATCTATTTTCAGTATCAAATTACGACTTTTTATACCGAAAATATGCCAATTACTGAAAACAGCGATGGGTCATATTTTGCCCAAACCGCCCTGCAGTTTTCAAAATGTCTGAAATGTCGGAAATTTGACTCCTGAACGTGATTTTTGAGCCGAATTCTGACTCTCTGCACTTATTTTCTGTTTCAAATTACGACTTTTTACACCGAAAATATGCCAATTACTGAAAACGGCGAAGGGTCATATTTTACCCAAACCCCCCTGCAGTTTTCAAAATGTCTGAAATGTCGGAAATTTGACTCCTGAGCGTGATTTTTGAGCCGAATTCTGACTCTCTGCACTTATTTTCAGTTATAAATTACGACTTTTAAAACCGAAAATATGCCAATTACTGAAAACGGCGATGGGTCATATTTTGAACAAACCCCCCTGCAGTTTTCAAAATGTCTGAAATTTCGAAAATTTGACTCCTGAGCATGATTTTTGAGCCGAATTCTGACTTTCTGCACCTATTTTCAGTTTTAAATTACGAATTTTTATACCGAAAATATGCCAATTACTGAAAACAGCGATGGGTCATATTTTGCCCAAACCCCCCTGCAGTTTTCAAAATGTCTGAAATATCGGAAATTTGACTCCTGAGCGTGATTTTTGAGCCGAATTCTGACTCTCTGCACTTATTTTCAGTTTTAAATTACGACTTTTAAAACCGAAAATATGCCAATTACTGAAAACGGCGATGGGTCATATTTTGCCCAAACCCCCCTGCAGTTTTCAAAATGTCTGAAATGTCTGAAATTTGACTCCTGAGCGTGATTTTTGAGCCGAATTCTGACTCTCTGCATCTATTTTCAGTTTCAAATTACGACTTTTTATACCGAAAATATGCCAATTACTGAAAACGGCGATGGGTCATATTTTGACCAAACCCCCCTGCAGTTTTCAAAATGTCTGAAATGTCAGAAATTTGACTCCTGAGGGTGATTTTTTATCCGAATTCTGACTCTCTGCACCTATTTTCAGTTTCAAATTACGACTTTTTATACCGAAAATATGCCAATTACTGAAAACGGCGATGGGTCATATTTTGCCCAAACCCCCCCTGCAGTTTTCAAAATGTCTGAAATGTCTGAAATTTGACTCCTGAGCGTGATTTTTGAGCCGAATTCTGACTCTCTGCACCTATTTTCAGTTTCAAATAACGATTTTTATACCGAAAATATGCCAATTACTGAAAACGGCGATTGGTCATATTTTGCCAAAACCCCCCTTCAGTTTTCAAAATGTCTGAAATTTCGAAAATTTGACTCCTGAGCGTGATTTTAGAGCCAAATACTGACTCTCTGCACCTATTTTCAGTTTCAAATTACGACTTTTTATACCGAAAATATGCCAATTACTGAAAACGGCGATGGGTCATATTTTGCCCAAACCCCCCTGCAGTTTTCAAAATGTCTGAAATGTCGGAAATTTGACTCCTGAGCGTGATTTTTTATCCGAATTCTGACTCTCTGCACCTATTTTTAGTTTCAAATTACGACTTTTTATACCGAAAATATGCCAATTACTGAAAACGGCGATGGGTCATATTTGGCCCAAACCCCCTTGCAGTTTTCAAAATGTCTGAAATGTCGGAAATTTGACTCCTGAGCGTGATTTTTTATCCGAATTCTGACTCTCTGCACCTATTTTCAGTTTCAAATTACGACTTTTTATACCGAAAATATGCCAATTACTGAAAACGGCGGTGGGTCATATTTTGCCCAAACCCCCCTGCAGTTTTCAAAATGTCTGAAAAGTCGGAAATTTGACTCCTGAGCGTGATTTTTGAGCTGAATTCTGACTCTCTTCACTTGTTTTCAGTTTCAAATTACTACTTTTTACACCAAAAATATGCCAATTACTGAAAACAGCGAAGGGTCATATTTTGCCCAAACCCCCCTGCAGTTTTCAAAATGTTTGAAATGTCGGAAATTTGACTCCTGAACCTGATTTTTGAGCCGAATTCTGACTCTCTGCACCTATTTTCAGTTTCAAATTACGACTTTTTATACCGAATATATGCCAATTACTGAAAACGGCGATGGGTCATATTATGCCCAAACCCCCCTGCAGTTTTCAAAATGTCTGAAATTTCGAAAATTTGACTACTGAGCGTGATTTTTGAGCCGAATTCTGACTCTCTGCACCTATTTTCAGTTTCAAATTACGAATTTTTATACCGAAAATATGCCAATTACTGAAAACGGCGATGGGTCATATTTTGCCCAAACCCACCTGCAGTTTTCAAAATGTCTGAAATTTCGGAATTTTGACAGCTGAGCGTGATTTTTGAGCCGAATTCTGACTCTCTGCACCTATTTTCAGTTTCAAATTACGACTTTTTATACCGAAAATATGCCAATTACTGAAAACGGCGATTGGTCATATTTTGCCAAAACCCCCTTGCAGTTTTCAAAATGTCTGAAATGTCGGATATTTTACTCCTGATCGTGATTTTTGAGCCGAATTCTGACTCTCTGCACCTATTTTCAGTTTCAAATTACGACTTTTTATACCGAAAATATGCCAATTACTGAAAACAGCGATGGGTCATATTTTGCCCAAACCCCCCTGCAGTTTTCAAAATGTCTGAAATGTCGGAAATTTGACTCCTGAGCGTGATTTTTTATCCGAATTCTGACTCTCTGCACCTATTTTTAGTTTCAAATTACGACTTTTTATACCAAAAATATGCCAATTACTGAAAACGGCGATGGGTCATATTTTGCACAAACCCCCCTGCAGTTTTCAAAATGTCTGAAATGTCGGAAATTTGACTTCTGAGCGTGATTTTTGAGCCGAATTCTGACTCTCTGCACCTATTTTCAGTTTCAAATTACTACTTTTTACACCAAAAATATGCTAATTACTGAAAACAGCGAAGGGTCATATTTTGCCCAAACCCCCCTGCAGTTTTCAAAATGTCTGAAATGTCGGAAATTTGACTCCTGAACCGGATTTTGAGCCGAATTCTGACTCTCTGCACCTATTATCAGTTTCAAATTACGACTTTTTATACCGAAAATATGCCAATTACTGAAAATGGCGATGGGTCATTTTTTGCCCAAACCCCCCTGCATTTTTCAAAATGTCTGAAATGTCGGATATTTGACTCCTGAGCGTGATTTTTGAGCCGAATTCTGACTCTCTGCACCTATTTTCAGTTTCAAATTACGACTTTTTATACCGAAAATATGCCAATTACTGAAAATGGCGATGGGTCATATTTTGCACAAACCCCCCTGCAGTTTTCAAAATGTCTGAAATGTCGAAAATTTGACTCCTGAACCTGATTTTGAGCCGAATTCTGACTCTCTGCACCTATTTTCAGTTTCAAATTACGAATTTTTATACCGAAAATATGCCAATTACTGAAAACGGCGATGGGTCATTGTGACGATAATCTCCTTCAAGAGATTGAGCCTGCTCTTCCCTCCACAAATACGTCGCAACAAATATATATAACTACTAGGGAAGAAATGTCCAACAACGACAACAACATCTCCAAGGTTTGCCAGAGCGCAAAACGTTGCAGCCAGAGACACCTGTTCAGACTCAAACCGCCAAACTACCTGTTGATCGCTACCGGCTCCGCTGATTGGTCGCCGGCCTGGCTGCACCTGCACTCGCCCCCCCATACTACTTGATGTCTGGGGTCGCCACGACCTCAGACCTCAGAATATTCTGTGCTTTCGCAGTTATCACTCCTCCCGGCTAGACGTTAGCGTGTACTGAGAGAGGTGGTAGCTTAAAGCCAATATTCCAGCACCTCCCTTTAATTTGTGTTGCACTTCTTGTTATTTTATCTTAACGTACTTTTTATTGTGTCATTTAATTATTCTTATTATTTTGATTGATTGATTTTATTATACAAATTTGTTTGTCCATTTTTTCATGTTTTGATTTATTTAACGTAATTAAAATTTCATTGTTAAAGTTTACTTGTGTTTTGTGTGTCTTCTCCTTACCTTACCACAGACGAAGTTCCAGTTTTTCTATTTTTTTTTATAACTATGTGACGAGGCCATACCCCTAGCCTTAAACAGCCGAACACCAACGCGTTACCGTCACAGTCATATTTTGACCAAACCCCCCTGCAGTTTTCAAAATGTCTGAAATGTCGGAAATTTGACTCCTGAGCGTGATTTTTTTGCCTGAATTCTGACTCTCTGCGCCTATTTTCAGTTTCAAATTACGACTTTTTATACCGAAAATATGCCAATTACTGAAAACAGCGATGGGTCATATTTTGCCCAAACGCCCCTACAGTTTTCAAAATATCTGAAATGTCGGAAATTTGACTCCTGAGCGTGATTTTTGAGCCGAATTCTGACTCTCTGCACTTATTTTCAGTTTTAAATTTCGACTTTTCATACCGAAAATATGCCAATTACTGAAAACGGCAATGGGTCATATTTTGACCAAACCCCCCTGCAGTTTTCAAAATATCTGAAATGTCGGAAATTTGACTCCTGAGCGTGATTATTTATCTTAATTATGACTCTCTGCACCTATTTTCAGTTTCAAATTACGACTTTTTATACCGAAAATATGCCAATTACTGAAAACGGCGAAGGGTCATATTTTGCCCAAACCCCCCTGCAGTTTTCAAAATGTCTGAAATTTCGGAAATTTGACAGCTGAGCGTGATTTTTGAGCCGAATTCTGACTCTCTGCACCTATTTTCAGTTTCAAATTACGACTTTTTATACCGAAAATATGCCAATTACTGAAAACGGCGATTGGTCATATTTTGCCAAAACCCCCCTTCAGTTTTCAAAATGTCTGAAATTTCGAAAATTTGACTCCTGAGCGTGATTTTAGAGCCAAATTCTGACTCTCTGCACCTATTTTCAGTTTCAAATTACGACTTTTTATACCGAAAATATGCCAATTACTGAAAACGGCGGTGGGTCATATTTTGCCCAAACCCCCCTGCAGTTTTCAAAATGTCTGAAAAGTCGGAAATTTGACTCCTGAGCGTGATTTTTGAGCTGAATTCTGACTCTCTTCACTTGTTTTCAGTTTCAAATTACTACTTTTTACACCAAAAATATGCCAATTACTGAAAACAGCGAAGGGTCATATTTTGCCCAAACCCCCCTGCAGTTTTCAAAATGTCTGAAATGTCGGAAATTTGACTCCTGAACCTGATTTTTGAGCCGAATTCTGACTCTCTGCACCTATTTTCAGTTTCAAATTACGACTTTTTATACCGAATATATGCCAATTACTGAAAACGGCGATGGGTCATATTATGCCCAAACCCCCCTGCAGTTTTAAAAATGTCTGAAATTTCGAAAATTTGACTACTGAGCGTGATTTTTGAGCCGAATTCTGACTCTCTGCACCTATTTTCAGTTTCAAATTACGAATTTTTATACCGAAAATATGCCAATTACTGAAAACGGCGATGGGTCATATTTTGCCCAAACTCCCCTGCAGTTTTCAAAATGTCTGAAATTTCGGAATTTTGACAGCTGAGCGTGATTTTTGAGCCGAATTCTGACTCTCTGCACCTATTTTCAGTTTCAAATTACGACTTTTTATACCGAAAATATGCCAATTACTGAAAACGGCGATTGGTCATATTTTGCCAAAACCCCCCTGCAGTTTTCAAAATGTCTGAAATGTCGGATATTTGACTCCTGATCGTGATTTTTGAGCCGAATTCTGACTCTCTGCACCTATTTTCAGTTTCAAATTACGACTTTTTATACCGAAAATATGCCAATTACTGAAAACAGCGATGGGTCATATTTTGCCCAAACCCCCTTGCAGTTTTCAAAATGTCTGAAATGTCGGAAATTTGACTCCTGAGCGTGATTTTTTATCCGAATTCTGACTCTCTGCACCTATTTTTAGTTTCAAATTACGACTTTTTATACCGAAAATATGCCAATTACTGAAAACGGCGATGGGTCATATTTTGACCAAACCCCCTTGCAGTTTTCAAAATGTCTGAAATGTCGGAAATTTGACTCCTGAACCTGATTTTTGAGCCGAATTCTGACTCTCTGCACCTATTTTCAGTTTCAAATTACGACTTTTTATACCGAATATATGCCAATTACTGAAAACGGCGATGGGTCATATTATGCCCAAACCCCCCTGCAGTTTTCAAAATGTCTGAAATTTCGAAAATTTGACTACTGAGCGTGATTTTTGAGCCGAATTCTGACTCTCTGCACCTATTTTCAGTTTCAAATTACGAATTTTTATACCGAAAATATGCCAATTACTGAAAACGGCGATGGGTCATATTTTGCCCAAACCCCCCTGCAGTTTTCAAAATTTCTGAAATTTCGGAATTTTGACAGCTGAGCGTGATTTTTGAGCCGAATTCTGACTCTCTGCACCTATTTTCAGTTTCAAATTACGAATTTTTATACCGAAAATATGCCAATTACTGAAAACGGCGATTGGTCATATTTTGACCAAACTCCCTTGCAGTTTTCACAATGTCTGAAATGTCGGAAATTTGACTCCTGAGCGTGATTTTTTATCCGAATTCTGACTCTCTGCACCTATTTTCAGTTTCAAATTACGACTTTTTATACCGAAAATATGCCAATTACTGAAAACGGCGATAGGTCATATTTTGCCTAAACCCCCCTGCAGTTTTCAAAATGTTTGAAATTTCGGAAATTTGACTCCTGAGCGTGATTTTTGAGCCGAATTCTGACTCTCTGCACCTATTTTCAGTTTCAAATTACGAATTTTTATACCGAAAATATGCCAATTACTGAAAACGGCGATGGGTCATATTTTGCACAAACACCCCCCTGCAGTTTTCAAAATGTCTGAAATTTCGGAAATTTGACTCCTGAGCGTGATTTTTGAGCCGAATTCTGACTCTCGGCACCTATTTTCAGTTTCAAATAACGACTTTTTACCCCCGAAAATATGCCAATTACTGAAAACAGCGATGGGTCATATTTTGACCAAACCCCCCTGCAGTTTTCAAATTGTCTGAAATGTCTGAAATTTGACTCCTGAGCGTGATTTTTTATCTGAATTCTGACTCTCTGCACCTATTTTCAGTTTCAAATTACGACTTTTTATACGGAAAATATGCCAATTACTGAAAACGGCGATGGGTCATATTTTGCCCAAACCCCCCTGCAGTTTTCAAAATGTCTGAAATGTCGGAAATTTGACTCCTGATCGTGACTTTTGAGCCGAATTCTGACTCTCTGCACCTATTTTCAGTTTCAAATTACGACTTTTTATACCGAAAAAATGCCAATTACTGAAAACGGCGATGGGTCATATTTTGACCAAACCCCCTTGCAGTTTTCAAAATGTCTGAAATGTCGGAAATTTGACTCCTGAGTGTGATTTTTTATCCGAATTCTGACTCTCTGCACCTATTTTCAGTTTCAAATTACGACTTTTTATACCGAAAATATGCCAATTACTGAAAACGGAGATGGGTCATATTTTGCCCAAACCCCCCTGCAGTTTTCAAAATGTCTCAAATTTGACTCCTAAGCATGATTTTTGAGTCGAATTCTGACTCTCTGCACCTATTTTCAGTTTCAAATAACGACTTTTTACCCCCGAAAATATGCCAATTACTAAAAACAGCGATGGGTCATATTTTGACCAAACCCCTCTGCAGTTTTCAAATTGTCTGAAATGTCTGAAATTTGATTCCTGAGCGTGATTTTTGAGCCGAATTCTGACTCTGCACCTATTTTCAGTTTCAAATTACGACTTTTTATACCGAAAATATGCCAATTACTGAAAACGGCGAATGGTCATATTTTGCCCAAACCCCCCTGCAGTTTTCAAAATGTCTGAAATGTCGGAAATTTGACTCCTGAGCGTGATTTTTGAGCCGAATTCTGACTCTCTGAACATATTTTCAGTTTCAAATTACGACTTTTTATACCGAAAATATGCCAATTACTGAAAACGGCGATTGGTCATATTTTGACCAAACCCCCTTGCAGTTTTGAAAATGTCTGAAATGTCGGAAATTTGACTCCTGAGCGTGATTTTTTATCCGAATTCTGACTCTCTGCACCTATTTTCAGTTTCAAATTACGACTTTTTATACCGAAAAAATGCCAATTACGGAAAACGGCGATGGGTCATATTTTGACCCAACCCCCTTGCAGTTTTCAAAATGTCTGAAATGTCGGAAATTTGACTCCTGAGCGTGATTTTTTATCCGAATTCTGACTCTCTGCACCTATTTTCAGTTTCAAATTACGACTTTTTATACCGAAAATATGCCAATTACTGAAAACGGAGATGGGTCATATTTTGCCCAAACCCCCCTGCAGTTTTCAAAATATCTGAAATTTGACTCCTGAGCGTGAATTTTGAGCTGCATTCTGACTCTCTGCACCTATTTTCAGTTTCAAATAACGAATTTTTACCCCCGAAAATATGCCAATTACTGAAAACAGCGATGGGTCATATTTTGACCAAACCCCCTGCAGTTTTCAAATTTTCTGAAATGTCTGAAATTTGACTCCTGAGCGTGATTTTTGAGCCGAATTCTGACTCTCTGCACCTATTTTCAGTTTCAAATTACGACTTTTTATACCGAAAATATGCCAATTACTGAAAACGGCGAATGGTCATATTTTGCCCAAACCCCCCTGCAGTTTTCAAAATGTCTGAAATGTCGGAAATTTGACTCCTGAGCGTGATTTTTGAGCCGAATTCTGACTCTCTGAACATATTTTCAGTTTCAAATTACGACTTTTTATACCGAAAATATGCCAATTACTGAAAACGGCGATTGGTCATATTTTGACCAAACCCCCTTGCAGTTTTGAAAATGTCTGAAATGTCGGAAATTTGACTCCTGAGCGTGATTTTTTATCCGAATTCTGACTCTCTGCACCTATTTTCAGTTTCAAATTACGACTTTTTATACCGAAAAAATGCCAATTACGGAAAACGGCGATGGGTCATATTTTGACCCAACCCCCTTGCAGTTTTCAAAATGTCTGAAATGTCGGAAATTTGACTCCTGAGCGTGATTTTTTATCCGAATTCTGACTCTCTGCACCTATTTTCAGTTTCAAATTACGACTTTTTATACCGAAAATATGCCAATTACTGAAAACGGAGATGGGTCATATTTTGCCCAAACCCCCCTGCAGTTTTCAAAATATCTGAAATTTGACTCCTGAGCGTGAATTTTGAGCTGCATTCTGACTCTCTGCACCTATTTTCAGTTTCAAATAACGAATTTTTACCCCCGAAAATATGCCAATTACTGAAAACAGCGATGGGTCATATTTTGACCAAACCCCCTGCAGTTTTCAAATTTTCTGAAATGTCTGAAATTTGACTCCTGAGCGTGATTTTTGAGCCGAATTCTGACTCTCTGCACCTATTTTCAGTTTCAAATTACGACTTTTTATACCGAAAATATGCCAATTACTGAAAACGTCGAATGGTCATATTTTGCCCAAACCCCCCTGCAGTTTTCAAAATGACTGAAATGTCGGAAATTTTACTCCTGAGCGTGATTTTTTATCCGAATTCTGACTCTCTGCACCTATTTTCAATTTTAAATTACGACTTTTTATACCGAAAATATGCCAATTACTGAAAACAACGATGGGTCATATTTAGCGTAAACCCCACTGCAGTTTTCAAAATGTCTGAAATTTGACTCTTGAGCACAGCGATGGGTCATATTTTGCCGAAACCCCCCTGCAGTTTTCAAAATGTTTGAAATTTCGGAAATTTGACTCCTGAGCGTGATTTTTTATCTGAATTCTGACTCTCTGCACCTATTTTCAATTTCAAATTACGACTTTTTATACCGATAATAATTCCTATTACTGAAAACGGCGATTGGTCATATTTTGCGCAAACCCCCCCTGCAGTTTTCAAAATGTCTGAAATTTCGGAAATTTGACTCCTGAGCGTGATTTTTGAGCCGAATTTTGACTCTCTGCACTTATTTTCAGTTTCAAGATACGACGTTTTACACCGAAAATATGCCAATTATTGAAAACGGCGAATGGTCATATTTTGCCCTAACCCCCCTGCAGTTTTCAAAATGTCTGAAATGTCGGAAATTTGACTCCTGAGCGTGATTTTTTTTTCCGAATTCTGACTCTCTGCACCTATTTTCAGTTTCAAATTTCGACTTTTTATACCGAAAATATGCCAATTACAGAAAACGGCGATGGGTCATAATTTGCCCAAACCCCCCTACAGTTTTCAAAATGTCTGAAATGTCTGGAATTTGACTCCTGAGCGTGATTTTTGAGCCGAATTCTGACTCGCTGCACCTATTTTCAGTTTCAAATTACGACTTTTTAAACCGAAAATATGCCAATTACTGAAAACGGCGATGGGTCATATTTTGCCCAAACCCCCCTGCAGTTTTCAAAATGTTTGAAATTTCGGAAATTTGACTCCTGAGCGTGATTTTTGAGCCGAATTTTGACTTGTTGCACTTTTTTTCAGTTTCAAGATACGACTTTTTACACCGAAATTATGCCAATTACTGAAAACGGCGAATGGTCATATTTTGCCCAAACCCCCCTGCAGTTTTCAAAATGTCTGAAATGTCGGAAATTTGACTCCTGAGCGTGATTTTTGAGCCGAATTCTGACTCTGCACTTATTTTCAGTTTCAAGATACGACTTTTTACACCAAAAATATGCCAATTACTGAAAACGGCGATGGGTCATATTTTGCCCAAACCCCCCTGCAGTTTTCAAAATGTCTGAAATGTCGGAAATTTGACTCCTGAGCGTGACTTTTGAGCCGAATTCTGACTCTCTGCACCTATTTTCAGTTTCAAATTACGACTTTTTATACCGAAAATATGCCAATTACTGAAAACGGCGATGGGTCATATTTTGACCAAACCCCCTTGCAGTTTTCAAAATATCTGAAATGTCGGAAATTTGACTCCTGAGCGTGATTTTTTATCCGAATTCTGACTCTCTGCACCTATTTTCAGTTTCAAATTACGACTTTTTATACCGAAAATATGCCAATTACTGAAAACGGCGATAGGTCATATTTTGCCCAAACCCCCCTGCAGTTTTCAAAATGTTTGAAATTTCGGAAATTTGACTCCTGAGCGTGATTTTTGAGCCGAATTCTGACTCTCTGCACCTATTTTCAGTTTCAAATTACGAATTTTTATACCGAAAATATGCCAATTACTGAAAACGGCGATGGGTCATATTTTGCCCAAACACCCCCCTGCAGTTTTCAAAATGTCTGAAATTTCGGAAATTTGACTCCTGAGCGTGATTTTTGAGCCAAATTCTGACTCTCGGCACCTATTTTCAGTTTCAAATAACGAATTTTTACCCCCGAAAATATGCCAATTACTGAAAACAGCGATGGGTCATATTTTGACCAAACCCCCCTGCAGTTTTCAAATTGTCTGAAATGTCTGAAATTTGACTCCTGAGCGTGATTTTTTATCTGAATTCTGACTCTCTGCACCTATTTTCAGTTTCAAATTACGACTTTTTATACGGAAAATATGCCAATTACTGAAAACGGCGATGGGTCATATTTTGCCCAAACCCCCCTGCAGTTTTCAAAATGTCTGAAATGTCGGAAATTTGACTCCTGATCGTGACTTTTGAGCCGAATTCTGACTCTCTGCACCTATTTTCAGATTCAAATTACGACTTTTTATACCGAAAAAATGCCAATTACTGAAAACGGCGATGGGTCATATTTTGACCAAACCCCCTTGCAGTTTTCAAAATGTCTGAAATGTCGGAAATTTGACTCCTGAGCGTGATTTTTTATCCGAATTCTGACTCTCTGCACCTATTTTCAGTTTCAAATTACGACTTTTTATACCGAAAAAATGCCAATTACTGAAAACGGCGATGGGTCATATTTTGACCAAACCCCCTTGCAGTTTTCAAAATGTCTGAAATGTCGGAAATTTGACTCCTGAGCGTGATTTTTTATCCGAATTCTGACTCTCTGCACCTATTTTCAGTTTCAAATTACGACTTTTTATACCGAAAATATGCCAATTACTGAAAACGGCGATAGGTCATATTTTGCCCAAACCCCCCTGCAGTTTTCAAAATGTTTGAAATTTCGGAAATTTGACTCCTGAGCGTGATTTTTGAGCCGAATTCTGACTCTCTGCACCTATTTTCAGTTTCAAATTACGAATTTTTATACCGAAAATATGCCAATTACTGAAAACGGCGATGGGTCATATTTTGCACAAACACCCCCCTGCAGTTTTCAAAATGTCTGAAATTTCGGAAATTTGACTCCTGAGCGTGATTTTTGAGCCGAATTCTGACTCTCGGCACCTATTTTCAGTTTCAAATAACGACTTTTTACCCCCGAAAATATGCCAATTACTGAAAACAGCGATGGGTCATATTTTGACCAAACCCCCCTGCAGTTTTCAAATTGTCTGAAATGTCTGAAATTTGACTCCTGAGCGTGATTTTTTATCTGAATTCTGACTCTCTGCACCTATTTTCAGTTTCAAATTACGACTTTTTATACGGAAAATATGCCAATTACTGAAAACGGCGATGGGTCATATTTTGCCCAAACCCCCCTGCAGTTTTCAAAATGTCTGAAATGTCGGAAATTTGACTCCTGATCGTGACTTTTGAGCCGAATTCTGACTCTCTGCACCTATTTTCAGTTTCAAATTACGACTTTTTATACCGAAAAAATGCCAATTACTGAAAACGGAGATGGGTCATATTTTGCCCAAACCCCCCTGCAGTTTTCAAAATGTCTCAAATTTGACTCCTAAGCATGATTTTTGAGTCGAATTCTGACTCTCTGCACCTATTTTCAGTTTCAAATAACGACTTTTTACCCCCGAAAATATGCCAATTACTAAAAACAGCGATGGGTCATATTTTGACCAAACCCCTCTGCAGTTTTCAAATTGTCTGAAATGTCTGAAATTTGATTCCTGAGCGTGATTTTTGAGCCGAATTCTGACTCTGCACCTATTTTCAGTTTCAAATTACGACTTTTTATACCGAAAATATGCCAATTACTGAAAACGGCGAATGGTCATATTTTGCCCAAACCCCCCTGCAGTTTTCAAAATGTCTGAAATGTCGGAAATTTGACTCCTGAGCGTGATTTTTGAGCCGAATTCTGACTCTCTGAACATATTTTCAGTTTCAAATTACGACTTTTTATACCGAAAATATGCCAATTACTGAAAACGGCGATTGGTCATATTTTGACCAAACCCCCTTGCAGTTTTGAAAATGTCTGAAATGTCGGAAATTTGACTCCTGAGCGTGATTTTTTATCCGAATTCTGACTCTCTGCACCTATTTTCAGTTTCAAATTACGACTTTTTATACCGAAAAAATGCCAATTACGGAAAACGGCGATGGGTCATATTTTGACCCAACCCCCTTGCAGTTTTCAAAATGTCTGAAATGTCGGAAATTTGACTCCTGAGCGTGATTTTTTATCCGAATTCTGACTCTCTGCACCTATTTTCAGTTTCAAATTACGACTTTTTATACCGAAAATATGCCAATTACTGAAAACGGAGATGGGTCATATTTTGCCCAAACCCCCCTGCAGTTTTCAAAATATCTGAAATTTGACTCCTGAGCGTGAATTTTGAGCTGCATTCTGACTCTCTGCACCTATTTTCAGTTTCAAATAACGACTTTTTACCCCCGAAAATATGCCAATTACTGAAAACAGCGATGGGTCATATTTTGACCAAACCCCCTGCAGTTTTCAAATTTTCTGAAATGTCTGAAATTTGACTCCTGAGCGTGATTTTTGAGCCGAATTCTGACTCTCTGCACCTATTTTCAGTTTCAAATTACGACTTTTTATACCGAAAATATGCCAATTACTGAAAACGTCGAATGGTCATATTTTGCCCAAACCCCCCTGCAGTTTTCAAAATGACTGAAATGTCGGAAATTTTACTCCTGAGCGTGATTTTTTATCCGAATTCTGACTCTCTGCACCTATTTTCAATTTTAAATTACGACTTTTTATACCGAAAATATGCCAATTACTGAAAACAACGATGGGTCATATTTTGCGTAAACCCCACTGCAGTTTTCAAAATGTCTGAAATTTGACTCCTGAGCACAGCGATGGGTCATATTTTGCCGAAACCCCCCTGCAGTTTTCAAAATGTTTGAAATTTCGGAAATTTGACTCCTGAGCGTGATTTTTTATCTGAATTCTGACTCTCTGCACCTATTTTCAATTTCAAATTACGACTTTTTATACCGATAATAATTCCTATTACTGAAAACGGCGATTGGTCATATTTTGCGCAAACCCCCCCTGCAGTTTTCAAAATGTCTGAAATTTCGGAAATTTGACTCCTGAGCGTGATTTTTGAGCCGAATTTTGACTCTCTGCACTTATTTTCAGTTTCAAGATACGACGTTTTACACCGAAAATATGCCAATTATTGAAAACGGCGAATGGTCATATTTTGCCCTAACCCCCCTGCAGTTTTCAAAATGTCTGAAATGTCGGAAATTTGACTCCTGAGCGTGATTTTTTTTCCGAATTCTGACTCTCTGCACCTATTTTCAGTTTCAAATTTCGACTTTTTATACCGAAAATATGCCAATTACAGAAAACGGCGATGGGTCATAATTTGCCCAAACCCCCCTACAGTTTTCAAAATGTCTGAAATGTCTGGAATTTGACTCCTGAGCGTGATTTTTGAGCCGAATTCTGACTCGCTGCACCTATTTTCAGTTTCAAATTACGACTTTTTAAACCGAAAATATGCCAATTACTGAAAACGGCGATGGGTCATATTTTGCCCAAACCCCCCTGCAGTTTTCAAAATGTTTGAAATTTCGGAAATTTGACAACTGAGCGTGATTTTTTATCCGAATTCTTACTCTCTGCACCTATTTTCAGATTCAAATTACGAATTTTTATACCGAAAATATGCCAATTACTGAAAACGGCGATGGGTCATATTTTGCCCAAACCCCCCTGCAGTTTTCAAATTGTCTGAAATGTCGGAAATTTGACTCCTGAGCGTGATTTTTGAGCCGAATTTTGACTTGTTGCACTTTTTTTCAGTTTCAAGATACGACTTTTTACACCGAAATTATGCCAATTACTGAAAACGGCGAATGGTCATATTTTGCCCAAACCCCCCTGCAGTTTTCAAAATGTCTGAAATGTCGGAAATTTGACTCCTGAGCGTGATTTTTGAGCCGAATTCTGACTCTCTGCACTTATTTTCAGTTTCAAGATACGACTTTTTACACCAAAAATATGCCAATTACTGAAAACGGCGATGGGTCATATTTTGCCCAAACCCCCCTGCAGTTTTCAAATTGTCTGAAATGTCTGAAATTTGACTCCTGAGCGTGATTTTTTATCTGAATTCTGACTCTCTGCACCTATTTTCAGTTTCAAATTACGACTTTTTATACGGAAAATATGCCAATTACTGAAAACGGCGATGGGTCATATTTTGCCCAAACCCCCCTGCAGTTTTCAAAATGTCTGAAATGTCGGAAATTTGACTCCTGATCGTGACTTTTGAGCCGAATTCTGACTCTCTGCACCTATTTTCAGATTCAAATTACGACTTTTTATACCGAAAAAATGCCAATTACTGAAAACGGCGATGGGTCATATTTTGACCAAACCCCCTTGCAGTTTTCAAAATGTCTGAAATGTCGGAAATTTGACTCCTGAGCGTGATTTTTTATCCGAATTCTGACTCTCTGCACCTATTTTCAGTTTCAAATTACGACTTTTTATACCGAAAAAATGCCAATTACTGAAAACGGCGATGGGTCATATTTTGACCAAACCCCCTTGCAGTTTTCAAAATGTCTGAAATGTCGGAAATTTGACTCCTGAGCGTGATTTTTTATCCGAATTCTGACTCTCTGCACCTATTTTCAGTTTCAAATTACGACTTTTTATACCGAAAATATGCCAATTACTGAAAACGGCGATAGGTCATATTTTGCCCAAACCCCCCTGCAGTTTTCAAAATGTTTGAAATTTCGGAAATTTGACTCCTGAGCGTGATTTTTGAGCCGAATTCTGACTCTCTGCACCTATTTTCAGTTTCAAATTACGAATTTTTATACCGAAAATATGCCAATTACTGAAAACGGCGATGGGTCATATTTTGCCCAAACACCCCCCTGCAGTTTTCAAAATGTCTGAAATTTCGGAAATTTGACTCCTGAGCGTGATTTTTGAGCCGAATTCTGACTCTCGGCACCTATTTTCAGTTTCAAACAACGACTTTTTACCCCCGAAAATATGCCAATTACTGAAAACAGCGATGGGTCATATTTTGACCAAACCCCCCTGCAGTTTTCAAATTGTCTGAAATGTCTGAAATTTGACTCCTGAGCGTGATTTTTTATCTGAATTCTGACTCTGTGCACCTATTTTCAGTTTCAAATTACGACTTTTTATACGGAAAATATGCCAATTACTGAAAACGGCGATGGGTCATATTTTGCCCAAACCCCCCTGCAGTTTTCAAAATGTCTGAAATGTCGGAAATTTGACTCCTGATCGTGACTTTTGAGCCGAATTCTGACTCTCTGCACCTATTTTCAGATTCAAATTACGACTTTTTATACCGAAAAAATGCCAATTACTGAAAACGGCGATGGGTCATATTTTGACCAAACCCCCTTGCAGGTTTCAAAATGTCTGAAATGTCGGAAATTTGACTCCTGAGCGTGATTTTTTATTCGAATTCTGACTCTCTGCACCTATTTTATGTTTCAAATTACGAATTTTTATACCGAAAATATGCCAATTACTGAAAACGGCGATGGGTCATATTTTGCCCAAACCCCCCTGCAGTTTTCAAAATGTCTGAAATGTCTGAAATTTGACTCCTGAGCGTGATTTATGAGCCGAATTCTGACTCTCTGCACCTATTTTATGTTTCAAATTACGACTTTTTATACCGAAAATATGCCAATTACTGAAAACAACGATGCGTCATATTTTGACCAAACCCACTTGCAGTTTTCAAAATATCTCAAATGTCGGAAATTAGACTCCTGAGCGTGATTTTTTGTCCGAATACTAACTCCTTGCACCTATTTTCAGTTTCAAATTACGACTTTTTATACCGAAAATATGCCAATTACTGAAAACGGCGATGGGTCATATTTTGCCCAAACCCCCCCTGCAGTTTTCAAAATGTCAGAAATTTCGGAAATTTGACTCCTGAGCGTGATTTTTGAGCCGAATTTTGACTCTCTGCACTTATTTTCAGTTTCAAGATACGACGTTTTACACCGAAAATATGCCAATTACTGAAAACGGCGAATGGTAATATTTTGCCCTAACCCCCCTGCAGTTTTCAAAATGTCTGAAATGTCGGAAATTTGACTCCTGAGCGTGATTTTTTTTCCGAATTCTGACTCTCTGCACCTATTTTCAGTTTCAAATTTCGACTTTTTATACCGAAAATATGCCAATTACAGAAAACAACGATGGGTCATAATTTGCCCAAACCCCCCTACAGTTTTCAAAATGTCTGAAATGTTTGGAATTTGACTCCTGAGCGTGATTTTTGAGCCGAATTCTGACTCTCTGCACCTATTTTCAGTTTCAAATTACGACTTTTTAAACCGAAAATATGCCAATTACTGAAAACGGCGATGGGTCATATTTTGCACAGACCCCCCTGCAGTTTTCAAAATGTTTGAAATTTCGGAAATTTGACAACTGAGCGTGATTTTCTATCCGAATTCTGACTCTCTGCACCTATTTTCAGTTTCAAATTACGACTTTTTATACCGAAAATATGCCAATTACTGAAAACGGCGATGGGTCATATTTTGCCCAAACCCCCCTGCAGTTTTCAAAATGTCTGAAATGTCGGAAATTTGACTCCTGAGCGTGATTTTTGAGCCGAATTTTGACTCTTTGCACTTTTTTTCATTTTCAAGATACGACTTTTTACACCGAAAATATGCCAATTACTGAAAACGGAGATTGGTCATAATTTTGCCCAAACCCCCCTGCAGTTTTCAAAATGTCTGAAATGTCGGAAATTTGACTCCTGAGCGTGATTTTTTATCCGAATGCTGACTCTCTGCACCTATTTTCAGTTTCAAATTACAACTTTTTTTACCGAAAATATGCCAATTACTGAAAACGGCAATGGATCATATTATGCCCACACCCCCTTGCAGTTTTCAAAATGTCTGAAATGTCGGAAATTGGACTCCTGAGCGTGACTTTTGAGCCGAATTCTGACTCTCTGCACCTATTTTCAGTTTCAAATTACGACTTTTTATACCGAAAATATGCCAATTACTGAAAACGGCGATGGGTCATATTTTGACCAAACCCCCTTGCAGTTTTCAAAATATCTGAAATGTCGGAAATTTGACTCCTGAGCGTTATTTTTATGCCGAATTCTGACTCTCTGCACCTATTTTCAGTTTCAAATTACGACTTTTTACCCCCGAAAATATGCCAATTACTGAAAACGGCGATGGGTCATATTTTGACCAAACCCCCCTGCAGTTTTCAAAATGTCTGAAATGTCGAAAATTTGACTCCTGAGCATGATTTTTGAGCCGAATTCTGACTCTCTGCACCTATTATCAGTTTCAAATTACGACTTTTTATACCGAAAATATGCAAATTACTGAAAACGGCGATGGGTCATATTTTGCCCAAACCCCCCTGCAGTTTTCAAAATGTCTGAAATGTCGGACATTTGACACCTGAGCGTGATTTTTGAGCCGAATTCTGACTCTCTGCACCTATTTTATGTTTCAAATTACGAATTTTTATACCGAAAATATGCCAATTACTGAAAACGGCGATGGGTCATATTTTGCCCAAACCCCCCTGCAGTTTTCAAAATGTCTGAAATGTCTGAAATTTGACTCCTGAGCGTGATTTATGAGCCGAATTCTGACTCTCTGCACCTATTTTATGTTTCAAATTACGACTTTTTATACCGAAAATATGCCAATTACTGAAAACAGCGATGCGTCATATTTTGACCAAACCCACTTGCAGTTTTCAAAATATCTCAAATGTCGGAAATTAGACTCCTGAGCGTGATTTTTTGTCCGAATACTAACTCCTTGCACCTATTTTCAGTTTCAAATTACGACTTTTTATACCGAAAATATGCCAATTACTGAAAACGGCGATGGGTCATATTTTGCCCAAACCCCCCCTGCAGTTTTCAAAATGTCAGAAATTTCGGAAATTTGACTCCTGAGCGTGATTTTTGAGCCGAATTTTGACTCTCTGCACTTATTTTCAGTTTCAAGATACGACGTTTTACACCGAAAATATGCCAATTACTGAAAACGGCGAATGGTAATATTTTGCCCTAACCCCCCTGCAGTTTTCAAAATGTCTGAAATGTCGGAAATTTGACTCCTGAGCGTGATTTTTTTTCCGAATTCTGACTCTCTGCACCTATTTTCAGTTTCAAATTTCGACTTTTTATACCGAAAATATGCCAATTACAGAAAACAACGATGGGTCATAATTTGCCCAAACCCCCCTACAGTTTTCAAAATGTCTGAAATGTTTGGAATTTGACTCCTGAGCGTGATTTTTGAGCCGAATTCTGACTCTCTGCACCTATTTTCAGTTTCAAATTACGACTTTTTAAACCGAAAATATGCCAATTACTGAAAACGGCGATGGGTCATATTTTGCACAGACCCCCCTGCAGTTTTCAAAATGTTTGAAATTTCGGAAATTTGACAACTGAGCGTGATTTTCTATCCGAATTCTGACTCTCTGCACCTATTTTCAGTTTCAAATTACGAATTTTTATACCGAAAATATGCCAATTACTGAAAACGGCGATGGGTCATATTTTGCCCAAACCCCCCTGCAGTTTTCAAAATGTCTGAAATGTCGGAAATTTGACTCCTGAGCGTGATTTTTGAGCCGAATTTTGACTCTTTGCACTTTTTTTCATTTTCAAGATACGACTTTTTACACCGAAAATATGCCAATTACTGAAAACGGAGATTGGTCATAATTTTGCCCAAACCCCCCTGCAGTTTTCAAAATGTCTGAAATGTCGGAAATTTGACTCCTGAGCGTGATTTTTTATCCGAATGCTGACTCTCTGCACCTATTTTCAGTTTCAAATTACAACTTTTTTTACCGAAAATATGCCAATTACTGAAAACGGCAATGGATCATATTATGCCCACACCCCCTTGCAGTTTTCAAAATGTCTGAAATGTCGGAAATTGGACTCCTGAGCGTGACTTTTGAGCCGAATTCTGACTCTCTGCACCTATTTTCAGTTTCAAATTACGACTTTTTATACCGAAAATATGCCAATTACTGAAAACGGCGATGGGTCATATTTTGACCAAACCCCCTTGCAGTTTTCAAAATATCTGAAATGTCGGAAATTTGACTCCTGAGCGTTATTTTTATGCCGAATTCTGACTCTCTGCACCTATTTTCAGTTTCAAATTACGACTTTTTACCCCCGAAAATATGCCAATTACTGAAAACGGCGATGGGTCATATTTTGACCAAACCCCCCTGCAGTTTTCAAAATGTCTGAAATGTCGGAAATTTGACTCCTGAGCATGATTTTTGAGCCGAATTCTGACTCTCTGCACCTATTATCAGTTTCAAATTACGACTTTTTATACCGAAAATATGCAAATTACTGAAAACGGCGATGGGTCATATTTTGCCCAAACCCCCCTGCAGTTTTCAAAATGTCTGAAATGTCGGACATTTGACACCTGAGCGTGATTTTTGAGCCGAATTCTGACTCTCTGCATCTATTTTATGTTTCAAATTACGAATTTTTATACCGAAAATATGCTAATTACTGAAAACAGCGATGGGTCATACTTTGCCCGAACCCCCCTGCAGTTCTCAAAATGTCTGAAATTTCGGAAATTTGACTCCTGAGCGTGATTTCTGAGCCGAATTCTGACTCTCTGCACCTATTTTCAGTCTCAAATTACGAATTTTTATACCGAAAATATGCCAATTACTGAAAACGGCGATGGGTCATATTTTGACCAAACACCCCTGCAGTTTTCAAAATGTCGGAAATGTCGGAAATTTGACTCCTGAGCCTGATTTTTTATCCGAATTCTGACTCTTTGCACCTATTTTCAGTTTCAAATTACGACTTTTTATACCGAAAATATGCCAATTACCGAAAACGGCGATGGGTCATATTTTGCCCAAACCCGCCTGCAGTTTTCAAAATGTCTGAAATGTCGGAAATTTGACTCCTGAACGTGATTTATGAGCCGAATTCTGACTCTCTGCACCTATTTTATGTTTCAAATTACGAATTTTTATACCGAAAATATGCCAATTACTGAAAACGGCGAATGGTCATATTTTGCCCAAACCCCCCTGCAGTTTTCAAAATGTCTGAAATGTCGGAAATTTGACTCCTGAGCGTGATTTTTTAGCCGAATTCTGACTCTCTGCACTTATTTTCAGTTTTAAGATACGACTTTTTACACAAAAAATATGCCAATTACTGAAAACGGCGATGGGTCATATTTTGCCCAAACCCCCCTGCAGTTTTCAAAATGTCTGAAATGTCGGAAATTTGACTCCTGAGCGTGACTTTTGAGCCGAATTCTGACTCTCTGCACCTATTTTCAGTTTCAAATTACGACTTTTTAAACCGAAAATATGCAAATTACTGAAAACGGCGATGGGTCATATTTTGCCCAAACCCCCCTGCAGTTTTCAAAATGTTTGAAATTTCGGAAATTTGACAACTGAGCGTGATTTTCTATCCGAATTCTGACTCTCTGCACCTATTTTCAGTTTCAAATTACGACATTTTATACCGAAAATATGCCAATTACTGAAAACGGCGATGGGTCATATTTTGCCCAAACCCCCCTGCAGTTTTCAAAATGTCTGAAATGTCGGAAATTTGACTCCTGAGCGTGATGTTTGAGCCGAATTTTGACTCTTTGCACTTTTTTTCAGTTTCAAGATACGACTTTTTACACCGAAAATATGCCAATTACTGAAAACGGCGAATGGTCATATTTTGCCCAAACCCCCCTGCAGTTTTCAAAATGTCTGAAATGTCGGAAATTTGACTCCTGAGCGTGATTTTTTAACCGAATGCTGACTCTCTGCACCTATTTTCAGTTTCAAATTACAACTTTTTATACCGAAAATATGCCAATTACTGAAAATGGCAATGGATCATATTATGCCCACACCCCCTTGCAGTTTTCAAAATGTCTGAAATGTCGGAAATTTGACTCCTGAGCGTGATTTTTTAGCCGAATTCTGACTCTCTGCACTTATTTTCAGTTTCAAGATACGACTTTTTACACCAAAAATATGCCAATTACTGAAAACGGCGATGGGTCATATTTTGACCAAACCCCCTTGCAGTTTTCAAAATATCTGAAATGTCGGAAATTTGACTCCTGAGCGTGATTTTTTATCCGAATTCTGACTCTCTGCACCTATTTTCAGTTTCAAATTACGACTTTTTATACCGAAAATATGCCAATTACTGAAAACGGCGATGGGTCATATTTTGCCCAAACCCCTCTGCAGTTTTCAAAATGTCTGAAATGTCTGAAATTTGACTCCTGAGCGTGATTTTTTATCCGAATTCTGACTCTCTGCACCTATTTTCAGTTTCAAATTACGACTTTTTATACCGAAAATATGCCAATTACTGAAAACGGCGATGGGTCATATTTTGCCCAAACCCCCCTGCAGTTTTCAAAATGTCTGAAATGTCTGAAATTTGACTCCTGAGCGTGATTTTTGAGCCGAATTCTGACTCTCTGCACCTATTTTCAGTTTCAAATTACGACTTTTTACCCCCGAAAATATGCCAATTACTGAAAACGGCGATGGGTCATATTTTGGCCAAACCCCCCTGCAGTTTTCAAAATGTCTGAAATGTCGGAAATTTGACTCCTGAGCATGATTTTTGAGCCGAATTCTGACTCTCTGCACCTATTATCAGTTTCAAATTACGACTTTTTATACCGAAAATATGCCAATTACTGAAAACGGCGATGGGTCATATTTTGCCCAAACCCCCCTGCAGTTTTCAAAATGTCTGAAATGTCGGAAATTTGACACCTGAGCGTGATTTTTGAGCCGAATTCTGACTCTCTGCATCTATTTTATGTTTCAAATTACGAATTTTTATACCGAAAATATGCCAATTACTGAAAACAGCGATGGGTTATATTTTGCCCGAACCCCCCTGCAGTTCTCAAAATGTCTGAAATGTCGGAAATTTGACTTCTGAGCCTGATTTTTTATCCGAATTCTGACTCTTTGCACCTATTTTCAATTTCAAATTACGACTTTTTATCCCGAAAATATGCCAATTACCGAAAACGGCGATGGGTCATATTTTGGCCAAACCCCCCTGCAGTTTTCAAAATGTCTGAAATGTCGAAAATTTGACTCCTGAGCATGATTTTTGAGCCGAATTCTGACTCTCTGCACCTATTATCAGTTTCAAATTACGACTTTTTATACCGAAAATATGCCAATTACTGAAAACGGCGATGGGTCATATTTTGCCCAAACCCCCCTGCAGTTTTCAAAATGTCATAAATGTCGGAAATTTGACTCCTGAGGGTGATTTTTTATCCGAATGCTGACTCTCTGCACCTATTTTCAGTTTCAAATTACGACTTTTTATACCGAAAATATGCCAATTACTGAAAACGGCAATGGATCATATTATGCCCACACCCCCTTGCAGTTTTCAAAATGTCTGAAATGTCGGAAATTTGACTCCTGAGCGTGATTTTTTAGCCGAATTCTGACTCTCTGCACTTATTTTCAGTTTCAAGATACGACTTTTTACACCAAAAATATGCCAATTACTGAAAACGGCGATGGGTCATATTTTGCCCAAACCCCCCTGCAGTTTTCAAAATGTCTGAAATGTCGGAAATTTGACTCCTGAGCGTGACTTTTGAGCCGAATTCTGACTCTCTGCACCTATTTTCTGTTTCAAATTACGACTTTTTATACCGAAAATATGCCAATTACTGAAAACGGCGATGGGTCATATTTTGACTAAACCCCCTTGCAGTTTTCAAAATATCTGAAATGTCGGAAATTTGACTCCTGAGCGTGATTTTTTATCCGAATTCTGACTCTCTGCATCTATTTTCAGTTTCAAATTACGACTTTTTATACCGAAAATATGCCAATTACTGAAAACGGCGATGGGTCATATTTTGCCCAAACCCCCCTGCAGTTTTCAAAATGTCTGAAATGTCTGAAATTTGACTCCTGAGCGTGATTTTTGAGCCGAATTCTGACTCTCTGCTCCTATTTTCAGTTTCAAATTACGACTTTTTACCCCCGAAAATATGCCAATTACTGAAAACGGCGATGGGTCATATTTTGACTAAACCCCCCTGCAGTTTTCAAAATGTCTGAAATGTCGGAAATTTGACTCCTGAGCATGATTTTTGAGCCGAATTCTGACTCTCTGCACCTATTTTCAGTTTCAAATTACGACTTTTTATACCGAAAATATGCCAATTACTGAAAACGGCGATGGGTCATATTTTGCCCAAACCCCCCTGCTGTTTTCAAAATGTCTGAAATGTCGGAAATTTGACACCTGAGCGTGATTTTTGAGCCGAATTCTGACTCTCTGCATCTATTTTATGTTTCAAATTACGAATTTTTATACCGAAAATATGCCAATTACTGAAAACAGCGATGGGTCAAATTTTGCCCGAACCCCCCTGCAGTTCTCAAAATGTCTGAAATTTCGGAAATTTGACTCCTGAGCGTGATTTCTGAGCCAAATTCTGACTCTCTGCACCTCTTTTCAGTCTCAAATTACGACTTTTTATACCGAAAATATGCCAATTACTGAAAACGGCGATGGGTCAAATTTTGACCAAACCCCCCTGCAGTTTTCAAAATGTCTGAAATGTCGGAAATTTGACTCCTGAGCCTGATTTTTTATCCGAATTCTGACTCTTTGCACCTATTTTCAGTTTCAAATTACGACTTTTTATACCGAAAATATGCCAATTACCGAAAACGGCGATGGGTCATATTTTGCCCAAACCCGCCTGCAGTTTTCAAAATGTTTGAAATGTCGGAAATTTGACTCCTGAGCGTGATTTATGAGCCGAATTCTGACTCTCTGCACCTATTTTATGTTTCAAATTACGAATTTTTATACCGAAAATATGCCAATTACTGAAAACGGCGATGGGTCATATTTTGCCCAAACCCCCCTGCAGTTTTCAAAATGTTTGAAATTTCGGAAATTTGACTCCTGAGCGTGATTTTTGAGCCGAATTCTGACTCTCTGCACCTATTTTCATTTTCAAATTACGAATTTTTATACCGAAAATATGCCAATTACTGAAAACGGCGATGGGTCATATTTTGCCCAAACCCCCCCCCTGCAGTTTTCAAAATGTCTGAAATGTCTGAAATTTGACTCCTGAGCGTGATTTTTTATCCGAATTCTGACTCTCTGCACCTATTTTCAGTTTCAAATTTCGACTTTTTATACAGAAAATATGCCAATTACTGAAAACGGCGATGGGTCATATTTTGCCCAAACCCATCTGCAGTTTTCAAAATGTCTGAAATGTCTGGAATTTGACTCCTGAGCGTGATTTTTGAGCTGAATTCTGACTCTCTGCACCTATTTTCAGTTTCAAATTACGACTTTTTAAACCGAAAATATGCCAATTACTGAAAACGGCGATGGGTCATATTTTGCCCAAACCTCCCTGCAGTTTTCAAAATGTTTGAAATTTCTGAAATTTGACACCTGAGCGTGATTTTTTATCCGAATTCTGACTCTCTGCACCTATTTTCAGTTTCATATTACGACTTTTTATACCGAAAATATGCCAATTACTGAAAACGGCGATGGGTCATATTTTGCCCAAACCCCCCTGCTTTTTTCAAAATGTCTGAAATGTCGGAAATTTGACACCTGAGCGTGATTTTTGAGCCGAATTCTGACTCTCTGCATCTATTTTATGTTTCAAATTACGAATTTTTATACCGAAAATATGCCAATTACTGAAAACAGCGATGGGTCAAATTTTGCCCGAACCCCCCTGCAGTTCTCAAAATGTCTGAAATTTCGGAAATTTGACTCCTGAGCGTGATTTCTGAGCCAAATTCTGACTCTCTGCACCTATTTTCAGTCTCAAATTACGACTTTTTATACCGAAAATATGCCAATTACTGAAAAAGGCGATGGGTCAAATTTTGACCAAACCCCCCTGCAGTTTTCAAAATGTCTGAAATGTCGGAAATTTGACTCCTGAGCCTGATTTTTTATCCGAATTCTGACTCTTTGCACCTATTTTCAGTTTCAAATTACGACTTTTTATACCGAAAATATGCCAATTACCGAAAACGGCGATGGGTCATATTTTGCCCAAACCCGCCTATCAGTTTTCAAAATGTTTATAATGTCGGAAATTTGACTCCTGAGCGTGATTTATGAGCCGAATTCTGACTCTCTGCACCTATTTTATGTTTCAAATTACGAATTTTTATACCGAAAATATGCCAATTACTGAAAACGGCGATGGGTCAAATTTTGACCAAACCCCCCTGCAGTTTTCAAAATGTCTGAAATGTCGGAAATTTGACTCCTGAGCCTGATTTTTTATCCGAATTCTGACTCTTTGCACCTATTTTCAGTTTCAAATTACGACTTTTTATACCGAAAATATGCCAATTACCGAAAACGGCGATGGGTCATATTTTGCCCAAACCCGCCTGCAGTTTTCAAAATGTTTGAAATGTCGGAAATTTGACTCCTGAGCGTGATTTATGAGCCGAATTCTGACTCTCTGCACCTATTTTATGTTTCAAATTACGAATTTTTATACCGAAAATATGCCAATTACTGAAAACGGCGATGGGTCATATTTTGCCCAAACCCCCCTGCAGTTTTCAAAATGTTTGAAATTTCGGAAATTTGACTCCTGAGCGTGATTTTTGAGCCGAATTCTGACTCTCTGCACCTATTTTCATTTTCAAATTACGAATTTTTATACCGAAAATATGCCAATTACTGAAAACGGCGATGGGTCATATTTTGCCCAAACCCCCCCCTGCAGTTTTCAAAATGTCTGAAATGTCTGAAATTTGACTCCTGAGCGTGATTTTTTATCCGAATTCTGACTCTCTGCACCTATTTTCAGTTTCAAATTTCGACTTTTTATACAGAAAATATGCCAATTACTGAAAACGGCGATGGGTCATATTTTGCCCAAACCCATCTGCAGTTTTCAAAATGTCTGAAATGTCTGGAATTTGACTCCTGAGCGTGATTTTTGAGCTGAATTCTGACTCTCTGCACCTATTTTCAGTTTCAAATTACGACTTTTTAAACCGAAAATATGCCAATTACTGAAAACGGCGATGGGTCATATTTTGCCCAAACCTCCCTGCAGTTTTCAAAATGTTTGAAATTTCTGAAATTTGACACCTGAGCGTGATTTTTTATCCGAATTCTGACTCTCTGCACCTATTTTCAGTTTCATATTACGACTTTTTATACCGAAAATATGCCAATTACTGAAAACGGCGATGGGTCATATTTTGCCCAAACCCCCCTGCTGTTTTCAAAATGTCTGAAATGTCGGAAATTTGACACCTGAGCGTGATTTTTGAGCCGAATTCTGACTCTCTGCATCTATTTTATGTTTCAAATTACGAATTTTTATACCGAAAATATGCCAATTACTGAAAACAGCGATGGGTCAAATTTTGCCCGAACCCCCCTGCAGTTCTCAAAATGTCTGAAATTTCGGAAATTTGACTCCTGAGCGTGATTTCTGAGCCAAATTCTGACTCTCTGCACCTATTTTCAGTCTCAAATTACGACTTTTTATACCGAAAATATGCCAATTACTGAAAAAGGCGATGGGTCAAATTTTGACCAAACCCCCCTGCAGTTTTCAAAATGTCTGAAATGTCGGAAATTTGACTCCTGAGCCTGATTTTTTATCCGAATTCTGACTCTTTGCACCTATTTTCAGTTTCAAATTACGACTTTTTATACCGAAAATATGCCAATTACCGAAAACGGCGATGGGTCATATTTTGCCCAAACCCGCCTGCAGTTTTCAAAATGTTTGAAATGTCGGAAATTTGACTCCTGAGCGTGATTTATGAGCCGAATTCTGACTCTCTGCACCTATTTTATGTTTCAAATTACGAATTTTTATACCGAAAATATGCCAATTACTGAAAACGGCGATGGGTCATATTTTGCCCAAACCCCCCTGCAGTTTTCAAAATGTTTGAAATTTCGGAAATTTGACTCCTGAGCGTGATTTTTGAGCCGAATTCTGACTCTCTGCACCTATTTTCATTTTCAAATTACGAATTTTTATACCGAAAATATGCCAATTACTGAAAACGGCGATGGGTCATATTTTGCCCAAACCCCCCCTGCAGTTTTCAAAATGTCTGAAATGTCTGAAATTTGACTCCTGAGCGTGATTTTTTATCCGAATTCTGACTCTCTGCACCTATTTTCAGTTTCAAATTTCGACTTTTTATACAGAAAATATGCCAATTACTGAAAACGGCGATGGGTCATATTTTGCCCAAACCCATCTGCAGTTTTCAAAATGTCTGAAATGTCTGGAATTTGACACCTGAGCGTGATTTTTGAGCTGAATTCTGACTCTCTGCACCTATTTTCAGTTTCAAGATACGACTTTTTACACCGAAAATATGCCAATTACTGAAAACGGCGAATGGTCATATTTTGGCCAAACCCCCCTGCAGTTTTCAAAATGTCTGAAATGTCGGAAATTTGACTCCTGAGCGTGATTTTTTATCCGAATGCTGACTCTCTGCACCTATTTTCAGTTTCAAATTACGACTTTTTATACCGAAAATATGCCAATTACTGAAAACGGCAATGGGTCATATTTTGCCCACACCCCCCTGCAGTTTTCAAAATGTCTGAAATGTCGGAAATTTGACTCCTGAGCGTGATTTTTGAGCCGAATTCTGACTCTCTGCACTTATTTTCAGTTTCAAGATACGACTTTTTACACCAAAAATATGCCAATTACTGAAAAAGGCGAATGGTCATATTTTGCCCAAACCCCCCTGCAGTTTTCAAAATGTCGGAAATGTCGGAAATTTGACTCCTGAGCGTGACTTTTGAGCCGAATTCTGACTCTCTGCACCTATTTTCAGTTTCAAATTACGACTTTTTATACCGAAAATATGTCAGTTACTGAAAACGGCGATGGGTCATATTTTGACCAAACCCCCTTGCAGTTTTCAAAATGTCTGAAATGTCGGAAATTTGACTCCTGAGCTTCATTTTTTATCTGAATTCTGACTCTCTGCACCTATTTTCAGTTTCAAATTACGACTTTTTATACCGAAAAAATGCCAATTACTGAAAACGGCGATGGGTCTTATTTTGACCAAACCCCCTTGCAGTTTTCAAAATGTCTGAAATGTCGGAAATTTGACTCCTGAGCGTGATTTTTGAGCCGAATTCTGACTCTCTGCATCTATTTTATGTTTCAAATTACGAATTTTTATACCGAAAATATGCCAATTACTGAAAACAGCGATGGGTCATATTTTGCCCAAACCCCCTGGCAGTTTTCAATATGTTTGAAATTTCGGAAATTTGACTCCTGAGCGTGATTTCTGAGCCGAATTCTGACTCTCTGCACCTATTTTCAATTTCATATTACGACTTTTTATACCGAAAATATGCCAATTACTGAAAACGGCGATGGGTCATATTTTGACCAAACCCCCCTGCAGTTTTCAAAATGTCTGAAATGTCGGAAATTTGACTCCTGAGCGTGATTTTTTATCCGAATTCTGACTCTTTGCACCTATTTTCAGTTTCAAATTACGACTTTTTATACCGAAAATATGCCAATTACCGAAAACGGCGATGGGTCATATTTTGCCCAAACGCCCCTGCAGTTTTCAAAATGTCTGAAATGTAGGAAATTTGACTCCTGAGCGTGATTTTTGAGCCGAATTCAGACTCTCTGCACCTATTTTATGTTTCAAATTACGAATTTTTATACCGAAAATATGCCAATTACTGAAAACGGCGATGGGTCATATTTTGCCCAAACCCCCCTGCAGTTTTCAAAATGTTTGAAATTTCGGAAATTTGACTCCTGAGCGTGATTTTTAAGCCGAATTCTGACTCTCTGTACCTTATTTCAGTTTCAAATTACGACTTTTTATACCGAAAATATGCCAATTACTGAAAACGGCGAAAGTCATATTTTGCCCAAACCCCCCTGCAGTTTTCAAAATGTCTGAAATTTAACTCCTGAGCGTGATTTTTGAGCCGAATTCTGACTCTATGCACCTATTTTCAGTTTCAAATTACGACTTTTTATACCGAAAATATGCCAATTACTGAAAACGGCGATGGGTCATATTTTGCCCAAACCCCCCTTCAGTTTTCAAAATGTTTGAAATTTCGGAAATTTGACTCCTGAGCGTGATTTTTGAGCCGAATTCTGACTCTCTGCACCTATTTTCAGTTTCAAATTACGAATTTTTATACCGAAAATATGCCAATTACTGAAAACGGCGATGGGTCATATTTTGCCCAAACCCCCGTGCAGTTTTCAAAATGTCTGAAATGTCGGAAATTTGAATCCTGAGCGTGATTTTTGAGCCGAATGCTGACTCTCTGCACTTATTTTCAGTTTCAGGATACGACTTTTTACAGCGAAAATATGCCAATTACTGAAAACGACGAATGGTCATATTTTGCCCAAACCCCCCTGCAGTTTTCAAAATGCCTGAAATGTTGGAAATTTGACTGATGAGCATGATTTTTTATCCGAATTCTGACTCTCTGCACCTATTTTCAGTTTCAAATTACGACTTTTTATACCGAAAATATGCCAATTACTGAAAACGGCGATGGGTCATATTTTGACCGAACCCCCCTGCTGTTTTCAAAATGTCTGAAATGTCGGAAAATTGACTCCTGAGCGTGATTTTTGAGCCGAATTCTGACTCTCTGCACCTATTTTCCGTTTCAAATAACGACGTTTCATACCGAAAATATGCCAATTACTGAAAACGGCGATGGGTCATATTTTGCCCAAACCCCCCTGCAGTTTTCAAAATGTCTGAAATTTCGGAAATTAGACTCCTGAGCGTGATTTTTGAGCCGAATTCTGACTCTCTGCACCTATTATTAGTTTCAAATTACGACTTTTTATACCGAAAATATGCCAATTACTGAAAACGGCGACGGGTCATATTTTGCCCAAACCCCCCTGCAGTTTTGAAAATGTCTGAAATGTCGGAAATTTGACTCCTGAGCGTGATTTTTGAGGCAAATTCTGACTCTCTGTACCTATTTTCAGTTTCAAATGTCGGAAATTTGACTCCTGAGCGTGATTTTTTATCCGAATTCTGACTCTCTGCAAGTATTTTCAGTTTCAAATTACGACTTTTTATACCGAAAATATGCCAATTACTGAAATCGGCGATGGGTCATATTTTGCCCAAACCCCCCTGCAGTTTTTAAGATGTCAGAAATGTCGGAAATTTGACTCTTGAGCGTGATTTTTGAGGCGAATTCTGACTCTCTGCACCTATTTTCAGTTTCAAATTACGACTTTTTATACCGAAAATATGCCAATTTCTGTAAACGGCGATGGGTCATATTTTACCCAAACCCCCCCTGCAGTTTTCAAAATGTCTGAAATGTCGGAAATTTGACTCTTGAGCGTGATTTTTTATCCAAATTCTGCCTCTCTGCACCAATTTTCAGTTTCAAATTACCACTTTTTATGCCGAAAATATGCCAATTACTGAAAACGGCGATGGGTCAAATTTTGCCCAAACCACCCTGCAGTTTTCAAAATGTCTGAAATGTCGGAAATTTGACTCCTGAGCATGATTTTTGAGCCGAATTCTGACTCTCTGCACCTATTTTCAGTTTCAAATTACGACTTTTTATACCGAAAATATGCCAATTACTGAAAACGGTGATGGGTCATATTTTGCCCAAACCCCCCTGCAGTTTTCAAAATGTCTGAAATGTCGGAAATTTGACTCCTGAGCGTGATTTTTGAGCCGAATTCTGACTCTCTGCATCTATTTTATGTTTCAAATTACGAATTTTTATACCGAAAATATGCCAATTACTGAAAACAGCGATGGGTCATATTTTGCCCAAACCCCCTGGCAGTTTTCAATATGTTTGAAATTTCAGAAATTTGACTCCTGAGCGTGATTTCTGAGCCGAATTCTGACTCTCTGCACCTATTTTCAATTTCATATTACGACTTTTTATACCGAAAATATGCCAATTACTGAAAACGGCGATGGGTCATATTTTGACCAAACCCCCCTGCAGTTTTCAAAATGTCTGAAATGTCGGAAATTTGACTCCTGAGCGTGATTTTTTATCCGAATTCTGACTCTTTGCACCTATTTTCAGTTTCAAATTACGACTTTTTATACCGAAAATATGCCAATTACCGAAAACGGCGATGGGTCATATTTTGCCCAAACGCCCCTGCAGTTTTCAAAATGTCTGAAATGTAGGAAATTTGACTCCTGAGCGTGATTTTTGAGCCGAATTCAGACTCTCTGCACCTATTTTATGTTTCAAATTACGAATTTTTATACCGAAAATATGCCAATTACTGAAAACGGCGATGGGTCATATTTTGCCCAAACCCCCCTGCAGTTTTCAAAATGTTTGAAATTTCGGAAATTTGACTCCTGAGCGTGATTTTTAAGCCGAATTCTGACTCTCTGTACCTTATTTCAGTTTCAAATTACGACTTTTTATACCGAAAATATGCCAATTACTGAAAACGGCGAAAGTCATATTTTGCCCAAACCCCCCTGCAGTTTTCAAAATGTCTGAAATTTAACTCCTGAGCGTGATTTTTGAGCCGAATTCTGACTCTATGCACCTATTTTCAGTTTCAAATTACGACTTTTTATACCGAAAATATGCCAATTACTGAAAACGGCGATGGGTCATATTTTGCCCAAACCCCCCTTCAGTTTTCAAAATGTTTGAAATTTCGGAAATTTGACTCCTGAGCGTGATTTTTGAGCCGAATTCTGACTCTCTGCACCTATTTTCAGTTTCAAATTACGAATTTTTATACCGAAAATATGCCAATTACTGAAAACGGCGATGGGTCATATTTTGCCCAAACCCCCGTGCAGTTTTCAAAATGTCTGAAATGTCGGAAATTTGAATCCTGAGCGTGATTTTTGAGCCGAATGCTGACTCTCTGCACTTATTTTCAGTTTCAGGATACGACTTTTTACAGCGAAAATATGCCAATTACTGAAAACGACGAATGGTCATATTTTGCCCAAACCCCCCTGCAGTTTTCAAAATGCCTGAAATGTTGGAAATTTGACTGATGAGCATGATTTTTTATCCGAATTCTGACTCTCTGCACCTATTTTCAGTTTCAAATTACGACTTTTTATACCGAAAATATGCCAATTACTGAAAACGGCGATGGGTCATATTTTGACCGAACCCCCCTGCTGTTTTCAAAATGTCTGAAATGTCGGAAAATTGACTCCTGAGCGTGATTTTTGAGCCGAATTCTGACTCTCTGCACCTATTTTCCGTTTCAAATAACGACGTTTCATACCGAAAATATGCCAATTACTGAAAACGGCGATGGGTCATATTTTGCCCAAACCCCCCTGCAGTTTTCAAAATGTCTGAAATTTCGGAAATTAGACTCCTGAGCGTGATTTTTGAGCCGAATTCTGACTCTCTGCACCTATTATCAGTTTCAAATTACGACTTTTTATACCGAAAATATGCCAATTACTGAAAACGGCGACGGGTCATATTTTGCCCAAACCCCCCTGCAGTTTTGAAAATGTCTGAAATGTCGGAAATTTGACTCCTGAGCGTCATTTTTGAGCCGAATTCTGACTCTCTGCACCTATTTTCAGTTTCAAATTACGACTTTTTATACCGAAAATATGCCAATTACTGAAAACGGCGATGGGTCATATTTTGACCAAACCCCCTTGCAGTTTTCAAAATGTCTAAAATGTCGGAAATTTGACTCCTGAGCGTGTTTTTGAGCCGAATTCTGACTCTCTGCACCTATTTTCAGTTTCAAATTACGACTTTTTGTACCGAAAATATGCCAATTACTGAAAACGGCGATGGGTCATATTTTGCCCAAACCCCCCTGCAGTTTTCAAAATGTCTGAAATATCGGAAATTTGACTCCTGAGCGTTATTTTTTAGCCGAATTCTGACTCTCTGCATCTATTTTATGCTTCAAATTATGAATTTTTATATCGAAAATATGCCAATTACTAAAAACAGCGATGGGTCATATTTTGCCCAAACCCCCCTGCAGTTTTCAAAATGTTTGAAATTTCGGAAATTTGACTCCTGAGCGTGATTTTTGAGCCGAATTCTGACTCTCTGCACCTTATTTCAGTTTCAAATTACGACTTTTTATACCGAAAATATGCCAATTACTGAAAACGGCGAATGGTCATATTTTGCCCAAACCCCCCTGCAGTTTTCAAAATGTCTGAAATGTCGGAAATTTGACTCCTGAGCGTGATTTCTGAGCCGAATTCTGACTCTCTGCACCTATTTTCAGTTTCAAATTACGACTTTTTATACCGAAAATATGCCAATTACTGAAAACGGCGATGGGTCATATTTTGCCCAAACCCCCCTGCAGTTTTCAAAATGTTTGAAATTTCGGAAATTTGACTCCTGAGCATGATTTTTGAGCCGAATTCTGACTCTCTGCACCTATTTTCAGTTTCAAATTACGACTTTTTATACCGAAAATATGCCAATTACTGAAAACGGCGATGGGTCATATTTTGCCCAAACCCCCCTGCAGTTTTCAAAATGTTTGAAATTTCGGAAATTTGACTCCTGAGCGTGATTTTTGAGCCGAATTCTGACTCTCTGCACCTATTTTCAGTTTCAAATTACGACTTTTTATACCGAAAATATGCCAATTACTGAAAACGGGGATGGGTCATATTTTGCCCAAACCCCCCTGCAGTTTTCAAAACGTCTGAAATGTCGGAAATTTGACTCCTGGGCGTGATTTTTGAGCTGAATTCTGACTCGCTGCACCTATTTTCAGTTTAAAATTACGAATTTCTATACCGAAAATATGCCAAGTACTGAAAACGGCGATGGGTCATATTTTGCCCAAACCCCCCCTGCAGTTTTCAAAATGTCTGAAATTTCGAAAATTTGACTCTTGAGCGTGATTTTTGAGCCAAATTCTGACTCTCTGCACCTATTTCCAGTTTCAAATTACGAATTTTTATTACGAAAATATGCCAATTACTGAAAACGGCGATGGGTCATATTTTGCCCAAACCCCCCTGCAGTTTTCAAAATGTCTGAAATGTCGGAAATTGGAATGCTGAGCGTGATTTTTGAGCCAACTTCTGACTCTCTGCACCTATTTTCAGTTTCAAATTACGATTTTTTATATCGAAAATATACCAATTACTGAAAAAGGCGATGGGTCATATTTTGACCGAACCCCCCTGCAGTTCTCAAAATGTCTGAAATTTCAGAAATTTGACTCCTGAGCGGGATTTTGTGCCGAATTCTGACTCTCTGCACCTATTTTCAGTTTCAAATTACGACTTTTTATACCGAAAATATGCCAATTACTGAAAACGGCGATGAGTCATATTTTGACCAAACCCCCCTGCAGTTTTCAAAATGTCTGAAATGTCGGAAATTTGACTCCTGAACGTGATTTTTTATCCGAATTCTGACTCTTTGCACCTATTTTCAGTTTCAAATTACGACTTTTTATACCGAAAATATGCCAATTACCGAAAACTGCGATGGGTCATATTTTGCCCAAACCCCCCTGCAGTTTTCAAAATGTCTGAAATGTCGGAAATTTGACTCCTGAGCGTGATTTTTGAGCCGAATTCAGACTCTCTGCACCTATTTTCAGTTTCAAATTACGACTTTTTATACCGAAAATATGCCAATTACTGAAAACGGCGATGGGTCATATTTTGCCCAAACCCCCCTGCAGTTTTCAAAATGTCTGAAATGTCGGAAATTTGACTCCTGAGCGTGATTTTTGAGCCGAATTCTGACTCTCTGCACCTATTTTCAGTTTCAAATTACGACTTTTTATACCGAAAATATGCCAATTACTGAGAACGGCGATGGGTCATATTTTGCCCAAACCCCCCTGCAGTTTTCAAAATGTTTGAAAATTCGGAAATTTGACTCCTGAGCGTGATTTTTGAGCCGAATTCTGACTCTCTGCACCTATTTTCAGTTTCAAATTACGACTTTTTATACCGAAAATATGCCAATTACTGAAAACGGCGATGGGTCATATTTTGCCCAAACCCCCCTGCAGTTTTCAAAATGTTTGAAATTTCGGAAATTTGACTCCTGAGCGTGATTTTTGAGCCGAATTCTGACTCTCTGCACCTATTTTCAGTTTCAAATTACGACTTTTTATACCGAAAATATGCCAATTACTGAAAACGGCGATGGGTCATATTTTGACCAAACCCCCTTGCAGTTTTCAAAATGTCTAAAATGTCGGAAATTTGACTCCTGAGCGTGTTTTTGAGCCGAATTCTGACTCTCTGCACCTATTTTCAGTTTCAAATTACGACTTTTTGTACCGAAAATATGCCAATTACTGAAAACGGCGATGGGTCATATTTTGCCCAAACCCCCCTGCAGTTTTCAAAATGTCTGAAATGTCGGAAATTTGACTTCTGAGCGTGATTTTTTAGCCGAATTCTGACTCTCTGCATCTATTTTATGTTTCAAATTACGAATTTTTATACCGAAAATATGCCAATTACTGAAAACAGCGATGGGTCATATTTTGCCCAAACCCCCCTGCAGTTTTCAAAATGTTTGAAATTTCGGAAATTTGACTCCTGAGCGTGATTTCTGAGCCAAATTCTGACTCTCTGCACCTACTTTCAGTTTCAAATTACGACTTTTTATACCGAAAATATACCAATTACTGAAAACTGCGATGGGTCATATTTTGACCAAACCCCCCTGCAGTTTTCAAAATGTTTGAAATGTCGGAAATTTAACTCCTGAGCGTGATTTTTTATCCGAATGCTGATTCTCTGCACCTATTTTCAGTTTCAAATTACGACTTTTTATACCGAAAATATGCCAATTACTGAAAAAGGCGAATGGTCATATTTTGCCCAAACCCCCCTGCAGTTTTCAAAATGTCTGAAATGTCGGAAATTTGACTCCTGAGCGTGACTTTTGAGCCGAATTCTGACTCTCTGCACCTATTTTCAGTTTCAAATTACGACTTTTTATACCGAAAATATGCCAATTACTGAAAACGGCGATGGGTCATATTTTGACCAAACCCCCTTGCAGTTTTCAAAATGTCTGAAATGTCGGAAATTTGACTCCTGACCTTCATTTTTTATCCGAATTCTGACTCTCTGCACCTATTTTCAGTTTCAAATTACGACTTTTTATACCGAAAAAATGCCAATTACTGAAAACGGCGATGGGTCATATTTTGACCAAACCCCCTTGCAGTTTTCAAAATGTCTGAAATGTCGGAAATTTGACTCCTGAGCGTGATTTTTGAGCCGAATTCTGACTCTCTGCACCTATTTTCAGTTTCAAATTACGACTTTTTGTACCGAAAATATGCCAATTACTGAAAACGGCGATGGGTCATATTTTGCCCAAACCCCCCTGCAGTTTTCAAAATGTCTGAAATGTCGGAAATTTGACTCCTGAGCGTTATTTTTTAGCCGAATTCTGACTCTCTGCACCTATTTTCAGTTTCAAATTACGACTTTTTATACCGAAAATATGCCAATTACTGAAAACGGCGATGGGTCATATTTTGCCCAAACCCCCCTGCAGTTTTCAAAATGTTTGAAATTTCGGGAATTTGACTCCTGAGCATGATTTTTGAGCCGAATTCTGACTCTCTGCACCTATTTTCAGTTTCAAATTACGACTTTTTATACCGAAAATATGCCAATTACTGAAAACGGCGATGGGTCATATTTTGCCCAAACCCCCCTGCAGTTTTCAAAATGTTTGAAATTTCGGAAATTTGACTCCTGAGTGTGATTTTTGAGCCGAATTCTGACTCTCTGCACCTATTTTCAGTTTCAAATTACGACTTTTTATACCGAAAATATGCCAATTACTGAAAACGGGGATGGGTCATATTTTGCCCAAACCCCCCTGCAGTTTTCAAAACGTCTGAAATGTCGGAAATTTGACTCCTGGGCGTGATTTTTGAGCTGAATTCTGACTCGCTGCACCTATTTTCAGTTTAAAATTACGAATTTCTATACCGAAAATATGCCAAGTACTGAAAACGGCGATGGGTCATATTTTGCCCAAACCCCCCCTGCAGTTTTCAAAATGTCTGAAATTTCGAAAATTTGACTCTTGTGCGTGATTTTTGAGCCAAATTCTGACTCTCTGCACCTATTTTCAGTTTCAAATTACGACTTTTTGTACCGAAAATATGCCAATTACTGAAAACGGCGATGGGTCATATTTTGCCCAAACCCCCCTGCAGTTTTCAAAATGTCTGAAATGTCGGAAATTTGACTCCTGAGCGTTATTTTTTAGCTGAATTCTGACTCTCTGCATCTATTTTATGTTTCAAATTACGAATTTTTATACCGAAAATATGCCAATTACTAAAAACAGCGATGGGTCATATTTTGCCCAAACCCCTCTGCAGTTTTCAAAATGTTTGAAATTTCGGAAATTTGACTCCTGAGCGTGATTTCTGAGCCAAATTCTGACTCTCTGCACCTAATTTCAGTTTCAAATTACGACTTTTTATACCGAAAATATGCCAATTACTGAAAACGGCGATGGGTCATATTTTGACCAAACCCCCCTGCAGTTTTCAAAATGTCTGAAATGTCGGAAATTTGACTCCTGAGCGTGATTTTTTATCCGAATTCTGACTCTCTGCACCTATTTTCAGTTTCAAATTACGAATTTTTATTACGAAAATATGCCAATTACTGAAAACGGCGATGGGTCATATTTTGCCCAAACCCCCCTGCAGTTTTCAAAATGTCTGAAATGTCGGAAATTTGAATGCTGAGCGTGATTTTTGAGCCAACTTCTGACTCTCTGCACCTATTTTCAGTTTCAAATTACGATTTTTTATATCGAAAATATACCAATTACTGAAAAAGGCGATGGGTCATATTTTGCCCGAACCCCCCTGCAGTTCTCAAAATGTCTGAAATTTCAGAAATTTGACTCCTGAGCGGGATTTTGTGCCGAATTCTGACTCTCTGCACCTATTTTCAGTTTCAAATTACGACTTTTTATACCGAAAAATGCCAATTACTGAAAACGGCGATGAGTCATATTTTGACCAAACCCCCCTGCAGTTTTCAAAATGTCTGAAATGTCGGAAATTTGACTCCTGAGCGTGATTTTTTATCCGAATTCTGACTCTTTGCACCTATTTTCAGTTTCAAATTACGACTTTTTATACCGAAAATATGCCAATTACCGAAAACTGCGATGGGTCATATTTTGCCCAAACCCCCCTGCAGTTTTCAAAATGTCTGAAATGTCGGAAATTTGACTCCTGAGCGTGATTTTTGAGCCGAATTCAGACTCTCTGCACCTATTTTCAGTTTCAAATTACGACTTTTTATACCGAAAATATGCCAATTACTGAAAACGGCGATGGGTCATATTTTGCCCAAACCCCCCTGCAGTTTTCAAAATGTCTGAAATGTCGGAAATTTGACTCCTGAGCGTGATTTTTGAGCCGAATTCTGACTCTCTGCACCTATTTTCAGTTTCAAATTACGACTTTTTATACCGAAAATATGCAAATTACTGAGAACGGCGATGGGTCATATTTTGCCCAAACCCCCCTGCAGTTTTCAAAATGTTTGAAAATTCGGAAATTTGACTCCTGAGCGTGATTTTTGAGCCGAATTCTGACTCTCTGCACCTATTTTCAGTTTCAAATTACGTCTTTTTATACCGAAAATATGCCAATTACTGAAAACGGCGATGGGTCATATTTTGCCCAAACCCCCCTGCAGTTTTCAAAATGTTTGAAATTTCGGAAATTTGACTCCTGAGCGTGATTTTTGAGCCGAATTCTGACTCTCTGCACCTATTTTCAGTTTCAAATTACGACTTTTTATACCGAAAATATGCCAATTACTGAAAACGGCGATGGGTCATATTTTGACCAAACCCCCTTGCAGTTTTCAAAATGTCTAAAATGTCGGAAATTTGACTCCTGAGCGTGTTTTTGAGCCGAATTCTGACTCTCTGCACCTATTTTCAGTTTCAAATTACGACTTTTTGTACCGAAAATATGCCAATTACTGAAAACGGCGATGGGTCATATTTTGCCCAAACCCCCCTGCAGTTTTCAAAATGTCTGAAATGTCGGAAATTTGACTTCTGAGCGTGATTTTTTAGCCGAATTCTGACTCTCTGCATCTATTTTATGTTTCAAATTACGAATTTTTATACCGAAAATATGCCAATTACTGAAAACAGCGATGGGTCATATTTTGCCCAAACCCCCCTGCAGTTTTCAAAATGTTTGAAATTTCGGAAATTTGACTCCTGAGCGTGATTTCTGAGCCAAATTCTGACTCTCTGCACCTATTTTCAGTTTCAAATTACGACTTTTTATACCGAAAATATACCAATTACTGAAAACTGCGATGGGTCATATTTTGACCAAACCCCCCTGCAGTTTTCAAAATGTTTGAAATGTCGGAAATTTGACTCCTGAGCGTGATTTTTCATCCGAATGCTGATTCTCTGCACCAATTTTCAGTTTCAAATTACGACTTTTTATACCGAAAATATGCCAATTACTGAAAACGGCAATGGGTCATATTTTGCCCACACCCCCCTGCAGTTTTCAAAATGTCTGAAATGTCGGAAATTTGACTCCTGAGCGTGATTTTTGAGCCGAATTCTGACTCTCTGCACTTATTTTCAGTTTCAAGATACGACTTTTTACACCAAAAATATGCCAATTACTGAAAAAGGCGAATGGTCATATTTTGCACAAACCCCCCTGCAGTTTTCAAAATGTCTGAAATGTCGGGAATTAGACTCCTGAGCGTGACTTTTGAGCCGAATTCTGACTCTCTGCACCTATTTTCAGTTTCAAATTACGACTTTTTATACCGAAAATATGCCAATTACTGAAAACGGCGATGGGTCATATTTTGCCCAAACCCCCCTGCAGTTTTTAAAATGTCTGAAATGTCGGAAATTTGACTCCTGAGCGTGATTTTTGAGCCGAATTCTGACTCTCTGCACCTATTTTCAGTTTCAAATTACGACTTTTTATACCGAAAATATGCCAATTACTGAGAACGGCGATGGGTCATATTTTGCCCAAACCCTCCTGCAGTTTTCAAAATGTTTGAAAATTCGGAAATTTGACTCCTGAGCGTGATTTTTGAGCCGAATTCTGACTCTCTGCTCCTATTTTCAGTTTCAAATTACGACTTTTTATACCGAAAATATGCCAATTACTGAAAACGGCGATGGGTCATATTTTGCCCAAACCCCCCTGCAGTTTTCAAAATGTTTGAAATTTCGGAAATTTGACTCCTGAGCGTGATTTTTGAGCCGAATTCTGACTCTCTGCACCTATTTTCAGTTTCAAATTACGACTTTTTATACCGAAAATATGCCAATTACTGAAAACGGCGATGGGTCATATTTTGACCAAACCCCCTTGCAGTTTTCAAAATGTCTAAAATGTCGGAAATTTGACTCCTGAGCGTGTTTTTGAGCCGAATTCTGACTCTCTGCACCTATTTTCAGTTTCAAATTACGACTTTTTGTACCGAAAATATGCCAATTACTGAAAACGGCGATGGGTCATATTTTGCCCAAACCCCCCTGCAGTATTCAAAATGTCTGAAATGTCGGAAATTTGACTTCTGAGCGTGATTTTTTAGCCGAATTCTGACTCTCTGCATCTATTTTATGTTTCAAATTACGAATTTTTATACCGAAAATATGCCAATTACTGAAAACAGCGATGGGTCATATTTTGCCCAAACCCCCCTGCAGTTTTCAAAATGTTTGAAATTTCGGAAATTTGACTCCTGAGCGTGATTTCTGAGCCGAATTCTGACTCTCTGCACTTATTTTCAGTTTCGAATTACGACTTTTTATACCGAAAATATACCAATTACTGAAAACTGCGATGGGTCATATTTTGACCAAACCCCCCTGCAGATTTCAAAATGTTTGAAATGTCGGAAATTTGACTCCTGAGCGTGATTTTTTATCCGAATGCTGATTCTCTGCACCTATTTTCAGTTTCAAATTACGACTTTTTATACCGAAAATATGCTAATTACTGAAAACGGCAATGGGTCATATTTTGCCCACACCCCCCTGCAGTTTTCAAAATGTCTGAAATGTCGGAAATTTGACTCCTGAGCGTGATTTTTGAGCCGAATTCTGACTCTCTGCACTTATTTTCAGTTTCAAGATACGACTTTTTACACCAAAAATATGCCAATTACTGAAAACGGCGATGGGTCATATTTTGACCAAACCCCCTTGCAGTTTTCAAAATGTCTGAAATGTCGGAAATTTGACACCTGAGCGTGATTTTTGAGCCGAATTCTGACTCTCTGCACCTATTTTCAGTTTCAAATTACGACTTTTTGTACCGAAAATATGCCAATTACTGAAAACGGCGATGGGTCATATTTTGCCCAAACCCCCCTGCAGTATTCAAAATGTCTGAAATGTCGGAAATTTGACTCCTGAGCGTGATTTTTTAGCCGAATTCTGACTCTCTGCATCTATTTTATGTTTCAAATTACGAATTTTTATACCGAAAATATGCCAATTACTGAAAACAGCGATACGTCATATTTTGCCCAAACCCCCCTGCAGTTTTCAAAATGTCTGAAATGTCGGAAATTTGAATCCTGAGCGTGATTTTTGAGCCGAATTCTGACTCTCTGCACCTATTTTCAGTTTCAAATTACGATTTTTTATATCGAAAATATACCAATTACTGAAAACGGCGAAGGGTCATATTTTGCCCGAACCCCCCTGCAGTTCTCAAAATATCTGAAATTTCAGAAATTTGACTCCTGAGCGGGATTTTGTGCCGAATTCTGACTCTCTGCACTTATTTTCAGTTTCAAATTACGACTTTTTATACCGAAAATATGCCAATTACTGAAAACGGCGATGAGTCATATTTTGACCAAACCCCCCTGCAGTTTTCAAAATGTCTGAAATGTCGGAAATTTGACTCCTGAGCGTGATTTTTTATCCGAATTCTGACTCTTTGCACCTATTTTCAGTTTCAAATTACGACTTTTTATACCGAAAATATGCCAATTACTGAAAACGGCGATGGGTCATATTTTGCCCAAACCCCCCTGCAGTTCTCAAAATGTTTTAAATTTCGGAAATTTGACTCCTGAGCGTGATTTTTGAGCCGAATTCTGACTCTCTGCACTCCTTTTCAGTTTCAAGATACGACTTTTTACACCGAAAATATGCCAATTACTGAAAACGGCGAATGGTCATATTTTGCCCAAACCCCCCTGCAGTTTTCAAAATGCCTGAAATGTCGGAAATTTGACTGATGAGCATGATTTTTTATCCGAATTCTGACTCTTTGCACCTATTTTCAGTTTCAAATTACGACTTTTTATACCGAAAATATGCCAATTACTGAGAACGGCGATGGGTCATATTTTGCCCAAACCCCCCTGCAGTTTTCAAAATGTTTGAAAATTCGGAAATTTGACTCCTGAGCGTGATTTTTGAGCCGAATTCTGACTCTCTGCACCTATTTTCAGTTTCAAATTACGACTTTTTATACCGAAAATATGCCAATTACTGAAAACGGCGATGGGTCATATTTTGCCCAAACCCCCCTGCAGTTTTCAAAATGTTTGAAATTTCGGAAATTTGACTCCTGAGCGTGATTTTTGAGCCGAATTCTGACTCTCTGCACCTATTTTCAGTTTCAAATTACGACTTTTTATACCGAAAATATGCCAATTACTGAAAACGGCGATGGGTCATATTTTGACCAAACCCCCTTGCAGTTTTCAAAATGTCTAAAATGTCGGAAATTTGACTCCTGAGCGTGTTTTTGAGCCGAATTCTGACTCTCTGCACCTATTTTCAGTTTCAAATTACGACTTTTTGTACCGAAAATATGCCAATTACTGAAAACGGCGATGGGTCATATTTTGCCCAAACCCCCCTGCAGTTTTCAAAATGTCTGAAATGTCGGAAATTTGACTTCTGAGCGTGATTTTTTAGCCGAATTCTGACTCTCTGCATCTATTTTATGTTTCAAATTACGAATTTTTATACCGAAAATATGCCAATTACTGAAAACAGCGATGGGTCATATTTTGCCCAAACCCCCCTGCAGTTTTCAAAATGTTTGAAATTTCGGAAATTTGACTCCTGAGCGTGATTTCTGAGCCAAATTCTGACTCTCTGCACCTATTTTCAGTTTCTAATTACGACTTTTTATACCGAAAATATACCAATTACTGAAAACTGCGATGGGTCATATTTTGACCAAACCCCCCTGCAGTTTTCAAAATGTTTGAAATGTCGGAAATTTGACTCCTGAGCGTGATTTTTTATCCGAATGCTGATTCTCTGCACCTATTTTCAGTTTCAAATTACGACTTTTTATACCGAAAATATGCCAATTACTGAAAACGGCAATGGGTCATATTTTGCCCACACCCCCCTGCAGTTTTCAAAATGTCTGAAATGTCGGAAATTTGACTCCTGAGCGTGATTTTTGAGCCGAATTCTGACTCTCTGCACTTATTTTCAGTATCAAGATACGACTTTTTACACCAAAAATATGCCAATTACTGAAAAAGGCGAATGGTCATATTTTGCACAAACCCCCCTGCAGTTTTCAAAATGTCTGAAATGTCGGGAATTAGACTCCTGAGCGTGACTTTGAGCCGAATTCTGACTCTCTGCACCTATTTTCAGTTTCAAATTACGACTTTTTATACCGAAAATATGCCAATTACTGAAAACGGCGATGGGTCATATTTTGCCCAAACCCCCCTGCAGTTTTTAAAATGTCTGAAATGTCGGAAATTTGACTCCTGAGCGTGATTTTTGAGCCGAATTCTGACTCTCTGCACCTATTTTCAGTTTCAAATTACGACTTTTTATACCGAAAATATGCCAATTACTGAGAACGGCGATGGGTCATATTTTGCCCAAACCCTCCTGCAGTTTTCAAAATGTTTGAAAATTCGGAAATTTGACTCCTGAGCGTGATTTTTGAGCCGAATTCTGACTCTCTGCACCTATTTTCAGTTTCAAATTACTACTTTTTATACCGAAAATATGCCAATTACTGAAAACGGCGATGGGTCATATTTTGCCCAAACCCCCCTGCAGTTTTCAAAATGTTTGAAATTTCGGAAATTTGACTCCTGAGCGTGATTTTTGAGCCGAATTCTGACTCTCTGCACCTATTTTCAGTTTCAAATTACGACTTTTTGTACCGAAAATATGCCAATTACTGAAAACGGCGATGGGTCATATTTTGCCCAAACCCCCCTGCAGTTTTCAAAATGTCTGAAATGTCGGAAATTTGACTTCTGAGCGTGATTTTTTAGCCGAATTCTGACTCTCTGCATCTATTTTATGTTTCAAATTACGAATTTTTATACCGAAAATATGCCAATTACTGAAAACAGCGATGGGTCATATTTTGCCCAAACCCCCCTGCAGTTTTCAAAATGTTTGAAATTTCGGAAATTTGACTCCTGAGCGTGATTTCTGAGCCAAATTCTGACTCTCTGCACCTATTTTCAGTTTCTAATTACGACTTTTTATACCGAAAATATACCAATTACTGAAAACTGCGATGGGTCATATTTTGACCAAACCCCCCTGCAGTTTTCAAAATGTTTGAAATGTCGGAAATTTGACTCCTGAGCGTGATTTTTTATCCGAATGCTGATTCTCTGCACCTATTTTCAGTTTCAAATTACGACTTTTTATACCGAAAATATGCCAATTACTGAAAACGGCAATGGGTCATATTTTGCCCACACCCCCCTGCAGTTTTCAAAATGTCTGAAATGTCGGAAATTTGACTCCTGAGCGTGATTTTTGAGCCGAATTCTGACTCTCTGCACTTATTTTCAGTATCAAGATACGACTTTTTACACCAAAAATATGCCAATTACTGAAAAAGGCGAATGGTCATATTTTGCACAAACCCCCCTGCAGTTTTCAAAATGTCTGAAATGTCGGGAATTAGACTCCTGAGCGTGACTTTGAGCCGAATTCTGACTCTCTGCACCTATTTTCAGTTTCAAATTACGACTTTTTATACCGAAAATATGCCAATTACTGAAAACGGCGATGGGTCATATTTTGCCCAAACCCCCCTGCAGTTTTTAAAATGTCTGAAATGTCGGAAATTTGACTCCTGAGCGTGATTTTTGAGCCGAATTCTGACTCTCTGCACCTATTTTCAGTTTCAAATTACGACTTTTTATACCGAAAATATGCCAATTACTGAGAACGGCGATGGGTCATATTTTGCCCAAACCCTCCTGCAGTTTTCAAAATGTTTGAAAATTCGGAAATTTGACTCCTGAGCGTGATTTTTGAGCCGAATTCTGACTCTCTGCACCTATTTTCAGTTTCAAATTACTACTTTTTATACCGAAAATATGCCAATTACTGAAAACGGCGATGGGTCATATTTTGCCCAAACCCCCCTGCAGTTTTCAAAATGTTTGAAATTTCGGAAATTTGACTCCTGAGCGTGATTTTTGAGCCGAATTCTGACTCTCTGCACCTATTTTCAGTTTCAAATTACGACTTTTTATACCGAAAATATGCCAATTACTGAAAACGGCTATGGGTCATATTTTGACCAAACCCCCTTGCAGTTTTCAAAATGTCTAAAATGTCGGAAATTTGACTCCTGAGCGTGTTTTTGAGCCGAATTCTGACTCTCTGCACCTATTTTCAGTTTCAAATTACGACTTTTTGTACTGAAAATATGCCAATTACTGAAAACGGCGATGGGTCATATTTTGCCCAAACCCCCCTGCAGTTTTCAAAATGTCTGAAATGTCGGAAATTTGACTTCTGAGCGTGATTTTTTAGCCGAATTCTGACTCTCTGCATCTATTTTATGTTTCAAATTACGAATTTTTATACCGAAAATATGCCAATTACTGAAAACAGCGATGGGTCATATTTTGCCCAAACCCCCCTGCAGTTTTCAAAATGTTTGAAATTTCGGAAATTTGACTCCTGAGCGTGATTTCTGAGCCGAATTCTGACTCTCTGCACTTATTTTCAGTTTCGAATTACGACTTTTTATACCGAAAATATACCAATTACTGAAAACTGCGATGGGTCATATTTTGACCAAACCCCCCTGCAGATTTCAAAATGTTTGAAATGTCGGAAATTTGACTCCTGAGCGTGATTTTTTATCCGAATGCTGATTCTCTGCACCTATTTTCAGTTTCAAATTACGACTTTTTATACCGAAAATATGCTAATTACTGAAAACGGCAATGGGTCATATTTTGCCCACACCCCCCTGCAGTTTTCAAAATGTCTGAAATGTCGGAAATTTGACTCCTGAACCTGATTTTTGAGCCGAATTCTGACTCTCTGCACTTATTTTCAGTTTCAAGATACGACTTTTTACACCAAAAATATGCCAATTACTGAAAACGGCGATGGGTCATATTTTGACCAAACCCCCTTGCAGTTTTCAAAATGTCTGAAATGTCGGAAATTTGACACCTGAGCGTGATTTTTGAGCCGAATTCTGACTCTCTGCACCTATTTTCAGTTTCAAATTACGACTTTTTGTACCGAAAATATGCCAATTACTGAAAACGGCGATGGGTCATATTTTGCCCAAACCCCCCTGCAGTATTCAAAATGTCTGAAATGTCGGAAATTTGACTCCTGAGCGTGATTTTTTAGCCGAATTCTGACTCTCTGCATCTATTTTATGTTTCAAATTACGAATTTTTATACCGAAAATATGCCAATTACTGAAAACAGCGATGGGTCATATTTTGCCCAAACCCCCCTGCAGTTTTCAAAATGTCTGAAATGTCGGAAATTTGAATCCTGAGCGTGATTTTTGAGCCGAATTCTGACTCTCTGCACCTATTTTCAGTTTCAAATTACGATTTTTTATATCGAAAATATACCAATTACTGAAAACGGCGAAGGGTCATATTTTGCCCGAACCCCCCTGCAGTTCTCAAAATGTCTGAAATTTCAGAAATTTGACTCCTGAGCGGGATTTTGTGCCGAATTCTGACTCTCTGCACCTATTTTCAGTTTCAAATTACGACTTTTTATACCGAAAATAGGCCAATTACTGAAAACGGCGATGAGTCATATTTTGACCAAACCCCCCTGCAGTATTGAAAATGTCTGAAATGTCGGAAATTTGACTCCTGAGCGTGATTTTTTATCCGAATTCTGACTCTCTGCACCTATTTTCAGTTTCAAATTACGACTTTTTATACCGAAAATATGCCAATTACTGAAAACGGCGATGGGTCATATTTTGCCCAAACCCCCCTGCAGTTTTCAAAATGTCTGAAATGTCGGAAATTTGAATCCTGAGCGTGATTTTTGAGCCAACTTCTGACTCTCTGCACCTATTTTCAGTTTCAAATTACGATTTTTTATATCGAAAATATACCAATTACTGAAAACGGCGAAGGGTCATATTCTGCCCGAACCCCCCTGCAGTTCTCAAAATGTCTGAAATTTCAGAAATTTGACTCCTGAGCGGGATTTTGTGCCGAATTCTGACTCTCTGCACCTATTTTCAGTTTCAAATTACGACTTTTTATACCGAAAATATGCCAATTACTGAAAACGGCGATGAGTCATATTTTGACCAAACCCCCCTGCAGTTTTCAAAATGTCTGAAATGTCGGAAATTTGACTCCTGAGCGTGATTTTTTATCCGAATTCTGACTCTTTGCACCTATTTTCAGTTTCAAATTACGACTTTTTATACCGAAAATATGCCAATTACTGAAAACGGCGATGGGTCATATTTTGCCCAAACCCCCCTGCAGTTCTCAAAATGTTTTAAATTTCGGAAATTTGACTCCTGAGCGTGATTTTTGAGCCGAATTCTGACTCTCTGCACTCCTTTTCAGTTTCAAGATACGACTTTTTACACCGAAAATATGCCAATTACTGAAAACGGCGAATGGTCATATTTTGCCCAAACCCCCCTGCAGTTTTCAAAATGCCTGAAATGTCGGAAATTTGACTGATGAGCATGATTTTTTATCCGAATTCTGACTCTTTGCACCTATTTTCAGTTTCAAATTACGACTTTTTATACCGAAAATATGCCAATTACCGAAAACGGCGATGGGTCATATTTTGCCCAAACCCCCCTGCAGTTTTCAAAATGTCTGAAATGTCGGAAATTTGACTGCTGAGCGTGATTTTTGAGCCGAATTCAGACTCTCTGCACCTATTTTATGTTTCAAATTACGACTTTTTATACCGAAAATATGCCAATTACTGAAAACGGCGATGGGTCATATTTTGCCCAAACCCCCCCTGCAGTTTTCAAAATGTTTGAAATTTCGGAAATTTGACTCCTGAGCGTGATTTTTGAGCCGAATTCTGACTCTCTGCACCTATTTTCAGTTTCAAATTACGACTTTTTATACCGAAAATATGCCAATTACTGAAAACGGCGATGGGTCATATTTTGCCCAAACCCCCCTGCAGTTTTCAAAATGTCTGAAATGTCGGAAATTTGACTCCTGAGCGTGATTTTTGAGCCGAATTCTGACTCTCTGCACCTATTTTCAGTTTCAAATTACGACTTTTTATACCGAAAATATGCCAATTACTGAGAACGGCGATGGGTCATATTTTGCCCAAACCCCCCTGCAGTTTTCAAAATGTCTGAAATGTCGGAAATTTGAATTCTGAGCGTGACTTTTTAGCCGAATTCTGACTCTCTGCATCTATTTTATGTTTCAAATTACGAATTTTTATACCGAAAATATGCCAATTACTGAAAACAGCGATGGGTCATATTTTGCCCAAACCCCCCTGCAGTTTTCAAAATGTTTGAAATTTCGGAAATTTGACTCCTGAGCGTGATTTCTGAGCCGAATTCTGACTCTCTGCACCTATTTTCAGTTTCAAATTACGACTTTTTATACCGAAAATATACCAATTACTGAAAACTGCGATGGGTCATATTTTGACCAAACCCCCCTGCAGTTTTCAAAATGTTTGAAATGTCGGTAATTTGACTCCTGAGCGTGATTTTTTATCCGAATGCTGATTCTCTGCACCTATTTTCAGTTTCAAATTACGACTTTTTATACCGAAAATATGCCAATTACTGAAAACGGCAATGGGTCATATTTTGCCCACACCCCCCTGCAGTTTTCAAAATGTCTGAAATGTCGGAAATTTGACTCCTGAGCGTGATTTTTGAGCCGAATTCTGACTCTCTGCACTTATTTTCAGTTTCAAGATACGACTTTTTACACCAAAAATATGCCAATTACTGAAAAAGGCAAATGGTCATATTTTGCCCAAACCCCCCTGCAGTTTTCAAAATGTCTGAAATGTCGGGAATTTGACTCCTGAGCGTGACTTTTGAGCCGAATTCTGACTCTCTGCACCTATTTTCAGTTTCAAATTACGACTTTTTATACCGAAAAAATGCCAATTACTGAAAACGGCGATAAGTCATATTTTGACCAAACCCCCTTGCAGTTTTCAAAATGTCTGAAATGTCGGAAATTTGACTCCTGAGCGTGATTTTTGAGCCGAATTCTGACTCTCTGCACCTATTTTCAGTTTCAAATTACGACTTTTTGTACCGAAAATATGCCAATTACTGAAAACGGCGATGGGTCATATTTTGCCCAAACCCCCCTGCAGTATTCAAAATGTCTGAAATGTCGGAAATTTGACTCCTGAGCGTGATTTTTTAGCCGAATTCTGACTCTGCATCTATTTTATGTTTCAAATTACGAATTTTTATACCGAAAATATGCCAATTACTGAAAACAGCGATGGGTCATATTTTGCCCAAACCCCCCTGCAGTTTTCAAAATGTTTGAAATTTCGGAAATTTGACTCCTGAGCGTGATTTCTGATCCGAATTCTGACTCTCTGCACCTATTTTCAGTTTCAAATTACGACTTTTTATACCGAAAATATGCCAATTACTGAAAACGGCGATGGGTCATATTTTGACCAAACCCCCCTGCAGTTTTCAAAATGTCTGAAATGTCGGAAATTTGACTCCTGAGCGTGATTTTTTATCCGAATTCTGACTCTCTGCACCTATTTTCAGTTTCAAATTACGATTTTTATACCGAAAATATGCCAATTACTGAAAACGGCGATGGGTCATATTTTGCCCAAACCCCCCTGCAGTTTTCAAAATGTCTGAAATGTCGGAAATTTGAATCCTGAGCGTGATTTTTGAGCCAACTTCTGACTCTCTGCACCTATTTTCAGTTTCAAATTACGATTTTTTATATCGAAAATATACCAATTACTGAAAACGGCGAAGGGTCATATTTTGCCCGAACCCCCCCTGCAGTTCTCAAAATGTCTGAAATTTCAGAAATTTGACTCCTGAGCGGGATTTTGTGCCGAATTCTGACTCTCTGCACCTATTTTCAGTTTCAAATTACGACTTTTTATACCGAAAATATGCCAATTACTGAAAACGGCGATGAGTCATATTTTGACCAAACCCCCCTGCAGTATTCAAAATGTCTGAAATTTCGAAAATTTGACTCCTGAGCATGATTTTTGAGCCGAACTCTGACTCTCTGCACCTATTTTCAGTTACAAATTACGACTTTTTATACCGAAAATATGCCAATTACTGAAAACAGCGATGGGTCATATTTTGACCAAACCCCCCTGCAGTTTTCAAAATGTCTGAAATACCTGAAATTTGACTCCTGAGCGTGATTTTTGAGCCGAATTCTGACTCTCTGCACCTATTTTCAGTTTCAAATTACGAATTTTTATACCGAAAATATGCCAATTACTGAAAACGGCGAATGGTCATATTTTGCCCAAACCCCCCTGCAGTTTTCAAAATTTCTGAAATGTCGGAAATTTGAATCCTGAGCGTGATTTTTTATCCGAATTCTGACTCTCTGCACCTATTTTCAGTTTCAAATTACGACTTTTTATACCGAAAATATGCCAATTACTGAAAACGGCGATGGGTCATATTTTGCCCAAACCCCCCTGCAGTTTTCAAAATGTCTGAAATGTCGGAAATTAGACTCCTGAGCGTGATTTTTTAACCGAATTCTGACTCTCTGCACCTATTTTCAGTTTCAAATTACGACTTTTTATACGGAAAATATGCCAATTACTAAAAACGGCGATGGGTCATATTTTGCCCAAACCCCCTTGCAGTTTTCAAAATGTCTGAAATGTCGGAAATTGGAATCCTGAGCGCGATTTTTTATCCGAATTCTGACTATCTGCACCTATTTTCAGTTTCAAATTACGACTTTTTATACCGAAAATATGTCAATTACTGAAAACGGCGATGGGTCATATTTTGCCCAAACCCCCCTGCAGTTTTCAAAATGTCTGAAATGTCGGAAATTTGACTCCTGAGCGTGATTTTTGAGCCGAATTCTGACTCCCTGCACTTATTTTCAGTTTCAAGATACGACTTTTTACACCGAAAATATGCCAATTACTGAAAACGGCGAATGATCATATTTTGCCCAAACCCCCCTGCAGTTTTCAAAATGTCTGAAATGTCGGAAATTTGACTCCTGAGCGTGACTTTTGAGCCGAATTCTGACTCTCTGCACCTATTTTCAGTTTTAAATTACGACTTTTTATACCGAAAATATGCCAATTACTGAAAACGGCGATGGGTCATATTTTGCCCAAACCCCCCTGCAGTTTTCAAAATGTCTGAAATTTCGGAAATTTTACTCCTGAGCGTGATTTTTGAGCCGAATTCTGACTCTCTGCACCTATTTTCAGTTTCAATTTACGAATTTTTATACCGAAAATATGCCAATTACTGAAAACAGCGATGGGTCCTATATTGCCCAAACCCCCCTGCAGTTTTCAAAACGTCTGAAATGTCGGAAATTTGACTCCTAGGCGTGATTTTTTAGCTGAATTCTGACTCTCTGCACCTTTTTTTAGTTTCAAATTACGACTTTTTATACCGAAAATATGCCAATTACTGAAAACGGCGATGGGTCATATTTGGCCCAAACCCCCCTGCAGTTTTCAAAATGTCTGAAATGTCGAAAATTTGACTCCTGAGCGTGATTTTTTATCCGAATTCTGACTCTCTGCACCTATTTTCAGTTTCAAATTACGACTTTTTATACCGAAAATATGCCAATTACTGAAAACGGCGATGGGTCATATTTTGCCCAAACCCCCCTGCAGTTTTCAAAATGTCTGAAATGTCGGAAATTTGAATCCTGAGCGTGATTTTTGAGCCAACTTCTGACTCTCTGCACCTATTTTCAGTTTCAAATTACGATTTTTTATATCGAAAATATACCAATTACTGAAAACGGCGAAGGGTCATATTTTGCCCGAACCCCCCTGCAGTTCTCAAAATGTCTGAAATTTCAGAAATTTGACTCCTGAGCGGGATTTTGTGCCGAATTCTGACTCTCTGCACCTATTTTCAGTTTCAAATTACGACTTTTTATACCGAAAATATGCCAATTACTGAAAACGGCGATGAGTCATATTTTGACCAAACCCCCCTGCAGTATTCAAAATGTCTGAAATGTCGGAAATTTGACTCCTGAGCGTGATTTTTTATCCGAATTCTGACTCTTTGCACCTATTTTCAGTTTCAAATTACGACTTTTTATACCGAAAATATGCCAATTACTGAAAACGGCGATGGGTCATATTTTGCCCAAACCCCCCTGCAGTTCTCAAAATGTTTTAAATTTCGGAAATTTGACTCCTGAACGTGATTTTTGAGCCGAATTCTGACTCTCTGCACCTATTTTCAGTTTCAAATTACGACTTTTTGTACCGAAAATATGCCAATTACTGAAAACGGCGATGGGTCATATTTTGCCCAAACCCCCATGCAGTATTCAAAATGTCTGAAATGTCGGAAATTTGACTCCTGAGCGTGATTTTTTAGCCGAATTCTGACTCTGCATCTATTTTATGTTTCAAATTACGAATTTTTATACCGAAAATATGCCAATTACTGAAAACAGCGATGGGTCATATTTTGCCCAAACCCCCCTGCAGTTTTCAAAATGTTTGAAATTTCGGAAATTTGACTCCTGAGCGTGATTTCTGAGCCGAATTCTGACTCTCTGCACCTATTTTCAGTTTCAAATTACGACTTTTTATACCGAAAATATGCCAATTACTGAAAACGGCGATGGGTCATATTTTGACCAAACCCCCCTGCAGTATTCAAAATGTCTGAAATGTCGGAAATTTGACTCCTGAGCGTGATTTTTTATCCGAATTCTGACTCTCTGCACTATTTTCAGTTTCAAATTACGACTTTTTATACCGAAAATATGCCAATTACTGAAAACGGCGATGGGTCATATTTTGCCCAAACCCCCCTGCAGTTTTCAAAATGTCTGAAATGTCGGAAATTTGAATCCTGAGCGTGATTTTTGAGCCAACTTCTGACTCTCTGCACCTATTTTCAGTTTCAAATTACGATTTTTTATATCGAAAATATACCAATTACTGAAAACGGCGAAGGGTCATATTTTGCCCGAACCCCCCTGCAGTTCTCAAAATGTCTGAAATTTCAGAAATTTGACTCCTGAGCGGGATTTTGTGCCGAATTCTGACTCTCTGCACCTATTTTCAGTTTCAAATTACGACTTTTTATACCGAAAATATGCCAATTACTGAAAACGGCGATGAGTCATATTTTGACCAAACCCCCCTGCAGTATTCAAAATGTCTGAAATTTCGGAAATTTGACTCCTGAGCGTGATTTCTGAGCCGAATTCTGACTCTCTGCACCTATTTTCAGTTTCAAATTACGACTTTTTATACCGAAAATATGCCAATTACTGAAAACGGCGATGGGTCATATTTTGACCAAACCCCCCTGCAGTATTCAAAATGTCTGAAATGTCGGAAATTTGACTCCTGAGCGTGATTTTTTATCCGAATTCTGACTCTCTGCACTATTTTCAGTTTCAAATTACGACTTTTTATACCGAAAATATGCCAATTACTGAAAACGGCGATGGGTCATATTTTGCCCAAACCCCCCTGCAGTTTTCAAAATGTCTGAAATGTCGGAAATTTGAATCCTGAGCGTGATTTTTGAGCCAACTTCTGACTCTCTGCACCTATTTTCAGTTTCAAATTACGATTTTTTATATCGAAAATATACCAATTACTGAAAACGGCGAAGGGTCATATTTTGCCCGAACCCCCCTGCAGTTCTCAAAATGTCTGAAATTTCAGAAATTTGACTCCTGAGCGGGATTTTGTGCCGAATTCTGACTCTCTGCACCTATTTTCAGTTTCAAATTACGACTTTTTATACCGAAAATATGCCAATTACTGAAAACGGCGATGGGTCATATTTTGCCCAAACCCCCCTGCAGTTCTCAAAATGTTTTAAATTTCGGAAATTTGACTCCTGAGCGTGATTTTTGAGCCGAATTCTGACTCTCTGCACTCCTTTTCAGTTTTAAGATACGACTTTTTACACCGAAAATATGCCAATTACTGAAAACGGCGAATGGTCATATTTTGCCCAAACCCCCCTGCAGTTTTCAAAATGCCTGAAATGTCGGAAATTTGACTGATGAGCATGATTTTTTATCCGAATTCTGACTCTCTGCACCTATTTTCAGTTTCAAATTGCGACTTTTTATACCGAATATATGCCAATTACTGAAAACAGCGATGGGTCATATTTTGACCAAACCCCCCTGCCGTTTTCAAAATGTCTGAAATGTCGGAAAATTGACTCCTGAGCGTGATTTTTGAGCCGAATTCTGACTCTCTGCACCTATTTTCCGTTTCAAATAACGACGTTTCATACCGAAAATATGCCAATTACTGTAAACGGCGATGTTTCATATTTTGCCCAAACCCCCCGGCAGTTTTCAAAATGTCCGAAATGTCGGAAATTTGACTCCTGAGCGTGATTTCTGAGCCGAATTCTGACTCTCTGCACCTATTTTCAGTTTCAAATTACGATTTTTTATACCGAAAATATGCCAATTACTGAAAACGGCGATGGGTCATATTTTGCCCAAACCCCCCTGCAGTTTTCAAAATGTCTGAAATTTCGGAAATTAGACTCCTGAGCGTGATTTTTGAGCCGAATTCTGACTCTCTGCACCTATTATCAGTTTCAAATTACGACTTTTTATACCGAAAATATGCCAATTACTGAAAACGGCGATGGGTCATATTTTGCCCAAACCCCCCTGCAGTTTTGAAAATGTCTGAAATGTCGGAAATTTGACTCCTGAGCGTGATTTTTGAGGCGAATTCTGACTCTCTGCACCTATTTTCAGTTTCAAATGTCGGAAATTTGACTCCTGAGCGTGATTTTTTATCCGAATTCTGACTCTCTGCAAGTATTTTCAGTTTCAAATTACGACTTTTTATAACGAAAATATGCCAATTACTGAAATCGGCGATGGGTCATATTTTGCCCAAACCCCCCTGCAGTTTTTAAGATGTCAGAAATGTCGGAAATTTGACTCCTGAGCGTGATGTTTGAGCCGAATTCTGACTCTCTGCACCTATTTTCAGTTTCAAATTACGACTTTTTATACCGAAAATATGCCAATTACTGAAAATGGCGAATGGTCATATTTTGCCCAAACCCCCCTGCAGTTTTCAAAATGTCTGAAATGTCTGAAATTTGACTCCTGAGCGTGATTTTTGAGCAGAATTCTGACTCTCTGCACCTATTTTCAGTTTCAAATTACGACTTTTTATACCGAAAATATGCCAAATACTGAAAACGGCGATGGGTCATATTTTGCCCAAACCCCCCTGCAGTTTTCAAAATGTTTGAAATTTTTGAAATTTTACTCCTGAGCGTGATTTTTGAGCCGAATTCTGACTCTCTGCACCTATTTTCAGTTTCAAATTACTTCTTTTTATACCGAAAATATGCCAATTACTGAAAACAGCGATGGGTCATATTTTGCCCAAACCCCCGTGCAGTTTTCAAAATGTCTGAAATGTCGGAAATTTGACTCCTGAGCGTGATTTTTTATCCGAATTCTGACTCTCTGCACCTATTTTCAGTTTCAAATTACGAATTTTTATACCGAAAATATGCCAATTACTGAAAACGGCGATGGGTCATATTTTGCCCAAACCCCCCTGCAGTTTTCAAAATGTCTGAAATGTCGGAAATTTGAATCCTGAGCGTGATTTTTGAGCCAACTTCTGACTCTCTGCACCTATTTTCAGTTTCAAATTACGATTTTTTATATCGAAAATATACCAATTACTGAAAACGGCGATGGGTCATATTTTGCCCGAACCCCCCTGCAGTTCTCAAAATGTCTGAAATTTCAGAAATTTGACTCCTGAGCGGGATTTTGTGCCGAATTCTGACTCTCTGCACCTATTTTCAGTTTCAAATTACGACTTTTTATAGCGAAAATATGCCAATTACTGAAAACGGCGATGAGTCATATTTTGACCAAACCCCCCTGCAGTTTTCAAAATGTCTGAAATGTCGGAAATTTGACTCCTGAGTTTGATTTTTTATCCGAATTCTGACTCTTTGCACCTATTTTCAGTTTCAAATTACGACTTTTTATACCGAAAATATGCCAATTACCGAAAACGGCGATGGGTCATATTTTGCCCAAACCCCCCTGCAGTTTTCAAAATTTCTGAAATGTCGGAAATTTGACTCCTGAGCGTGATTTTTGAGCCGAATTCAGACTCTCTGCACCTATTTTATGTTTCAAATTACGACTTTTTATACCGAAAATATGCCAATTACTGAAAACAGCGATGGGTCATATTTTGCCCAAACCCCCCTGCAGTTTTCAAAATGTTTGAAATTTCGGAAATTTGACTCCTGAGCGTGATTTTTGAGCCGAATTCTGACTCTCTGCACCTATTTTCAGTTTCAAATTACGACTTTTTATACCGAAAATATGCCAATTACTGAAAACGGCGATGGGTCATATTTTGCCCAAACCCCCCTGCAGTTTTCAAAATGTCTGAAATGTCGGAAATTTGACTCCTGAGCGTGATTTTTGAGCCGAATTCTGACTCTCTGCACCTATTTTCAGTTTCAAATTACGACTTTTTATACCGAAAATATGCCAATTACTGAGAACGGCGATGGGTCATATTTTGACCAAACCCCCCTGCAGTTTTCAAAATGTTTGAAAATTCGGAAATTTGACTCCTGAGCGTGATTTTTGAGCCGAATTCTGACTCTCTGCACCTATTTTCAGTTTCAAATTACGACTTTTTATACCGAAAATATGCCAATTACTGAAAACGGCGATGGGTCATATTTTGCCCAAACCCCCCTGCAGTTTTCAAAATGTTTGAAATTTCGGAAATTTGACTCCTGAGCGTGATTTTTGAGCCGAATTCTGACTCTCTGCACCTATTTTCAGTTTCAAATTACGACTTTTTATACAGAAAATATGCCAATTACTGAAAACGGCGAAGGGTCATATTTTGACCAAACACCCTTGCAGTTTTCAAAATGTCTGAAATATCGGAAATTGGACTCCTGAGCGTGATTTTTGAGCCGAATTCTGACTCTCTGCACCTATTTTCAGTTTCAAATTACGACTTTTTGTACCGAAAATATGCCAATTACTGAAAACGGCGATGGGTCATATTTTGCCCAAACCCCCCTGCAGTTTTCAAAATGTCTGAAATGTCGGAAATTTGACTTCTGAGCGTGATTTTTTAGCCGAATTCTGACTCTCTGCATCTATTTTATGTTTCAAATTACGACTTTTTATACCGAAAATATGCCAATTACTGAAAACAGCGATGGGTCATATTTTGCCCAAACCCCCCTGCAGTTTTCAAAATGTTTGAAATTTCGGAAATTTGACTCCTGAGCGTGATTTCTGAGCCGAATTCTGACTCTCTGCACCTATTTTCAGTTTCAAATTACGACTTTTTATACCGAAAATATACCAATTACTGAAAACTGCGATGGGTCATATTTTGACCAAACCCCCCTGCAGTTTTCAAAATGTCTGAAATGTCGGAAATTTGACTCCTGAGCGTGATTTTTTATCCGAATGCTGATTCTCTGCACCTATTTTCAGTTTCAAATTACGACTTTTTATACCGAAAATATGCCAATTACTGAAAACGGCAATGTGTCATATTTTGCCCACACCCCCCTGCAGTTTTCAAAATGTCTGAAATGTCGGAAATTTGACTACTGGGCGTGATTTTTGAGCCGAATTCTGACTCTCTGCACTTATTTTCAGTTTCAAGATACGACTTTTTACACCAAAAATATGCCAATTACTGAAAAAGGCGAATGGTCATATTTTGCCCAAACCCCCCTGCAGTTTTCAAAATTTCTGAAATGTCGGAAATTTGACTCCTGAGCGTGATTTTTTATCCGAATTCTGACTCTTTGCACCTATTTTCAGTTTCAAATTACGACTTTTTATACCGAAAATATGCCAATTACTTAAAACGGCGATGGGTCATATTTTGCCCAAACCCCCCTGCAGTTCTCAAAATGTTTTAAATTTCGGAAATTTGACTCCTGAGCGTGATTTTTGAGCCGAATTCTGACTCTCTGCACTCCTTTTCAGTTTCAAGATACGACTTTTTACACCGAAAATATGCCAATTACTGAAAACGGCGAATGGTCATATTTTGCCCAAACCCCCCTGCAGTTTTCAAAATGCCTGAAATGTCGGAAATTTGACTGATGAGCATGATTTTTTATCCGAATTCTGACTCTCTGCACCTATTTTCAGTTTCAAATTGCGACTTTTTATACCGAATATATGCCAATTACTGAAAACAGCGATGGGTCATATTTTGACCAAACCCCCCTGCCGTTTTCAAAATGTCTGAAATGTCGGAAAATTGACTCCTGAGAGTGATTTTTGAGCCGAATTCTGACTCTCTGCACCTATTTTCCGTTTCAAATAACGACGTTTCATACCGAAAATATGCCAATTACTGTAAACGGCGATGTTTCATATTTTGCCCAAACCCCCCGGCAGTTTTCAAAATGTCCGAAATGTCGGAAATTTGACTCCTGAGCTTGATTTTTTATCCGAATTCTGACTCTCTGCACCTATTTTCAGTTTCAAATTACGATTTTTTATACCGAAAATATGCCAATTACTGAAAACGGCGATGGGTCATATTTTGCCCAAACCCCCCTGCAGTTTTCAAAATGTCTGAAATTTCGGAAATTAGACTCCTGAGCGTGATTTTTGAGCCGAATTCTGACTCTCTGCACCTATTATCAGTTTCAAATTACGACTTTTTATACCGAAAATATGCCAATTACTGAAAACGGCGATGGGTCATATTTTGCCCAAACCCCCCTGCAGTTTTCAAAATGTCTGAAATGTCGGAAATTTACCTCCTGAGCGTGACTTTTTATCCGAATTCTGACTCTTTGCACCTATTTTCAGTTTCAAATTACGACTTTTTATACCGAAAATATGCCAATTACTGAAAACGGCGATGGGTCATATTTTGCCCAAACCCCCCTGTAGTTTTCAAAATGTCTGAAATTTCGGAAATTTGACTCCTGAGCTTGATTTTTGAGCCAAATTCTGACTCTCTGCACCTATTTTCAGTTTCAAATTACGACTTTTTATACCGAAAATATGCCAATTACTGAAAATGGCGATGGGTCATATTTTGCCCAAACCCCCCTGCAGTTTTCAAAATGTCTGAAATTTCGAAAATTTGACTCCTGAGCATGATTTTTGAGCCGAACTCTGACTCTCTGCACCTATTTTCAGTTACAAATTACGACTTTTTATACCGAAAATATGCCAATTACTGAAAACAGCGATGGGTCACATTTTGTTAAAACCCCCCTGCAGTTTTCAAAATGTCTGAAATGTCGGAAATTTGACTTCTGAGCGTGATTTTTGAGCCGAATTCTGACTCTCTGCACCTATTTTCAGTTTCAAATTACGACTTTTTATACCGAAAATATGCCAATTACTGAAAACGGCGATGGGTCATATTTGGCCCAAACCCCCCTGCAGTTTTCAAAATGTCTGAAATGTCGAAAATTTGACTCCTGAGCGTGATTTTTTATCCGAATTCTGACTCTCTGCACCTATTTTCAGTTTCAAATTACGACTTTTTATACCGAAAATATGCCAATTACTGAAAACGGCGATGGGTCATATTTTGCCCAAACCCCCCTGCAGTTTTCAAAATGTCTGAAATGTCGGAAATTTGAATCCTGAGCGTGATTTTTGAGCCAACTTCTGACTCTCTGCACCTATTTTCAGTTTCAAATTACGATTTTTTATATCGAAAATATACCAATTACTGAAAACGGCGAAGGGTCATATTTTGCCCGAACCCCCCTGCAGTTCTCAAAATGTCTGAAATTTCAGAAATTTGACTCCTGAGCGGGATTTTGTGCCGAATTCTGACTCTCTGCACCTATTTTCAGTTTCAAATTACGACTTTTTATACCGAAAATATGCCAATTACTGAAAACGGCGATGAGTCATATTTTGACCAAACCCCCCTGCAGTATTCAAAATGTCTGAAATTTGACTCCTGAGCGTGATTTTTTATCCGAATTCTGACTCTTTGCACCTATTTTCAGTTTCAAATTACGACTTTTTATACCGAAAATATGCCAATTACTGAAAACGGCGATGGGTCATATTTTGCCCAAACCCCCCTGCAGTTCTCAAAATGTTTTAAATTTCGGAAATTTGACTCCTGAACGTGATTTTTGAGCCGAATTCTGACTCTCTGCACCTATTTTCAGTTTCAAATTACGACTTTTTGTACCGAAAATATGCCAATTACTGAAAACGGCGATGGGTCATATTTTGCCCAAACCCCCATGCAGTATTCAAAATGTCTGAAATGTCGGAAATTTGACTCCTGAGCGTGATTTTTTAGCCGAATTCTGACTCTGCATCTATTTTATGTTTCAAATTACGAATTTTTATACCGAAAATATGCCAATTACTGAAAACAGCGATGGGTCATATTTTGCCCAAACCCCCCTGCAGTTTTCAAAATGTTTGAAATTTCGGAAATTTGACTCCTGAGCGTGATTTCTGAGCCGAATTCTGACTCTCTGCACCTATTTTCAGTTTCAAATTACGACTTTTTATACCGAAAATATGCCAATTACTGAAAACGGCGATGGGTCATATTTTGACCAAACCCCCCTGCAGTTTTCAAAATGTCTGAAATGTCGGAAATTTGACTCCTGAGCGTGATTTTTTATCCGAATTCTGACTCTCTGCACCTATTTTCAGTTTCAAATTACGACTTTTTATACCGAAAATATGCCAATTACTGAAAACGGCGATGGGTCATATTTTGCCCAAACCCCCCTGCAGTTTTCAAAATGTCTGAAATGTCGGAAATTTGAATCCTGAGCGTGATTTTTGAGCCAACTTCTGACTCTCTGCACCTATTTTCAGTTTCAAATTACGATTTTTTATATCGAAAATATACCAATTACTGAAAACGGCGAAGGGTCATATTTTGCCCGAACCCCCTGCAGTTCTCAAAATGTCTGAAATTTCAGAAATTTGACTCCTGAGCGGGATTTTGTGCCGAATTCTGACTCTCTGCACCTATTTTCAGTTTCAAATTACGACTTTTTATACCGAAAATATGCCAATTACTGAAAACGGCGATGAGTCATATTTTGACCAAACCCCCCTGCAGTATTCAAAATGTCTGAAATGTCGGAAATTTGACTCCTGAGCGTGATTTTTTATCCGAATTCTGACTCTTTGCACCTATTTTCAGTTTCAAATTACGACTTTTTATACCGAAAATATGCCAATTACTGAAAACGGCGATGGGTCATATTTTGCCCAAACCCCCCTGCAGTTCTCAAAATGTTTTAAATTTCGGAAATTTGACTCCTGAGCGTGATTTTTGAGCCGAATTCTGACTCTCTGCACTCCTTTTCAGTTTCAAGATACGACTTTTTACACCGAAAATATGCCAATTACTGAAAACGGCGAATGGTCATATTTTGCCCAAACCCCCCTGCAGTTTTCAAAATGCCTGAAATGTCGGAAATTTGACTGATGAGCATGATTTTTTATCCGAATTCTGACTCTCTGCACCTATTTTCAGTTTCAAATTGCGACTTTTTATACCGAATATATGCCAATTACTGAAAACAGCGATGGGTCATATTTTGACCAAACCCCCCTGCCGTTTTCAAAATGTCTGAAATGTCGGAAAATTGACTCCTGAGCGTGATTTTTGAGCCGAATTCTGACTCTCTGCACCTATTTTCCGTTTCAAATAACGACGTTTCATACCGAAAATATGCCAATTACTGTAAACGGCGATGTTTCATATTTTGCCCAAACCCCCCGGCAGTTTTCAAAATGTCCGAAATGTCGGAAATTTGACTCCTGAGCTTGATTTTTTATCCGAATTCTGACTCTCTGCACCTATTTTCAGTTTCAAATTACGATTTTTTATACCGAAAATATGCCAATTACTGAAAACGGCGATGGGTCATATTTTGCCCAAACCCCCCTGCAGTTTTCAAAATGTCTGAAATTTCGGAAATTAGACTCCTGAGCGTGATTTTTGAGCCGAATTCTGACTCTCTGCACCTATTATCAGTTTCAAATTACGACTTTTTATACCGAAAATATGCCAATTACTGAAAACGGCGATGGGTCATATTTTGCCCAAACCCCCCTGCAGTTTTGAAAATGTCTGAAATGTCGGAAATTTGACTCCTGAGCGTGATTTTTGAGGCGAATTCTGACTCTCTGCACCTATTTTCAGTTTCAAATGTCGGAAATTTGACTCCTGAGCGTGATTTTTTATCCGAATTCTGACTCTCTGCAAGTATTTTCAGTTTCAAATTACGACTTTTTATAACGAAAATATGCCAATTACTGAAATCGGCGATGGGTCATATTTTGCCCAAACCCCCCTGCAGTTTTTAAGATGTCAGAAATGTCGGAAATTTGACTCCTGAGCGTGATGTTTGAGCCGAATTCTGACTCTCTGCACCTATTTTCAGTTTCAAATTACGACTTTTTATACCGAAAATATGCCAATTACTGAAAATGGCGAATGGTCATATTTTGCCCAAACCCCCCTGCAGTTTTCAAAATGTCTGAAATGTCTGAAATTTGACTCCTGAGCGTGATTTTTGAGCAGAATTCTGACTCTCTGCACCTATTTTCAGTTTCAAATTACGACTTTTTATACCGAAAATATGCCAAATACTGAAAACGGCGATGGGTCATATTTTGCCCAAACCCCCCTGCAGTTTTCAAAATGTTTGAAATTTTTGAAATTTGACTCCTGAGCGTGATTTTTGAGCCGAATTCTGACTCTCTGCACCTATTTTCAGTTTCAAATTACTTCTTTTTATACCGAAAATATGCCAATTACTGAAAACAGCGATGGGTCATATTTTGCCCAAACCCCCGTGCAGTTTTCAAAATGTCTGAAATGTCGGAAATTTGACTCCTGAGCGTGATTTTTTATCCGAATTCTGACTCTCTGCACCTATTTTCAGTTTCAAATTACGAATTTTTATACCGAAAATATGCCAATTACTGAAAACGGCGATGGGTCATATTTTGCCCAAACCCCCCTGCAGTTTTCAAAATGTCTGAAATGTCGGAAATTTGAATCCTGAGCGTGATTTTTGAGCCAACTTCTGACTCTCTGCACCTATTTTCAGTTTCAAATTACGATTTTTTATATCGAAAATATACCAATTACTGAAAACGGCGATGGGTCATATTTTGCCCGAACCCCCCTGCAGTTCTCAAAATGTCTGAAATTTCAGAAATTTGACTCCTGAGCGGGATTTTGTGCCGAATTCTGACTCTCTGCACCTATTTTCAGTTTCAAATTACGACTTTTTATATCGAAAATATGCCAATTACTGAAAACGGCGATGAGTCATATTTTGACCAAAACCCCCTGCAGTTTTCAAAACGTCTGAAATGTCGGAAATTTGACTCCTGAGCGTGATTTTTTATCCGAATTCTGACTCTTTGCACCTATTTTCAGTTTCAAATTACGACTTTTTATACCGAAAATATGCCAATTACCGAAAACGGCGATGGGTCATATTTTGCCCAAACCCCCCTGCAGTTTTCAAAATTTCTGAAATGTCGGAAATTTGACTCCTGAGCGTGATTTTTGAGCCGAATTCAGACTCTCTGCACCTATTTTATGTTTCAAATTACGACTTTTTATACCGAAAATATGCCAATTACTGAAAACAGCGATGGGTCATATTTTGCCCAAACCCCCCTGCAGTTTTCAAAATGTTTGAAATTTCGGAAATTTGACTCCTGAGCGTGATTTTTGAGCCGAATTCTGACTCTCTGCACCTATTTTCAGTTTCAAATTACGACTTTTTATACCGAAAATATGCCAATTACTGAAAACGGCGATGGGTCATATTTTGCCCAAACCCCCCTGCAGTTTTCAAAATGTCTGAAATGTCGGAAATTTGACTCCTGAGCGTGATTTTTGAGCCGAATTCTGACTCTCTGCACCTATTTTCAGTTTCAAATTACGACTTTTTATACCGAAAATATGCCAATTACTGAGAACGGCGATGGGTCATATTTTGACCAAACCCCCCTGCAGTTTTCAAAATGTTTGAAAATTCGGAAATTTGACTCCTGAGCGTGATTTTTGAGCCGAATTCTGACTCTCTGCACCTATTTTCAGTTTCAAATTACGACTTTTTATACCGAAAATATGCCAATTACTGAAAACGGCGATGGGTCATATTTTGCCCAAACCCCCCTGCAGTTTTCAAAATGTTTGAAATTTCGGAAATTTCACTCCTGAGCGTGATTTTTGAGCCGAATTCTGACTCTCTGCACCTATTTTCAGTTTCAAATTACGACTTTTTATACCGAAAATATGCCAATTACTGAAAACGGCGAAGGGTCATATTTTGACCAAACACCCTTGCAGTTTTCAAAATGTCTGAAATATCGGAAATTGGACTCCTGAGCGTGATTTTTGAGCCGAATTCTGACTCTCTGCACCTATTTTCAGTTTCAAATTACGACTTTTTGTACCGAAAATATGCCAATTACTGAAAACGGCGATGGGTCATATTTTTCCCAAACCCCCCTGCAGTTTTCAAAATGTCTGAAATGTCGGAAATTTGACTTCTGAGCGTGATTTTTTAGCCGAATTCTGACTCTCTGCATCTATTTTATGTTTCAAATTACGACTTTTTATACCGAAAATATGCCAATTACTGAAAACAGCGATGGGTCATATTTTGCCCAAACCCCCCTGCAGTTTTCAAAATGTTTGAAATTTCGGAAATTTGACTCCTGAGCGTGATTTCTGAGCCGAATTCTGACTCTCTGCACCTATTTTCAGTTTCAAATTACGACTTTTTATACCGAAAATATACCAATTACTGAAAACTGCGATGGGTCATATTTTGACCAAACCCCCCTGCAGTTTTCAAAATGTCTGAAATGTCGGAAATTTGACTCCTGAGCGTGATTTTTTATCCGAATGCTGATTCTCTGCACCTATTTTCAGTTTCAAATTACGACTTTTTATACCGAAAATATGCCAATTACTGAAAACGGCAATGTGTCATATTTTGCCCACACCCCCCTGCAGTTTTCAAAATGTCTGAAATGTCGGAAATTTGACTCCTGGGCGTGATTTTTGAGCCGAATTCTGACTCTCTGCACTTATTTTCAGTTTCAAGATACGACTTTTTACACCAAAAATATGCCAATTACTGAAAAAGGCGAATGGTCATATTTTGCCCAAACCCCCCTGCAGTTTTCAAAATTTCTGAAATGTCGGAAATTTGACTCCTGAGCGTGATTTTTGAGCCGAATTCAGACTCTCTGCACCTATTTTATGTTTCAAATTACGACTTTTTATACCGAAAATATGCCAATTACTGAAAACAGCGATGGGTCATATTTTGCCCAAACCCCCCTGCAGTTTTCAAAATGTTTGAAATTTCGGAAATTTGACTCCTGAGCGTGATTTTTGAGCCGAATTCTGACTCTCTGCACCTATTTTCAGTTTCAAATTACGACTTTTTATACCGAAAATATGCCAATTACTGAAAACGGCGATGGGTCATATTTTGCCCAAACCCCCCTGCAGTTCTCAAAATGTTTTAAATTTCGGAAATTTGACTCCTGAGCGTGATTTTTGAGCCGAATTCTGACTCTCTGCACTCCTTTTCAGTTTCAAGATACGACTTTTTACACCGAAAATATGCCAATTACTGAAAACGGCGAATGGTCATATTTTGCCCAAACCCCCCTGCAGTTTTCAAAATGCCTGAAATGTCGGAAATTTGACTGATGAGCATGATTTTTTATCCGAATTCTGACTCTCTGCACCTATTTTCAGTTTCAAATTGCGACTTTTTATACCGAATATATGCCAATTACTGAAAACAGCGATGGGTCATATTTTGACCAAACCCCCCTGCCGTTTTCAAAATGTCTGAAATGTCGGAAAATTGACTCCTGAGAGTGATTTTTGAGCCGAATTCTGACTCTCTGCACCTATTTTCCGTTTCAAATAACGACGTTTCATACCGAAAATATGCCAATTACTGTAAACGGCGATGTTTCATATTTTGCCCAAACCCCCCGGCAGTTTTCAAAATGTCCGAAATGTCGGAAATTTGACTCCTGAGCTTGATTTTTTATCCGAATTCTGACTCTCTGCACCTATTTTCAGTTTCAAATTACGATTTTTTATACCGAAAATATGCCAATTACTGAAAACGGCGATGGGTCATATTTTGCCCAAACCCCCCTGCAGTTTTCAAAATGTCTGAAATTTCGGAAATTAGACTCCTGAGCGTGATTTTTGAGCCGAATTCTGACTCTCTGCACCTATTATCAGTTTCAAATTACGACTTTTTATACCGAAAATATGCCAATTACTGAAAACGGCGATGGGTCATATTTTGCCCAAACCCCCCTGCAGTTTTGAAAATGTCTGAAATGTCGGAAATTTGACTCCTGAGCGTGATTTTTGAGGCGAATTCTGACTCTCTGCACCTATTTTCAGTTTCAAATGTCGGAAATTTGACTCCTGAGCGTGATTTTTTATCCGAATTCTGACTCTCTGCAAGTATTTTCAGTTTCAAATTACGACTTTTTATAACGAAAATATGCCAATTACTGAAATCGGCGATGGGTCATATTTTGCCCAAACCCCCCTGCAGTTTTTAAGATGTCAGAAAGGTCGGAAATTTGACTCCTGAGCGTGATGTTTGAGCCGAATTCTGACTCTCTGCACCTATTTTCAGTTTCAAATTACGACTTTTTATACCGAAAATATGCCAATTACTGAAAATGGCGAATGGTCATATTTTGCCCAAACCCCCCTGCAGTTTTCAAAATGTCTGAAATGTCTGAAATTTGACTCCTGAGCGTGATTTTTGAGCAGAATTCTGACTCTCTGCACCTATTTTCAGTTTCAAATTACGACTTTTTATACCGAAAATATGCCAAATACTGAAAACGGCGATGGGTCATATTTTGCCCAAACCCCCCTGCAGTTTTCAAAATGTTTGAAATTTTTGAAATTTGACTCCTGAGCGTGATTTTTTATCCGAATTCTGACTCTCTGCACCTATTTTCAGTTTCAAATTACGAATTTTTATACCGAAAATATGCCAATTACTGAAAACGGCGATGGGTCATATTTTGCCCAAACCCCCCTGCAGTTTTCAAAATGTCTGAAATGTCGGAAATTTGAATCCTGAGCGTGATTTTTGAGCCAACTTCTGACTCTCTGCACCTATTTTCAGTTTCAAATTACGATTTTTTATATCGAAAATATACCAATTACTGAAAACGGCGATGGGTCATATTTTGCCCGAACCCCCCTGCAGTTCTCAAAATGTCTGAAATTTCAGAAATTTGACTCCTGAGCGGGATTTTGTGCCGAATTCTGACTCTCTGCACCTATTTTCTGTTTCAAATTACGACTTTTTATATCGAAAATATGCCAATTACTGAAAACGGCGATGAGTCATATTTTGACCAAACCCCCCTGCAGTTTTCAAAATGTCTGAAATGTCGGAAATTTGACTCCTGAGCGTGATTTTTTATCCGAATTCTGACTCTTTGCACCTATTTTCAGTTTCAAATTACGACTTTTTATACCGAAAATATGCCAATTACCGAAAACGGCGATGGGTCATATTTTGCCCAAACCCCCCTGCAGTTTTCAAAATTTCTGAAATGTCGGAAATTTGACTCCTGAGCGTGATTTTTGAGCCGAATTCAGACTCTCTGCACCTATTTTATGTTTCAAATTACGACTTTTTATACCGAAAATATGCCAATTACTGAAAACAGCGATGGGTCATATTTTGCCCAAACCCCCCTGCAGTTTTCAAAATGTTTGAAATTTCGGAAATTTGACTCCTGAGCGTGATTTTTGAGCCGAATTCTGACTCTCTGCACCTATTTTCAGTTTCAAATTACGACTTTTTATACCGAAAATATGCCAATTACTGAAAACGGCGATGGGTCATATTTTGCCCAAACCCCCCTGCAGTTTTCAAAATGTCTGAAATGTCGGAAATTTGACTCCTGAGCGTGATTTTTGAGCCGAATTCTGACTCTCTGCACCTATTTTCAGTTTCAAATTACGACTTTTTATACCGAAAATATGTCAATTACTGAGAACGGCGATGGGTCATATTTTGACCAAACCCCCCTGCAGTTTTCAAAATGTTTGAAAATTCGGAAATTTGACTCCTGAGCGTGATTTTTGAGCCGAATTCTGACTCTCTGCACCTATTTTCAGTTTCAAATTACGACTTTTTATACCGAAAATATGCCAATTACTGAAAACGGCGATGGGTCATATTTTGCCCAAACCCCCCTGCAGTTTTCAAAATGTTTGAAATTTCGGAAATTTGACTCCTGAGCGTGATTTTTGAGCCGAATTCTGACTCTCTGCACCTATTTTCAGTTTCAAATTACGACTTTTTATACCGAAAATATGCCAATTACTGAAAACGGCGAAGTGTCATATTTTGACCAAACATCCTTGCAGTTTTCAAAATGTCTGAAATATCGGAAATTGGACTCCTGAGCGTGATTTTTGAGCCGAATTCTGACTCTCTGCACCTATTTTCAGTTTCAAATTACGACTTTTTGTACCGAAAATATGCCAATTACTGAAAACGGCGATGGGTCATATTTTGCCCAAACCCCCCTGCAGTTTTCAAAATGTCTGAAATGTCGGAAATTTGACTTCTGAGCGTGATTTTTTAGCCGAATTCTGACTCTCTGCATCTATTTTATGTTTCAAATTACGAATTTTTATACCGAAAATATGCCAATTACTGAAAACAGCGATGGGTCATATTTTGCCCAAACCCCCCTGCAGTTTTCAAAATGTTTGAAATTTCGGAAATTTGACTCCTGAGCGTGATTTCTGAGCCGAATTCTGACTCTCTGCACCTATTTTCAGTTTCAAATTACGACTTTTTATACCGAAAATATACCAATTACTGAAAACTGCGATGGGTCATATTTTGACCAAACCCCCCTGCAGTTTTCAAAATGTCTGAAATGTCGGAAATTTGACTCCTGAGCGTGATTTTTTATCCGAATGCTGATTCTCTGCACCTATTTTCAGTTTCAAATTACGACTTTTTATACCGAAAATATGCCAATTACTGAAAACGGCAATGTGTCATATTTTGCCCACACCCCCCTGCAGTTTTCAAAATGTCTGAAATGTCGGAAATTTGACTCCTGGGCGTGATTTTTGAGCCGAATTCTGACTCTCTGCACTTATTTTCAGTTTCAAGATACGACTTTTTACACCAAAAATATGCCAATTACTGAAAAAGGCGAATGGTCATATTTTGCCCAAACCCCCCTGCAGTTTTCAAAATGCCTGAAATGTCGGAAATTTGACTGATGAGCATGATTTTTTATCCGAATTCTGACTCTCTGCACCTATTTTCAGTTTCAAATTACGACTTTTTATACCGAATATATGCCAATTACTGAAAACGGCGATGGGTCATATTTTGACCAAACCCCCCTGCCGTTTTCAAAATGTCTGAAATGTCGGAAAATTGACTCCTGAGCGTGATTTTTGAGCCGAATTCTGACTCTCTGCACCTATTTTCCGTTTCAAATAACGACGTTTCATACCGAAAATATGCCAATTACTGTAAACGGCGATGTTTCATATTTTGCCCAAACCCCCCGGCAGTTTTCAAAATGTCCGAAATGTCGGAAATTTGACTCCTGAGCTTGATTTTTTATCCGAATTCTGACTCTCTGCACCTATTTTCAGTTTCAAATTACGAATTTTTATACCGAAAATATGCCAATTACTGAAAACGGCGATGGGTCATATTTTGCCCAAACCCCCCTGCAGTTTTCAAAATGTCTGAAATTTCGGAAATTAGACTCCTGAGCGTGATTTTTGAGCCGAATTCTGACTCTCTGTACCTATTATCAGTTTCAAATTACGACTTTTTATACCGAAAATATGCCAATTACTGAAAACGGCGATGGGTCATATTTTGCCCAAACCCCCCTGCAGTTTTGAAAATGTCTGAAATGTCAGAAATTTGACTCCTGAGCGTGATTTTTGAGGCGAATTCTGACTCTCTGCACGTATTTTCAGTTCAAATTACGACTTTTTATAACGAAAATATGCCAATTACTGAAATCGGCGATGGGTCATATTTTGCCCAAACCCCCCTGCAGTTTTTAAGATGTCAGAAATGTCGGAAATTTGACTCTTGAGCGTGATTTTTGAGGCGAATTCTGACTCACTGCACCTATTTTCAGTTTCAAATTACGACTTTTTATACCGAAAATATGCCAATTTCTGTAAACGGCGATTTGTCATATTTTGCCCAAACCCCCCTGCAGTTTTCAAAATGTCTGAAATGTCGGAAATTTGACTCCTGAGCGTTATTTTTTAGCCGAATTCTGACTCTCTGCATCTATTTTATGTTTCAAATTACGAATTTTTATACCGAAAATATGCCAATTACTAAAAACAGCGATGGGTCATATTTTGCCCAAACCACCCTCCAGTTTTCAAAATGTTTGAAATTTCGGAAATTTGACTCCTGAGCGTGATTTCTGAGCCGAATTCTGACTCTCTGCACCTATTTTCAGTTTCAAATTACGAATTTTTATACCGAAAATATGCCTATTACTGAAAACGGCGATGGGTCATATTTTGACCAAACCCCCCTGCAGTTTTCAAAATGTCTGAAATGTCGGAAATTTGACTCCTGAGCGTGATTTTTTATCCGAATTCTGACTCTCTGCACCTATTTTCAGTTTCAAATTACGAATTTTTATACCGAAAATATGCCAATTACTGAAAACGGCGATGGGTCATATTTTGCCCAAACCCCCCTGCAGTTTTCAAAATGTCTGAAATGTCGGAAATTTGACTCCTGAGCGTTATTTTTTAGCCGAATTCTGACTCTCTGCATCTATTTTATGTTTCAAATTACGAATTTTTATACCGAAAATATGCCAATTACTAAAAACAGCGATGGGTCATATTTTGCCCAAACCACCCTGCAGTTTTCAAAATGTTTGAAATTTCGGAAATTTGACTCCTGAGCGTGATTTCTGAGCCGAATTCTGACTCTCTGCACCTATTTTCAGTTTCAAATTACGAATTTTTATACCGAAAATATGCCTATTACTGAAAACGGCGATGGGTCATATTTTGACCAAACCCCCCTGCAGTTTTCAAAATGTCTGAAATGTCGGAAATTTGACTCCTGAGCGTGATTTTTTATCCGAATTCTGACTCTCTGCACCTATTTTCAGTTTCAAATTACGAATTTTTATACCGAAAATATGCCAATTACTGAAAACGGCGATGGGTCATATTTTGCCCAAACCCCCCTGCAGTTTTCAAAATGTCTGAAATGTCGGAAATTTGAATCCTGAGCGTGATTTTTGAGCCAACTTCTGACTCTCTGCACCTATTTTCAGTTTCAAATTACGATTTTTTATATCGAAAATATTCCAATTACTGAAAACGGCGATGGGTCATATTTTGCCCGAACCCCCCTGCAGTTCTCAAAATGTCTGAAATTTCAGAAATTTGACTTCTGAGCGGGATTTTGTGCCGAATTCTGACTCTCTGCACCTATTTTCAGTTTCAAATTACGACTTTTTATACCGAAAATATGCCAATTACTGAAAACGGCGATGAGTCATATTTTGACCAAACCCCCCTGCAGTTTTCAAAATGTCTGAAATGTCGGAAATTTGACTCCTGAGCGTGATTTTTGAGGCGAATTCTGACTCTCTGCACCTATTTTCAGTTTCAAATGTCGGAAATTTGACTCCTGAGCGTGATTTTTTATCCGAATTCTGACTCTCTGCAAGTATTTTCAGTTTCAAATTACGACTTTTTATAACGAAAATATGCCAATTACTGAAATCGGCGATGGGTCATATTTTGCCCAAACCCCCCTGCAGTTTTTAAGATGTCAGAAATGTCGGAAATTTGACTCCTGAGCGTGATGTTTGAGCCGAATTCTGACTCTCTGCACCTATTTTCAGTTTCAAATTACGACTTTTTATACCGAAAATATGCCAATTACTGAAAATGGCGAATGGTCATATTTTGCCCAAACCCCCCTGCAGTTTTCAAAATGTCTGAAATGTCTGAAATTTGACTCCTGAGCGTGATTTTTGAGCCGAATTCTGACTCTCTGCACCTATTTTCAGTTTCAAATTACGACTTTTTATACCGAAAATATGCCAAATACTGAAAACGGCGATGGGTCATATTTTGCCCAAACCCCCCTGCAGTTTTCAAAATGTTTGAAATTTTTGAAATTTGACTCCTGAGCGTGATTTTTGAGCCGAATTCTGACTCTCTGCACCTATTTTCAGTTTCAAATTACTTCTTTTTATACCGAAAATATGCCAATTACTGAAAACAGCGATGGGTCATATTTTGCCCAAACCCCCGTGCAGTTTTCAAAATGTCTGAAATGTCGGAAATTTGACTCCTGAGCATGATTTTTTATCCGAATTCTGACTCTCTGCACCTATTTTCAGTTTCAAATTACGAATTTTTATACCGAAAATATGCCAATTACTGAAAACGGCGATGGGTCATATTTTGCCCAAACCCCCCTGCAGTTTTCAAAATGTCTGAAATGTCGGAAATTTGACTCCTGAGCGTTATTTTTTAGCCGAATTCTGACTCTCTGCACCTATTTTCAGTTTCAAATTACGATTTTTTATATCGAAAATATACCAATTACTGAAAACGGCGATGGGTCATATTTTGCCCGAACCCCCCTGCAGTTCTCAAAATGTCTGAAATTTCAGAAATTTGACTCCTGAGCGTGATTTTGTGCCGAATTCTGACTCTCTGCACCTATTTTCAGTTTCAAATTACGACTTTTTATACCGAAAATATGCCAATTACTGAAAACGGCGATCGGTCATATTTTGCCCAAACCCCCCTGCAGTTTTCAAAATGTCTGAAATGTCGGAAATTTGACTCCTGAGCGTGATTTTTGAGCCGAATTCTGACTCTCTGCACCTATTTTCAGTTTCAAATTACGACTTTTTATACCGAAAATATGCCAATTACTGAGAACGGCGATGGGTCATATTTTGCCCAATCCCCCCTGCAGTTTTCAAAATGTTTGAAATTTCGGAAATTTGACTCCTGAGCGTGATTTTTGAGCCGAATTCTGACTCTCTGCACCTATTTTCAGTTTCAAATTACGACTTTTTATACCGAAAATATGCCAATTACTGAAAACGGCGATGGGTCATATTTTGACCAAACCCCCTTGCAGTTTTCAAAATGTCTGAAATGTCGGAAATTTGACTCCTGAGCGTGATTTTTGAGCCGAATTCTGACTCTCTGCACCTATTTTCAGTTTCAAATTACGACTTTTTGTACCGAAAATATGCCAATTACTGAAAACGGCGATGGGTCATATTTTGCCCAAACCCCCCTGCAGTTTTCAAAATGTCTGAAATGTCGGAAATTTGACTTCTGAGCGTGATTTTTTAGCCGAATTCTGACTCTCTGCATCTATTTTATGTTTCAAATTACGAATTTTTATACCGAAAATATGCCAATTACTGAAAACAGCGATGGGTCATATTTTGCCCAAACCCCCCTGCAGTTTTCAAAATGTTTGAAATTTCGGAAATTTGACTCCTGAGCGTGATTTCTGAGCCGAATTCTGACTCTCTGCACCTATTTTCAGTTTCAAATTACGAATTTTATACCGAAAATATGCCAATTACTGAAAACGGCGATGGGTCATATTTTGCCCAAACCCCCCTGCAGTTTTCAAAATGTCTGAAATGTCGGAAATTTGACTCCTGAGCGTGATTTTTGAGCCGAATTCTGACTCTCTGCACCTATTTTCAGTTTCAAATTACGACTTTTTATACCGAAAATATGCCAATTACTGAGAACGGCGATGGGTCATATTTTGCCCAAACCCCCCTGCAGTTTTCAAAATGTTTGAAAATTCGGAAATTTGACTCCTGAGCGTGATTTTTGAGCCGAATTCTGACTCTCTGCACCTATTTTCAGTTTCAAATTACGACTTTTTATACCGAAAATATGCCAATTACTGAAAACGGCGATGGGTCATATTTTGCCCAAACCCCCCTGCAGTTTTCAAAATGTTTGAAATTTCGGAAATTTGACTCCTGAGCGTGATTTTTGAGCCGAATTCTGACTCTCTGCACCTATTTTCAGTTTCAAATTACGACTTTTTATACCGAAAATATGCCAATTACTGAAAACGGCGATGGGTCATATTTTGACCAAACCCCCTTGCAGTTTTCAAAATGTCTGAAATGTCGGAAATTTGACTCCTGAGCGTGATTTTTGAGCCGAATTCTGACTCTCTGCACCTATTTTCAGTTTCAAATTACGACTTTTTGTACCGAAAATATGCCAATTACTGAAAACGGCGATGGGTCATATTTTGCCCAAACCCCCCTGCAGTTTTCAAAATGTCTGAAATGTCGGAAATTTGACTTCTGAGCGTGATTTTTTAGCCGAATTCTGACTCTCTGCATCTATTTTATGTTTCAAATTACGAATTTTTATACCGAAAATATGCCAATTACTGAAAACAGCGATGGGTCATATTTTGCCCAAACCCCCCTGCAGTTTTCAAAATGTTTGAAATTTCGGAAATTTGACTCCTGAGCGTGATTTCTGAGCCGAATTCTGACTCTCTGCACCTATTTTCAGTTTCAAATTACGACTTTTTATACCGAAAATATACCAATTACTGAAAACTGCGATGGGTCATATTTTGACCAAACCCCCCTGCAGTTTTCAAAATGTCTGAAATGTCGGAAATTTGACTCCTGAGCGTGATTTTTTATCCGAATGCTGATTCTCTGCACCTATTTTCAGTTTCAAATTACGACTTTTTATACCGAAAATATGCCAATTACTGAAAACGGCAATGGGTCATATTTTGCCCACACCCCCCTGCAGTTTTCAAAATGTCTGAAATGTCGGAAATTTGACTCCTGGGCGTGATTTTTGAGCCGAATTCTGACTCTCTGCACTTATTTTCAGTTTCAAGATACGACTTTTTACACCAAAAATATGCCAATTACTGAAAAAGGCGAATGGTCATATTTCGCCCAAACCCCCCTGCAGTTTTCAAAATGCCTGAAATGTCGGAAATTTGACTGATGAGCATGATTTTTTATCCGAATTCTGACTCTCTGCACCTATTTTCAGTTTCAAATTACGACTTTTTATACCGAATATATGCCAATTACTGAAAACGGCGATGGGTCATATTTTGACCAAACCCCCCTGCCGTTTTCAAAATGTCTGAAATGTCGGAAAATTGACTCCTGAGCGTGATTTTTGAGCCGAATTCTGACTCTCTGCACCTATTTTCAGTTTCAAATTACGACTTTTTATACCGAAAATATGCCAATTACTGAGAACGGCGATGGGTCATATTTTGCCCAAACCCCCCTGCAGTTTTCAAAATGTTTGAAAATTCGGAAATTTGACTCCTGAGCGTGATTTTTGAGCCGAATTCTGACTCTCTGCACCTATTTTCAGTTTCAAATTATGACTTTTTATACCGAAAATATGCCAATTACTGAAAACGGCGATGGGTCATATTTTGACCAAACCCCCCTGCAGTTTTCAAAATGTCTGAAATGTCGGAAATTTGACTTCTGAGCGTGATTTTTTAGCCGAATTCTGACTCTCTGCATCTATTTTATGTTTCAAATTACGAATTTTTATACCGAAAATATGCCAATTACTGAAAACAGCGATGGGTCATATTTTGCCCAAACCCCCCTGCAGTTTTCAAAATGTTTGAAATTTCGGAAATTTGACTCCTGAGCGTGATTTCTGAGCAGAATTCTGACTCTCTGCACCTATTTTCAGTTTCAAATTACGACTTTTTATACCGAAAATATACCAATTACTGAAAACTGCGATGGGTCATATTTTGACCAAACCCCCCTGCAGTTTTCAAAATGTCTGAAATGTCGGAAATTTGACTCCTGAGCGTGATTTTTTATCCGAATGCTGATTCTCTGCACCTATTTTCAGTTTCAAATTACGACTTTTTATACCGAAAATATGCCAATTACTGAAAACGGCAATGGGTCATATTTTCCCCACACCCCCCTGCAGTTTTCAAAATGTCTGAAATGTCGGAAATTTGACTCCTGGGCGTGATTTTTGAGCCGAATTCTGACTCTCTGCACTTATTTTCAGTTTCAAGATACGACTTTTTACACCAAAAATATGCCAATTACTGAAAAAGGCGAATGGTCATATTTTGCCCAAACCCCCCTGCAGTTTTCAAAATGCCTGAAATGTCGGAAATTTGACTGATGAGCATGATTTTTTATCCGAATTCTGAGTCTCTGCACCTATTTTCAGTTTCAAATTACGACTTTTTATACCGAATATATGCCAATTACTGAAAACGGCGATGGGTCATATTTTGACCAAACCCCCCTGCCGTTTTCAAAATGTCTGAAATGTCGGAAAATTGGCTCCTGAGCGTGATTTTTGAGACGAATTCTGACTCTCTGCACCTATTTTCCGTTTCAAATAACGACGTTTCATACCGAAAATATGCCAATTACTGTAAACGGCGATGTTTCATATTTTGCCCAAACCCCCCGGCAGTTTTCAAAATGTCCGAAATGTCGGAAATTTGACTCCTGAGCTTGATTTTTTATCCGAATTCTGACTCTCTGCACCTATTTTCAGTTTCAAATTACGAATTTTTATACCGAAAATATGCCAATTACTGAAAACGGCGATGGGTCATATTTTGCCCAAACCCCCCTGCAGTTTTCAAAATGTCTGAAATTTCGGAAATTAGACTCCTGAGCGTGATTTTTGAGCCGAATTCTGACTCTCTGTACCTATTATCAGTTTCAAATTACGACTTTTTATACCGAAAATATGCCAATTACTGAAAACGGCGATGGGTCATATTTTGCCCAAACCCCCCTGCAGTTTTGAAAATGTCTGAAATGTCAGAAATTTGACTCCTGAGCGTGATTTTTGAGGCGAATTCTGACTCTCTGCACGTATTTTCAGTTTCAAATGTCGGAAATTTGACTCCTGAGCGTGATTTTTTATCCGAATTCTGACTCTCTGCAAGTATTTTCAGTTTCAAATTACGACTTTTTATAACGAAAATATGCCAATTACTGAAATCGGCGATGGGTCATATTTTGCCCAAACCCCCCTGCAGTTTTTAAGATGTCAGAAATGTCGGAAATTTGACTCTTGAGCGTGATTTTTGAGGCGAATTCTGACTCTCTGCACCTATTTTCAGTTTCAAATTACGACTTTTTATACCGAAAATATGCCAATTTCTGTAAACGGCGATTTGTCATATTTTGCCCAAACCCCCCTGCAGTTTTCAAAATGTCTGAAATGTCGGAAATTTGACTCCTGAGCGTTATTTTTTAGCCGAATTCTGACTCTCTGCATCTATTTTATGTTTCAAATTACGAATTTTTATACCGAAAATATGCCAATTACTAAAAACAGCGATGGGTCATATTTTGCCCAAACCACCCTCCAGTTTTCAAAATGTTTGAAATTTCGGAAATTTGACTCCTGAGCGTGATTTCTGAGCCGAATTCTGACTCTCTGCACCTATTTTCAGTTTCAAATTACGACTTTTTATACCGAAAATATGCCTATTACTGAAAACGGCGATGGGTCATATTTTGACCAAACCCCCCTGCAGTTTTCAAAATGTCTGAAATGTCGGAAATTTGACTCCTGAGCGTGATTTTTTATCCGAATTCTGACTCTCTGCACCTATTTTCAGTTTCAAATTACGAATTTTTATACCGAAAATATGCCAATTACTGAAAACGGCGATGGGTCATATTTTGCCTAAACCCCCCTGCAGTTTTCAAAATGTTTGAAATTTTTGAAATTTGACTCCTGAGCGTGATTTTTGAGCCGAATTCTGACTCTCTGCACCTATTTTCAGTTTCAAATTACTTCTTTTTATACCGAAAATATGTCAATTACTGAAAACAGCGATGGGTCATATTTTGCCCAAACCCCCGTGCAGTTTTCAAAATGTCTGAAATGTCGGAAATTTGACTCCTGAGCATGATTTTTTATCCGAATTCTGACTCTCTGCACCTATTTTCAGCTTCAAATTACGAATTTTTATACCGAAAATATGCCAATTACTGAAAACGGCGATGGGTCATATTTTGCCCAAACCCCCCTGCAGTTTTCAAAATGTCTGAAATGTCGGAAATTTGACTCCTGAGCGTTATTTTTTAGCCGAATTCTGACTCTCTGCATCTATTTTATGTTTCAAATTACGAATTTTTATACCGAAAATATGCCAATTACTAAAAGCAGCGATGGGTCATATTTTGCCCAAACCACCCAGCAGTTTTCAAAATGTTTGAAATTTCGGAAATTTGACTCCTGAGCGTGATTTCTGAGCCGAATTCTGACTCTCTGCACCTATTTTCAGTTTCAAATTACGACTTTTTATACCGAAAATATGCCTATTACTGAAAACGGCGATGGGTCATATTTTGACCAAACCCCCCTGCAGTTTTCAAAATGTCTGAAATGTCGGAAATTTGACTCCTGAGCGTGATTTTTTATCCGAATTCTGACTCTGCACCTATTTTCAGTTTCAAATTACGAATTTTTATACCGAAAATATGCCAATTACTGAAAACGGCGATGGGTCATATTTTGCCCAAACCCCCCTGCAGTTTTCAAAATGTCTGAAATGTCGGAAATTTGAATCCTGAGCGTGATTTTTGAGCCAACTTCTGACTCTCTGCACCTATTTTCAGTTTCAAATTACGATTTTTTATATCGAAAACATACCAATTACTGAAAACGGCGATGGGTCATATTTTGCCCGAACCCCCCTGCAGTTCTCAAAATGTCTGAAATTTCAGAAATTTGACTCCTGAGCGGGATTTTGTGCCGAATTCTGACTCTCTGCACCTATTTTCAGTTTCAAATTACGACTTTTTATACCGAAAATATGCCAATTACTGAAAACGGCGATGAGTCATATTTTGACCAAACCCCCCTGCAGTTTTCAAAATGTCTGAAATGTCGGAAATTTGACTCCTGAGCGTGATTTTTTATCCGAATTCTGACTCTTTGCACCTATTTTCAGTTTCAAATTACGACTTTTTATACCGAAAATATGCCAATTACCGAAAACGGCGATGGGTCATATTTTGCCCAAACCCCCCTGCAGTTTTCAAAATGTCTGAAATGTCGGAAATTTGACTCCTGAGCGTGATTTTTGAGCCGAATTCAGACTCTCTGCACCAGTTTTATGTTTCAAATTACGACTTTTTATACCGAAAATATGCCAATTACTGAAAACGGCGATGGGTCATATTTTGCCCAAACCCCCCTGCAGTTTTCAAAATGTTTGAAATTTCGGAAATTTGACTCCTGAGCGTGATTTTTGAGCCGAATTCTGACTCTCTGCACCTATTTTCAGTTTCAAATTACGACTTTTTATACCGAAAATATGCCAATTACTGAAAACGGCGATGGGTCATATTTTGCCCAAACCCCCTTGCAGTTTTCAAAATGTCTGAAATGTCTGAAATTTGACTCCTCAGCGTGATTTTTGAGCCGAATTCTGACTCTCTGCACCTATTTTCAGTTTCAAATTACGACTTTTTATACCGAAAATATGCCAATTACTGAGAACGGCGATGGGTCATATTTTGCCCAAACCCCCCTGCAGTTTTCAAAATGTTTGAAAATTCGGAAATTTGACTCCTGAGCGTGATTTTTGAGCCGAATTCTGACTCTCTGCACCTATTTTCAGTTTCAAATTACGACTTTTTATACCGAAAATATGCAAATTACTGAAAACGGCGATGGGTCATATTTTGCCCAAACCCCCCTGCAGTTTTCAAAATGTTTGAAATTTCGGAAATTTGACTCCTGAGCGTGATTTTTGAGCCGAATTCTGACTCTCTGCACCTATTTTCAGTTTCAAATTACGACTTTTTATACCGAAAATATGCCAATTACTGAAAACGGCGATGGGTCATATTTTGACCAAACCCCCTTGCAGTTTTCAAAATGTCTGAAATGTCGGAAATTTGACTCCTGAGCGTGATTTTTGAGCCGAATTCTGACTCTCTGCACCTATTTTCAGTTTCAAATTACGACTTTTTGTACCGAAAACATGCCAATTACTGAAAACGGCGATGGGTTATATTTTGCCCAAACCCGCCTGCAGTTTTCAAAATGTCTGAAATGTCGGAAATTTGACTTCTGAGCGTGATTTTTTAGCCGAATTCTGACTCTCTGCATCTATTTTATGTTTCAAATTACGAATTTTTATACCGAAAATATGCCAATTACTGAAAACAGCGATGGGTCATATTTTGCCCAAACCCCCCTGTAGTTTTCAAAATGTTTGAAATTTCGGAAATTTGACTCCTGAGCGTGATTTCTGAGCCGAATTCTGACTCTCTGCACCTATTTTCAGTTTCAAATTACGACTTTTTATACCGAAAATATACCAATTACTGAAAACTGCGATGGGTCATATTTTGACCAAACCCCCCTGCAGTTTTCAAAATGTCTGAAATGTCGGAAATTTGACTCCTAAGCGTGATTTTTTATCCGAATGCTGATTCTCTGCACCTATTTTCAGTTTCAAATTACGACTTTTTATACCGAAAATATGCCAATTACTGAAAACGGCAATGGGTCATATTTTGCCCAAACCCCCCTGCAGTTTTCAAAATGTCTGAAATGTCGGAAATTTGACTCCTGAGCGTGATTTTTGAGCCGAATTCTGACTCTCTGCACTTATTTTCAGTTTCAAGATACGACTTTTTACACCAAAAATATGCCAATTACTGAAAAAGGCGAATGGTCATATTTTGGCCAAACCCCCCTGCAGTTTTCAAAATGTCTGAAATGTCGGAAATTTGACTCCTGAGCGTGACTTTTGAGCCGAATTCTGACTCTCTGCACCTATTTTCAGTTTCAAATTACGACTTTTTATACCGAAAAAATGCCAATTACTGAAAACGGCGATGGGTCATATTTTGACCAAACCCCCTTGCAGTTTTCAAAATGTCTGAAATGTCGGAAATTTGACTCCTGAGCGTGATTTTTGAGCCGAATTCTGACTCTCTGCACCTATTTTCAGTTTCAAATTACGACTTTTTGTACCGAAAATATGCCAATTACTGAAAACGGCGATGGGTCATATTTTGCCCAAACCCCCCTGCAGTATTCAAAATGTCTGAAATGTCGGAAATTTGACTCCTGAGCGTGATTTTTTAGCCGAATTCTGACTCTCTGCATCTATTTTATGTTTCAAATTACGAATTTTTATACCGAAAATATGCCAATTACTGAAAACAGCGATGGGTCATATTTTGCCCAAACCCCCCTGCAGTTTTCAAAATGTTTGAAATTTCGGAAATTTGACTCCTTGTAACAAGAGAGCAGTACATAGTACATGAACATCATAACAGCATGAACAGGCCACGTGGAGGATGAACAACCCACAGGCGCCAGACAGGCGGCGGCAGACAATGTAAAAAGTTACACCTCTGTACAAGTTAGCCATAGAGTCAGGTCAACGGTCATCGAATCACAAAGAGGTCAGAATTGATGCCGTCATGGTAATCTTCAGGGATTAACCCCTAAACAACAAATGCAAAACCCTCATGTTCAGCTGAGGAGCAGTAGATCAGGAGAGTCAGTTGAGTGGGCACAGCCCAGTAGGGAGGTGTGTGTGGACTCTGGGAAAGAACATCATCTCCAGGGAAACTGTGGAACAACATACGAGTAAGTACGGCTCTCTTGTACTAAAGCACCTCATTCAGTACCCTTGGCCTCTAGTAGGGAATATAGTTAGGGAGTGTCTTATTTAATTATTTCAAATAAAGTCAGATATTAAGTGTTATTAAATGTGTATTAATGGTTCCTTGCTTTAGTGATATTGGGCCTACCGTCCCCTTTGCTCTAGTGACCTAGTGCTCTTAATTATTCAGTACTCCTCCCCCCCGTTCGTCTTCCGTGTTGAGGTATTAGTGTTGGTGTGTCCCGCCTTATTCTTGTGTACACTATAGTTCCCAAGTGGTCAGGATTATTCGAGTGTCAGGCCAGGATCCTTGTACCGTTCAATTGTCCCCTACACCTGTCCTGGTAGGTTACTCCATCTGCAAGACCTACGACTCTCACTCCGGTCCCCTGTCCGGTAACTCAGGGTGGTGGCAGCGTCACTCGGTAACTCATACGATAGGTTGTGACTACGATTATCTCTATCTTTCTGTCTCACTCTCCCTCACTAGTGTCTCACTCTCCCTCGCCCTCACTCGCTCTCGTTCTCCCTCCCTTGCTCTCGTTCTCGCTCTCCTCTCTCTCTCCTCTCGCTCTGCCTCCCTCTTCCTCTCTCTCTCCTTCCTCTGTGTACTGGTTTACGTCTTCGTATGACGGCCCGAGTGTTAACATCTTATATGATCGGTATAGCATCTGTTATTACCATAGAAAGAGCGGAGATTGCACGGTTAGCTCAGTGGTAGTAGCGGAGTGCGCGGTCGAGATAGATACAAGGCGAGTTATTACAATCAGGGTCATTACAATGGTGGCTTAGCGGTGGTGAACATTGTTTTACAGTGTTCAGTCTCACGCGTCTTGTGCCGTTCGGTGTAGCTATTAAGTAGTTTTAAGCGGTGTTTCTGTTCAAATTATCGCGATTGACTGATTTACTCCAATTGAACGCGATAATCTGAGGTGTACTGGTATTGTACAGCATGCTAGTGTGGACTAGTGTGTCAGTTGACTCACGTCTAGGGACGCCTGGCGTTTGAAGTCTGGTCACAGGAGTGGCAAAAGTTTTGAGTTGTTGACCGGCGAAGAAGCTAGGAAAACACTCTGGGTCACGTGATGTGGCTGTAGGTTTAAGGAGTAAGAGTAACTATTAGTTAAGCTCATACGAGCAGTAATTACAGTTTCCCGATAGGAAGTACAAATAGTTTCTATCAGTGAATTATTGTTAATGAATAGTGCGTGGGAAATTGTGTATTGGTATCGCGTAGGAGAAGTTGTCTCAACGCGGTGAAAGTAATATCGATTATTATCTGTCATAAGAGCAGGCAGATTGAAAAGTAATTACGTTTTTGTTTTGTTTTAGAAGTGACATTGAAATTACCACCCTTGTTAAGTAAAGGGGCTAGTTATAACGACGTTGTGAGTTTTTGTCTTGTTCTCAGTGAATCATTGTTAGTTCCAAAGATTTTTTTTTTTTTTCAACATTTTTGGGTCAGCGCTAGTCCGGTGAACTAGTCGTTCAGACGTAGTTTATTGGCATCATGAGTTCAGATAGGGCTTTAAGGAGTCAGGGAGGGCTTAGCCAACAGAACCTTCTAGCAATACAGCCGAGACAGGCTGTCCAAGTGGATAGCACGGTTCAAGAGTCAGGTGACGATCCACAAGGTGCAGGTGATGGGGTCACATCAGGTCACATGCTGGGTAGCCGTCCTTTGTCCACCCCTGATACTCTGCAGCCTAATGACATCACCCCTCCCCCACTTCCTCCCAGACCGACCTCCCAACCCAACACCCCAGGGGCGCGGCGGCCTGCACCTTCCCCACATACCCCTCCCCAACCACCCCCCCTCCCACCTTACCCATCCTCAGAAATTAGGAAGCGCCTCTCTGAACCCTTATATGTGAACCTTACGGCAGGGCGCTTACATACGCCTACCCAGGGGTCCACCCAAGGGTCCGGTCAGGTGACTGTCCCCACCAATACCACCCCACCTCTCCCCCCTCGCAACCCCAACCTTGGTCAGACGACCAAACCCTCTTCTACCATCTCATGCCTTGCCCAGAACCAACCCCTAGAATCCCCTACCTCACACCACCACCCCACCCAACCCTCCCCCCCACCTGACCATCACTATAACTCTACCTTACACCAACCCTTCCCTCCCCATTACCAACCCTTCCCTAACCATTGCCAACATCTACACTCCATGCCCCCTGCGTCTCATGGTATGCGTCAGCCCCCATTGTCATCATTCTCATTGCCTAGACCAGTGTTACCCAAACTAATTTGCAAAGAATTACCAACAAATATAGTGGAACGTAACCGGAAAATAGACGACTGGCTAGGGCAAGTAGGTTCATGTTTGTCAGCTGCCCAGGATGACTGGGTAAAAATTAATTTAGCAGCAGGAGCATGTATAGACCCTAATGGTTCAATAATGCAGGACCAAGAGTTTCAATATTTGCAAACATGGCCAGAGTTTGTGTTAGCAATTAAGAGACGATATAAAGAGAAAATAACAGAGGAAACAGCTAATAGGTATTTAGCTAGTTTAAAACGAGGCTCAAACGAAACTCTCAAAGACTTTGGAACTGGCATATTGCGTAGAGTGCGTGACTTGAGGCATGAATTAGGATACGATGACCTGAGAATTAGTCAGAAGGCTAAACAACTGTTGTGTATGTCAATCCCCGGGACACTTGGAGCTCACGTTTCGGCTGCAAGTGTAACGATGGATTACTATAGTTTAATAGAGTACGCTACGGACTTACAAAACATTCAGGGGCAGTGTAAGGATACAACTGAAACTAGACAATCCTCTTATGTCCAAGCGGTAGATACGAACAATTCGCATCGTGTTAAGGAGAGTGTAGGTAACTCTTCTAGCAACCAGAGGGGAGGGCACCATAGAGCAGGTCCGCCTCCTCACTGGTACTACACCTATGACCCCAGGTGTTGGAGTTGTGGCGGACGAGGCCACAAACGAGATGACTGCCCCAATAGTAATGAGGAAATATGAGATAAGGCCCCCAAGGAGGAAGGGCGGCCCACTTTTGAAGTGAGGGTGTGCGGGAAGAGGTTGACTGCATTCCTGGACACTGGTAGTCAGGTAACCATCATTAAGATGGACTCATTTAGGACCTTCAGTCAGGTGCGCCTTAAGGAAGGGGGTGCACAATTAACAGCTGTCAATGGTCAACACTTTGACGTTCTGGGAAAATGTATTTTAACTTTTAACATTGAAAAAGACAAACCTTGTATCCATGAGTGTACTGTGGTGGATAATGTAACATTCCCTGGTGATATATTGTTAGGCATGGATTTTTTGAAACGATTTACATATTCTTTGACATCGGAGAAGGGAGCAAGACACAGTAGGCTACAGTTGGGATCTGTGTCTTTCCCAGTAAAGTTAACTAATCACCCTCCCATAATTGCTTCAATTCAACGAGCACCTAAATATGTAAACCTTCCTAAACAATTGTTCAAGTCTCTTCAAGACCCTGACAAGAAAACATGTAGACTACATGCTGTACACAGACAAGTATGTCCACCACGGTCATTTAAGTTTATTAAAGTCGCCGTAGGAAGAAACATTCAACCCGGAAGTACCCTTCAGGTAGCTGGCAGAATTGATAAGTTGATGATACCATATACTCTGGTATCTGTACATGACAAAGGTGCGATAATACCAGTGGTCAACCTCTCTCACAAACCTTATCGCTTTAGGGTAGGCGATAGTCTGACACAAGGAATTGTGGTAAATTTAAAAGAAATAATAGAGTCAGATACCACACAAACATCGACTGTAACAGCGCAATGTAGCGCATTGAACGTAAGAGACGAGGAGTCACACAGTAAGATCGGTAAAGAAACCCCGTTATCTCCTCAAGATAAGGAAATGGTGGACAAATTAATAACTGCTCTAGATTTGACTCATATGTCACCTGCTGAACGTAAACAGGTACGGGAAGTCCTCCATAAATTTCCTAGGTTATTTGCGACCGAGGATGAGGAAATAGGCTACCTGCCTCAAGTCGAACACACCATTCCAACAGGTGATAATCCTCCGGCCCAAACACGTCAATGGAGACTCCCAGAGCAGGCGAAACAACTTATTAGAGATGAGTGTAGAAAGATGATGAGACAGGGCGTTATAGAAGAGAGCACGTCACCGTGGCTTTCCCCAGTAGTGCTAGTACGCAAACCTGATGGTAGTTACAGGTTCTGTGTAGATTACCGTAAAGTGAACGAAGTGACAACAGCGGACGCTTATCCTCTGCCTCTCATTCAGGAAATCATAGACCAGTTTGGCACAGCTAAGTACTTCTCGACACTTGACGCAAAGTCAGCGTATTGGGCCATACCAGTTGCAAAGCAAGACAGAGAAAAAACAGCATTTTCGGATGGTGTGCGGACTTACCATTTCAAGCGTATGCCATTTGGATTAAAAACAGCTCCTTCATCTTTTCAGAGGGCGATAAATTATATTCTGAGCCCTGTTCTTGGTAGGCACTCATTGGCGTACCTTGATGATGTTGTAGTGTACTCTAGAACTTTTGACGAACACCTCCATGATTTGACAGAGACCTTGTCGCTGTTGAACAAGGCGGGGTTCAAATTGAACGCCCAAAAGTGTACCCTGGCGGCTCAGAAATTCAAGTTTCTGGGTTTTCAGGTAAGCACAGATGGAATACGCCCTGACCCGGACTCTTGTCGCGCTATTGCTGAAATGCCAACACCAAAGACAGCAAAGGACGTGAGAAGATTTCTGGGTGCAGCTGGGTATTTCCGTCGACACATAGAAGGTTTTGCGAGAACGTCAGCTTCACTGACGAATCTCACTAAGAAAAATGTTAAGTTTGTATGGACCCGAGAGCATGATGAGGCTTTTGAGAAGTTAAAATTACAATTGAGTACTACTCCAGTTTTAGCAATTCCTAACTTTGAGAAAGATTGGGAAGTCCACACTGATGCTAGCGGTATTGCCATAGGTGGCTGTTTAATACAGCGTGACTCGGAGAACAACCCGCACCCGGTAGCTTACTTTAGTAGGAAAGTGAAAGGACCGGAAGTAAGGTACTCAGCCACTGACAAGGAAGCTTTAGCTGTAGTAGAGAGTGTAAGGTATTTTGAGCCTTATTTGTTTCAGCGTCACTTCATAATTTATACTGATCATCGAGCATTGACCCACATTTTTAAGAAAAAGACACGTTGCCCGAGAATGACAAGGTGGGGTCACGAACTGTCAGCACACTCGTTTCAGATATTGTATAAGCCTGGTCCATCTCATGTTGTTCCTGATGCGTTAAGTAGGAACATTGCCACCATCAATATGAATGTAAACATTGAAACGATTGCGAGCGATAAAATGAGAGAACTTCAGATGAAGGAACAGCGATGGAAGGAAATTATTGAACATCTGGAAGGAGGGAAATATCCTTCGAGAAAACAAAGTACCTCTTTAAATGACTTTGCACTCAAAGAAGGAGTGTTGTACCATGTAAATGCCCAGAAAGACAGGGCGTTGTTTCAGCTAGTTATCCCTGACGCATTAAAGCCTTCAGCATTAAAACTTGCGCATGCGTCAAAGATTGCAGGTCACCCGGGAGTGTACAAAACTTACACAAAGGCCAAGTCATTATTTTATTTCCCAGGGTTATTATCACATGTAATTAAGTACTTGAGGTCATGTGGGAACTGTCAACGACGCAAAGGTACTCCTAAAGTACAAGCCCCACTCCAGGAATTCTCAGAGATAGCAGAACCCTTGGATCGGGTGGGGGCTGATTTAATTGATTTACATAGCAGCAATTCAGGCAACAGATATGCGCTAGTTCTAGTGGACCATCTGTCCAGGTATACCACTCTAGTAGCCCTTCCCAGGAAAGACCCCCAAACAGTGGCAGAGGCATTTTTAGCAAGGTTTGTTACTGTGTTTGGTCCGCCGAAAGTTCTAGTATCTGACAGGGGACAGGAGTTTATTGGTAGCTTATTTCAGGAAGTATGTAAACTCTTAGAGACAACAACAGCGCTAACAACAGCATACCATCCCCAGACGAACGGCATGGTGGAACGAACTAATAGAACGGTGAAGGATATGCTTGCCATTTTAGCAGAGAATGACCCGGCCACTTGGGATGAACAGTTGCCCTTTGTTCAGTTTGCACTAAACACCGCAGTGCACCAGTCAATAAATACTCAACCACTCTTGCTGTTTACTGGACACTCGTGTAATTTTGCGTCAGGTCTGCTTAACAGACATACTATTAGTTATGGAGAGGATTATCCTTCAGAAATCCTCACCAAGATGAAGAATGCGTGGAGGATAGCAGCTGAAGCATCAAAGAAAGCAAGGACACGGTATGCCCATTATTATGATAAGCAGGTACAACCATTAAGAGTGAAAGAGGGAAGCCTAGTGATGCGGTTGAATGAGTCAGCGCCCGCCAATCAGAGTAGGAAGTTAGCAGCTAGATGGCGAGGCCCTTATAGAGTTATTAAGAAACTAGGCCCAGTAAATTTCATAATCAAGGGTATATTTGAAGACCAGGTTGAAAGAACCATCCATATAAATAAATTGAAACTTTATGTAGCAAGGGAAGAACTGGAATTACCTTCAGTAATTCCAGTCCCTGAGAGAGTGGAGGGAATGGTTATTCCTGATGCTCAATCGGAGGAGGATGATGACATCCTATCATCCTTACTTAGTAGCCAAGTTAGGCCTGGTCACCCTATGGTCACCAGATCTCGCGCGCACATGAGCGCACAGTAACTGAGTTCAGCTGTCATCTGAGTTATAGGTAGAGGCAAAGAATTGTACTGTAGGTGCTTAGTCAAGAGTGACGTACCTTTACCTACCCTGGAGGAGTTATCTTTCTCAAAACCTCCAGGGCAGATCCAGGTCTCCACCAGACATGAGTTATGAATGTTTCTTTTCCCAGGTCTGCTCACATTGCCACACTGTCGGCCATATCCCATCTCTACAACTGAGGCCAGAGTAGCATGTCACCGCTATTGTCTGGCGGGAACCAGGTTTAGTTCCCGAGGGACAGGACGGGTCACACTACATCACCCCCTCCATCCCTCACCCCCCCACCCTTATTAGTGGTACCTGCCATGGTGGGGGCGGCTACAAGTCAAGGTCACAGCCAACACCTCATCACTTAATGAGGTTATGGAACTGCCAACACTAGCTGTCATCTGGAGGACTGATTCAACATATCAGACGAGACATTAATGAGGTCACCTGCCTTGCTATAAAGAACACCGGTGACCGGAAATGAACAGCCAAGAACAACGGAGTGGATTGGGCAACGGTTGCGGGATTACACAAGGTCTTGCCCACTCCTGAGGTTTCTGATGCGCCGAGCAACAAGATGTGAAACTTGGTGGCTACGTAAGAACAGCACGTTCCCTCTAGAGTGTGCATGATACGCCAACGCGGATGCACGATTTGCATCTTGGGCCTACAATCATGTGCATGATGGGATAACGAAGAAAGTCGTAAAGGCCTAGTACGACGTAGCAGAAGACACACCTGTAAGTGGATGGAACCCAAGAGCTGGAGCCGGAACCCGAGGGTTCTGCCGCCACGCCCACCCCGCCTCAACGAACTGGAGCTGTTCACTCATCAAGCAAGACCTCGTCTGGTGTCAACGTCTCAGTACTCCCAGGAAGTCAACATGTATGCGGCAGGCAGAACATCGCCAGCAGACGACAACATCTTACAAGAGGATGGAACCCAGGTACGCCAGAGTTCCCCCTGTGACCGGACAGCAAGTCAATCATCGCTGTCAACACCGACGTCATCGCCTCGTCGACGACCCGGAAGGATGGACCAGCAGCGCGGATGTACTGCGGATTGTGGACTAGATCAGTGGAAGACTCTAGTCAGGAGGGGAGTGGATCTCTTCTCACAACAACTGAGGCCAGCTGAAGAACATCGTTGGTGAAGAACACGACGCATCGTTGCAGAACTACAGCAAGAATACAGCAATGGGCGAGTCAACAACATCGGGACAACGGACTCGTCGGGAATAAAGACTTTGTTAATTTGTATATACAATATATATGTAATTGTTTTTAAGTTCAGAAAACTTGGTGTTCACCGTTACAGAGAAAATAAGTTATGAATGACAATTTTTGTGTAGACTCTGGTGAACTGGGGAACCAGCGGAAAGATGGTTCCAGTATAAATTTCATTGTTTGTCATAAATTGTGTTAATTTTTGTTTCTCAAATTAATGTTGATTTGTCATCCAAGAGGTTAGATGGGCTGCCATGTAGGTATGGTCAGCCTGGATTTTGAGTTACCATGGTAACTGTTATTGTTGAGAGTTTTTATAAATATTTCTCGACTGTGAGATGTGTATATTTAGATAGGGTAGCTATTTTTTTTTTCGAGGCATGTGCTAGTTCCTTTGTGGTCTGGGATAAGAAAAGCCATGTTCGAGTTCCTCGCCCACGGTTTTTCTTAAACCGGGACATTGGGGGATATGTAACAAGAGAGCAGTACATAGTACATGAACATCATAACAGCATGAACAGGCCACGTGGAGGATGAACAACCCACAGGCGCCAGACAGGCGGCGGCAGACAATGTAAAAAGTTACACCTCTGTACAAGTTAGCCATAGAGTCAGGTCAACGGTCATCGAATCACAAAGAGGTCAGAATTGATGCCGTCATGGTAATCTTCAGGGATTAACCCCTAAACAACAAATGCAAAACCCTCATGTTCAGCTGAGGAGCAGTAGATCAGGAGAGTCAGTTGAGTGGGCACAGCCCAGTAGCGAGGTGTGTGTGGACTCTGGGAAAGAACATCATCTCCAGGGAAACTGTGGAACAACATACGAGTAAGTACGGCTCTCTTGTACTAAAGCACCTCATTCAGTACCCTTGGCCTCTAGTAGGGAATATAGTTAGGGAGTGTCTTATTTAATTATTTCAAATAAAGTCAGATATTAAGTGTTATTAAATGTGTATTAATGGTTCCTTGCTTTAGTGATATTGGGCCTACCGTCCCCTTTGCTCTAGTGACCTAGTGCTCTTAATTATTCAGTACTCCTCCCCCCGTTCGTCTTCCGTGTTGAGGTATTAGTGTTGGTGTGTCCCGCCTTATTCTTGTGTACACTATAGTTCCCAAGTGGTCAGGATTATTCGAGTGTCAGGCCAGGATCCTTGTACCGTTCAATTGTCCCCTACACCTGTCCTGGTAGGTTACTCCATCTGCAAGACCTACGACTCTCACTCCGGTCCCCTGTCCGGTAACTCAGGGTGGTGGCAGCGTCACTCGGTAACTCATACGATAGGTTGTGACTACGATTATCTCTATCTTTCTGTCTCACTCTCCCTCACTAGTGTCTCACTCTCCCTCGCCCTCACTCGCTCTCGTTCTCCCTCCCTTGCTCTCGTTCTCGCTCTCCTCTCTCTCTCCTCTCGCTCTGCCTCCCTCTTCCTCTCTCTCTCCTTCCTCTGTGTACTGGTTTACGTCTTCGTATGACGGCCCGAGTGTTAACATCTTATATGATCGGTATAGCATCTGTTATTACCATAGAAAGAGCGGAGATTGCACGGTTAGCTCAGTGGTAGTAGCGGAGTGCGCGGTCGAGATAGATACAAGGCGAGTTATTACAATCAGGGTCATTACATCCTGAGCGTGATTTTTTATCCGAATTCTGACTCTCTGCACCTATTTTCAGTTTCAAATTACGAATTTTTATACCGAAAATATGCCAATTACTGAAAACGGCGATGGGTCATATTTTGCCCAAACCCCCCTGCAGTTTTCAAAATGTCTGAAATGTCGGAAATTTGAATCCTGAGCGTGATTTTTGAGCCAACTTCTGACTCTGCACCTATTTTCAGTTTCAAATTACGATTTTTTATATCGAAAATATACCAATTACTGAAAACGGCGAAGGGTCATATTTTGCCCGAACCCCCCTGCAGTTCTCAAAATGTCAGAAATTTCAGAAATTTGACTCCTGAGCGGGATTTTGTGCCGAATTCTGACTCTCTGCACCTATTTTCAGTTTCAAATTACGACTTTTTATACCGAAAATATGCCAATTACTGAAAACGGCGATGAGTCATATTTTGACCAAACCCCCCTGCAGTTTTCAAAATGTCTGAAATGTCGGAAATTTGACTCCTGAGCGTGATTTTTTATCCGAATTCTGACTCTTTGCACCAATTTTCAGTTTCAAATTACGACTTTTTATACCGAAAATATGCCAATTACTGAAAACGGCGATGGGTCATATTTTGCCCAAACCCCCCTGCAGTTCTCAAAATGTTTTAAATTTCGGAAATTTTACTCCTGAGCGTGATTTTTGAGCCGAATTCTGACTCTCTGCACTCATTTTCAGTTTCAAGATACGACTTTTTACACCGAAAATATGCCAAGTACTGAAAACGGCGAATGGTCATATTTTGCCCAAACCCCCCTGCAGTTTTCAAAATGCCTGAAATGTCGGAAATTTGACTGATGAGCATGATTTTTTATCCGAATTCTGACTCTCTGCACCTATTTTCAGTTTCAAATTACGACTTTTTATACCGAATATATGCCAATTACAGAAAACGGCGATGGGTCATATTTTGACCAAACCCCCTGCCGTTTTCAAAATGTCTGAAATGTCGGAAAATTGACTCCTGAGCGCGTGATTTTTGAGCCGAATTCTGACTCTCTGCACCTATTTTCCGTTTCAAATAACGACGTTTCATACCGAAAATATGCCAATTACTGTAAACAGCGATGTTTCATATTTTGCCCAAACCCCCCGGCAGTTTTCAAAATGTCCGAAATGTCGGAAATTTGACTCCTGAGCTTGATTTTTTATCCGAATTCTGACTCTCTGCACTATTTTCAGTTTCAAATTACGAATTTTTATACCGAAAATATGTCAATTACTGAAAACGGCGATGGGTCATATTTTGCCCAAACCCCCCTGCAGTTTTCAAAATGTCTGAAATTTCGGAAATTAGACTCCTGAGCGTGAATTTTTAGCCGAATTCTGACTCTCTGCACCTATTATCAGTTTCAAATTACGACTTTTTATACCGAAAATATGCCAATTACTGAAAACGGCGATGGGTCATATTTTGCCCAAACCCCCCTGCAGTTTTGAAAATGTCTGAAATGTCGGAAATTTGACTCCTGAGCGTGATTTTTGAGGCGAATTCTGACTCTCTGCACCTATTTTCAGTTTCAAATGTCGACAATTTGACTCCTGAGCGTGATTTTTTATCCGAATTCTGACTCTCTGCAAGTATTTTCAGTTTCAAATTACGACTTTTTATAACGAAAATATGCCAATTACTGAAATCGGCGATGGGTCATATTTTGCCCAAACCCCCCTGCAGTTTTTAAGATGTCAGAAATGTCGGAAATTTGACTCTTGAGCGTGATTTTTGAGGCGAATTCTGACTCTCTGCACCTATTTTCAGTTTCAAATTACGACTTTTTATACCGAAAATATGCCAATTTCTGTAAACGGCGATTTGTCATATTTTGCCCAAACCCCCCTGCAGTTTTCAAAATGTCTGAAATGTCGGAAATTTGACTCTTGAGCGTGATTTTTTATCCAAATTCTGCCTCTCTGCACCTATTTTCAGTTTCAAATTACCACTTTTTATACCGAAAATATGCCAATTACTGAAAACGGCGATGGGTCAAATTTTGCCCAAACCCCCCTGCAGTTTTCAAAATGTCTGAAATTTCGAAAATTTGACTCCTGAGCGTGATGTTTGAGCCGAATTCTGACTCTCTGCACCTATTTTCAGTTTCAAATTACGACTTTTTATACCGAAAATATGCCAATTACTGAAAACGGCGAATGGTCATATTTTGCCCAAACCCCCCTGCAGTTTTCAAAATGTCTGAAATGTCTGAAATTTGACTCCTGAGCGTGATTTTTGAGCCGAATTCTGACTCTCTGCACCTTTTTTCAGTTTCAAATTACGACTTTTTATACCGAAAATATGCCAAATACTGAAAACGGCGATGGGTCATATTTTGCCCAAACCCCCCTGCAGTTTTCAAAATGCCTGAAATGTCGGAAATTTGACTGATGAGCATGAATTTTTATCCGAATTCTGACTCTCTGCACCTATTTTCAGTTTCAAATTACGACTTTTTATACCGAAAATATGCCAAATACTGAAAACGGCGATGGGTCATATTTTGCCCAAACCCCCCTGCAGTTTTCAAAATGTTTGAAATTTTTGAAATTTGACTCCTGAGCGTGATTTTTGAGCCGAATTCTGACTCTCTGCACCTATTTTCAGTTTCAAATTACTTCTTTTTATACCGAAAATATGCCAATTACTGAAAACAGCGATGGGTCATATTTTGCCCAAACCCCCCTGCAGTTTTCAAAATGTCTGAAATGTCGGAAATTTGACTCCTGAGCGTGATTTTTGAGCCGAATGCTGACTCTCTGCACTTATTTTCAGTTTCAAGATACGAATTTTACACCGAAAATATGCCAATTACTGAAAACGGCGAATGGTCATATTTTGCCCAAACCCCCCTGCAGTTTTCAAAATGCCTGAAATGTCGGAAATTTGACTGATGAGCATGAATTTTTATCCGAATTCTGACTCTCTGCACCTATTTTCAGTTTCAAATTACGACTTTTTATACCGAAAATATGCCAATTACTGAAAACGGCCATGGGTCATATTTTGCCCAAACCCCCCTGCAGTTTTCAAAATGTCTGAAATGTCGGAAATTTGAATCCTGAGCGTGATTTTTGAGCACACTTCTGACTCTCTGCACCTATTTTCAGTTTCAAATTACGATTTTTTATATCGAAAATATGCCAATTACTGAAATCGGCGATGGGTCATATTTTGCCCAAACCCCCCTGCAGTTTTTAAGATGTCAGAAATGTCGGAAATTTGACTCTTGAGCGTGATTTTTGAGGCGAATTCTGACTCTCTGCACCTATTTTCAGTTTCAAATTACGACTTTTTATACCGAAAATATGCCAATTTCTGTAAACGGCGATGTTTCATATTTTGCCCAAACCCCCCGGCAGTTTTCAAAATGTCCGAAATGTCGGAAATTTGACTCCTGAGCGTGATTTTTTATCCGAATTCTGACTCTCTGCAAGTATTTTCAGTTTCAAATTACGACTTTTTATAACGAAAATATGCCAATTACTGAAATCGGCGATGGGTCATATTTTGCCCAAACCCCCCTGCAGTTTTTAAGATGTCAGAAATGTCGGAAATTTGACTCTTGAGCGTGATTTTTGAGGCGAATTCTGACTCTCTGCACCTATTTTCAGTTTCAAATTACGACTTTTTATACCGAAAATATGCCAATTTCTGTAAACGGCGATTTGTCATATTTTGCCCAAACCCCCCTGCAGTTTTCAAAATGTCTGAAATGTCGGAAATTTGACTCTTGAGCGTGATTTTTTATCCAAATTCTGCCTCTCTGCACCTATTTTCAGTTTCAAATTACCACTTTTTATACCGAAAATATGCCAATTACTGAAAACGGCGATGGGTCAAATTTTGCCCAAACCCCCCTGCAGTTTTCAAAATGTCTGAAATTTCGAAAATTTGACTCCTGAGCGTGATGTTTGAGCCGAATTCTGACTCTCTGCACCTATTTTCAGTTTCAAATTACGACTTTTTATACCGAAAATATGCCAATTACTGAAAACGGCGAATGGTCATATTTTGCCCAAACCCCCCTGCAGTTTTCAAAATGTCTGAAATGTCGGAAATTTGACTCCTGAGCGTGATTTTTGAGCCGAATTCAGACTCTCTGCACCTATTTTATGTTTCAAATTACGAATTTTTAAACCGAAAATATGCCAATTACTGAAAACGGCGATGGGTCATATTTTGCCCAAACCCCACTGCAGTTTTCAAAATGTTTGAAATTTCGGAAATTTGACTCCTGAGCGTGATTTTTGAGCCGAATTCTGACTCTCTGCACCTATTATCAGTTTCAAATTACGACTTTTTATACCGAAAATATGCCAATTACTGAAAACGGCGATGGGTCATATTTTGCCCAAACCCCCCTGCAGTTTTGAAAATGTCTGAAATGTCGGAAATTTGTCTCCTGAGCGTGATTTTTGAGGCGAATTCTGACTCTCTGCACCTATTTTCAGTTTCAAATGTCGGAAATTTGACTCCTGAGCGTGATTTTTTATCCGAATTCTGACTCTCTGCACCTATTTTCAGTTTCAAATTACAACTTTTTATACCGAAAATATGCCAATTACTGAAATCGGCGATGGGTCATATTTTGCCCAAACCCCCCTGCAGTTTTCAAAATGTTTGAAATTTCGGAAATTTGACTCCTGACCGTGATTTTTGAGCCGAATCCTGACTCTCTACACCTATTTTCAGTTTCAAATTACGAATTTTTATACCGAAAATATGCCAATTACTGAAAACGGCGATGGGTCATATTTTGCCGAAACCCCCCTGCAGTTTTCAAAACGTTTGAAATTTCGGAAATTTGACTCCTGACCGTGATTTTTGAGCCGAATTCTGAGTCTCTACACCTATTTTCAGTTTCAAATTACGACTTTTTATACCGAAAACATGCCAATTACTGAAAACGGCGATGGGTCATATTTTGCCCAAACCCCCCTGCAGTTTTCAAAATGTTTGAAATTTCGGAAATTTGACTCCTGAGCGTGATTTTTGAGCCGAATTCTGACTCTCTGCACCTATTTTCAGTTTCAAATTACGAGTTTTTATACCGAAAATATGCCAATTACTGAAAACGGCGAATGGTCATATTTTGCCCAAACCCCCCTGCAGTTTTCAAAATGTCTCAAATGTCTGAAATTTGACTCCTAAGCGTGATTTTTGAGCCAAATTCTGACTCTCTGCACCTATTTTCAGTTTCAAATTACGACTTTTTATACCGAAAATATGCCAATTACTGAAAACGGCGATGGGTCATATTTTGCCGAAACCCCCTGCAGTTTTCAAAATGTTTGAAATTTCGGAAATTTGACTCCTGACCGTGATTTTTGAGCCGAATTCTGACTCTCTGCACCTATTTTCAGTTTCAAATTACGACTTTTTATACCGAAAATATGCCAATTACTGAAAACGGCGATGGGTCATATTATGCCGAAACCCCCGTACAGTTTTCAAAATGTCTGAAATGTCGGAAATTTGACTCCTGAGCGTGATTTTTGAGCCGAATTCTGACTCTCTGCACTTATTTTCAGTTTCAAGATACGACTTTTTACACCTAAAATATGCCAATTACTGGAAACGGCGAATGGTCATATTTTGCCCAAACCCCCCTGCAGTTTTCAAAATGTCTGAAATGTCGGAAATTTGACTCCTGAGCGTGATTTTTTATCCGAATTCTGACTCTCTGCACCTATTTTCAGTTTCAAGTTACGACTTTTTATACCGAAAATATGCCAAATACTGAAAACGGCGATGGGTCATATTTTGCCCAAACCCCCCTGCAGTTTTCAAAATGTCTGAAATGTCGGAAATTTGACTCCTGAGCGTGCTTTTTTATCCGAATTCTGACTCTCTGCACCTATTTTCAGTTTCAAATTACGACTTTTTATACCGAAAATATGCCAATTACTGAAAACAGCAATGGGTCATATTTTGCCCAAACCCCTCTGCAGTTTTCAAAATGTCTGAAATGTCTGAAATTTGACTCCTGAGCGTGATTTTTGAGCCGAATTCTGACTCTCTGCACTTATTTTCAGTTTCAAGATACGACTTTTTACACCGAAAATATGCCAATTACTGAAAACGGCGAATGGTCATATTTTGCCCAAACCCCCCTGCAGTTTTCAAAATATCTGAAATGTCAGAAATTTGACTCCTGTGCGTGATTTTTGAGCCGAATTCAGACTCTCTGCACTTATTTTCAGTTTCAAGGTACGACTTTTTACACCGAAAATATGCCAATTACTGAAAACGGCTATGGGTCATATTTTGCCCAAACCCCCCTGCAGATTTCAAAATGTCTGAAATTTCGGAAATTTGACTCCTGAGCGTGATTTTTGAGCCGAATTCTGACTCTCTGCACCTATTTTCAGTTTCAAATTACTACTTTTTATGCCGAAAATACGCCAATTACTGAAAACGGCGATGGGTCATATTTTGCCCAAACCCCCCTGCAGTTTTCAAAACGTTTGAAATTTCGGAAATTTGACTCCTGACCGTGATTTTTGAGCCGAATTCTGACTCTCTACACCTATTTTCAGTTTCAAATTACGACTTTTTATACCGAAAACATGCCAATTACTGAAAACGGCGATGGGTCATATTTTGCCCAAACCCCCCTGCAGTTTTCAAAATGTTTGAAATTTCGGAAATTTGACTCCTGAGCGTGATTTTTGAGCCGAATTCTGACTCTCTGCACCTATTTTCAATTTCAAATTACGAGTTTTTATACCGAAAATATGATAATTACTGAAAACGGCGAATGGTCATATTTTGCCCAAACCCCCCTGCAGTTTTCAAAATGTCTGAAATGGCTGAAATTTGACTCCTAAGCGTGATTTTTGAGCCAAATTCTGACTCTCTGCACCTATTTTCAGTTTCAAATTACGACTTTTTATACCGAAAATATGCCAATTACCGAAAACGGCGATGGGTCATATTTTGCCCAAACCCCCCTGCAGTTTTCAAAATGTCTGAAATGTCGGAAATTTGACTCCTGAGCGTGATTTTTGAGCCGAATTCAGACTCTCTGCACCTATTTTATGTTTCAAATTACGAATTTTTATACCGAAAATATGCCAATTACTGAAAACGGCGATGGGTCATATTTTGCCCAAACCCCACTGCAGTTTTCAAAATGTTTGAAATTTCGGAAATTTGACTCCTGAGCGTGATTTTTGAGCCGAATTCTGACTCTCTGCACCTATTATCAGTTTCAAATTACGACTTTTTATACCGAAAATATGCCAATTACTGAAAACGGCGATGGGTCATATTTTGCCCAAACCCCCCTGCAGTTTTGAAAATGTCTGAAATGTCGGAAATTTGTCTCCTGAGCGTGATTTTTGAGGCGAATTCTGACTCTCTGCACCTATTTTCAGTTTCAAATGTCGGAAATTTGACTCCTGAGCGTGATTTTTTATCCGAATCCTGACTCTCTGCACCTATTTTCAGTTTCAAATTACGACTTGTTATACCGAAAATATGCCAATTACTGAAATCGGCGATGAGTCATATTTTGCCCAAACCCCCCTGCAGTTTTCAAAATGTTTGAAATTTCGGAAATTTGACTCCTGACCGTGATTTTTGAGCCGAATTCTGACTCTCTACACCTATTTTCAGTTTCAAATTACGAATTTTTATACCGAAAATATGCCAATTACTGAAAACGGCGATAGGTCATATTTTGCCCAAACCCCCCTGCAGTTTTCAAAACGTTTGAAATTTCGGAAATTTGACTCCTGACCGTGATTTTTGAGCCGAATTCTGACTCTCTACACCTATTTTCAGTTTCAAATTACGACTTTTTATACCGAAAACATGCCAATTACTGAAAACGGCGATGGGTCATATTTTGCCCAAACCCCCCTGCAGTTTTCAAAATGTTTGAAATTTCGGAAATTTGACTCCTGAGCGTGATTTTTGAGCCGAATTCTGACTCTCTGCACCTATTTTCAGTTTCAAATTACGAGTTTTTATACCGAAAATATGCCAATTACTGAAAACGGCGAATGGTCATATTTTGCCCAAACCCCCCTGCAGTTTTCAAAATGTCTCAAATGTCTGAAATTTGACTCCTAAGCGTGATTTTTGAGCCAAATTCTGACTCTCTGCACCTATTTTCAGTTTCAAATTACGACTTTTTATACCGAAAATATGCCAATTACTGAAAACGGCGATGGGTCATATTTGGCCCAAACCCCCTGCAGTTTTCAAAATGTTTGAAATTTCGGAAATTTGACTCCTGACCGTGATTTTTGAGCCGAATTCTGACTCTCTGCACCTATTTTCAGTTTCAAATTACGAATTTTTATACCGAAAATATGCCAATTACTGAAAACGGCGATGGGTCATATTTTGCCCAAACCCCCCTGCAGTTTTCAAAATGTCTGAAATGTCGGAAATTTGACTCCTGAGCGTGATTTTTTATCCGAATTCTGACTCTCTGCACCTATTTTCAGTTTCAAGTTACGACTTTTTATACCGAAAATATGCCAAATACTGAAAACGGCGATGGGTCATATTTTGCCCAAACCCCCCTGCAGTTTCAAAACGTTTGAAATTTCGGAAATTTGACTCCTGACCGTGATTTTTGAGCCGAATTCTGACTCTCTACACCTATTTTCAGTTTCAAATTACGACTTTTTATACCGAAAACATGCCAATTACTGAAAACGGCGATGGGTCATATTTTGCCCAAACCCCCCTGCAGTTTTCAAAATGTTTGAAATTTCGGAAATTTGACTCCTGAGCGTGATTTTTGAGCCGAATTCTGACTCTCTGCACCTATTTTCAGTTTCAAATTACGAGTTTTTATACCGAAAATATGCCAATTACTGAAAACGGCGAATGGTCATATTTTGCCCAAACCCCCCTGCAGTTTTCAAAATGTCTCAAATGTCTGAAATTTGACTCCTAAGCGTGATTTTTGAGCCAAATTCTGACTCTCTGCACCTATTTTCAGTTTCAAATTACGACTTTTTATACCGAAAATATGCCAATTACTGAAAACGGCGATGGGTCATATTTTGCCGAAACCCCCCTGCAGTTTTCAAAATGTTTGAAATTTCGGAAATTTGACTCCTGACCGTGATTTTTGAGCCGAATTCTGACTCTCTGCACCTATTTTCAGTTTCAAATTACGACTTTTTATACCGAAAATATGCCAATTACTGAAAACGGCGATGGGTCATATTTTGCCGAAACCCCCGTGCAGTTTTCAAAATGTCTGAAATGTCGGAAATTTGACTCCTGAGCGTGATTTTTGAGCCGAATTCTGACTCTCTGCACTTATTTTCAGTTTCAAGATACGACTTTTTACACCTAAAATATGCCAATTACTGGAAACGGCGAATGGTCATATTTTGCCCAAACCCCCCTGCAGTTTTCAAAATGTCTGAAGTGTCGGAAATTTGACTCCTGAGCGTGATTTTTTATCCGAATTCTGACTCTCTGCACCTATTTTCAGTTTCAAGTTACGACTTTTTATACCGAAAATATGCCAAATACTGAAAACGGCGATGGGTCATATTTTGCCCAAACCCCCCTGCAGTTTTCAAAACGTTTGAAATTTCGGAAATTTGACTCCTGACCGTGATTTTTGAGCCGAATTCTGACTCTCTACACCTATTTTCAGTTTCAAATTACGACTTTTTATACCGAAAACATGCCAATTACTGAAAACGGCGATGGGTCATATTTTGCCCAAACCCCCCTGCAGTTTTCAAAATGTTTGAAATTTCGGAAATTTGACTCCTGAGCGTGATTTTTGAGCCGAATTCTGACTCTCTGCACCTATTTTCAGTTTCAAATTACGACTTTTTATACCGAAAATATGCCAATTACTGAAAACGGCGATGGGTCATATTTTGCTGAAACCCCCCTGCAGTTTTCAAAATGTTTGAAATTTCGGAAATTTGACTCCTGATCGTGATTTTTGAGCCGAATTCTGACTCTCTGCACCTATTTTCAGTTTCAAATTACGACTTTTTATACCGAAAATATGCCAATTACTGAAAACGGCGATGGGTCATATTTTGCCGAAACCCCCGTGCAGTTTTCAAAATGTCTGAAATGTCGGAAATTTGACTCCTGAGCGTGATTTTTGAGCCGAATTCTGACTCTCTGCACTTATTTTCAGTTTCAAGATACGACTTTTTACACCTAAAATATGCCAATTACTGGAAACGGCGAATGGTCATATTTTGCCCAAACCCCCCTGCAGTTTTCAAAATGTCTGAAATGTCGGAAATTTGACTCCTGAGCGTGATTTTTTATCCGAATTCTGACTCTCTGCACCTATTTTCAGTTTCAAGTTACGACTTTTTATACCGAAAATATGCCAAATACTGAAAACGGCGATGGGTCATATTTTGCCCAAACCCCCCTGCAGTTTTTAAAATGTCTGAAATGTCGGAAATTTGACTCCTGAGCGTGCTTTTTTATCCGAATTCTGACTCTCTGCACCTATTTTCAGTTTCAAATTACGACTTTTTATACCGAAAATATGCCAATTACTGAAAACAGCAATGGGTCATATTTTGCCCAAACCCCTCTGCAGTTTTCAAAATGTCTGAAATGTCTGAAATTTGACTCCTGAGCGTGATTTTTGAGCCGAATTCTGACTCTCTGCACTTATTTTCAGTTTCAAGATACGACTTTTTACACCGAAAATATGCCAATTACTGAAAACGGCGAATGGTCATATTTTGCCCAAACCCCCCTGCAGTTTTCAAAATATCTGAAATGTCAGAAATTTGACTCCTGAGCGTGATTTTTGAGCCGAATTCTGACTCTCTGCACTTATTTTCAGTTTCAAGGTACGACTTTTTACACCGAAAATATGCCAATTACTGAAAACGGCTATGGGTCATATTTTGCCCAAACCCCCCTGCAGATTTCAAAATGTCTGAAATTTCGGAAATTTGACTCCTGAGCGTGATTTTTGAGCCGAATTCTGACTCTCTGCACCTATTTTCAGTTTCAAATTACGACTTTTTATGCCGAAAATATGCCAATTACTGAAAACGGCGATGGGTCATATTTTGACCAACCCCCCCTGCAGTTTTCAAAATGTCTGAAATGTCAGAAATTTGACTCCTGAGCGTGATTTTTTATCCGAATTCTGACTCCCTGCACCTTTTTTCAGTTTCAAATTACGACTTTTTATACCGAAAATATGCCAATTACTGAAAACGGCGATGGGTCATATTTTGCCCAAACCCCCCAGCAGTTTTCAAAATGTCTGGAATGTCTGAAATTTGACTCCTGAGCGTGATTTTTGAGCCGAATTCTGACTATCTGCATCTATTTTCAGTTTCAAATTACGACTTTTATACCGAAAATATGCCAATTACTGAAAACGGCGATGGGTCATATTTTGCCAAAACCCCCCTGCAGTTTTCAAAATGTCTGAAATTTAGGAAATTTGACTCCTGAGCGTGATTTTTGAGCCGAATTCTGACTCATTGCACCTATTTTCAATTTCAAATTACGACTTTTTATACCGAAAATATGCCAATTACTGAAAACGGCGATGGGTCATATTTTGCCCAAACCCCCCTGCAGTTTTCACAATGTTTGAAATTTCGGAAATTTGACTCCTGAGCGTGATTTTTGATCCGAATTCTGACTCTCTGCACCTATTTTCAGTTTCAAATTACGACTTTTTATACCGAAAATATGCCAATTACTGAAAACGGCGTTAGGTCATATTTTGCCCAAACCCCCCTGCAGTTTTCAAAATGTCTGAAATGTCAGAAATTTGACTCCTGATCGTGATTTTTTATCCGATTTCTGACTCTCTGCACCTATTTTTAGTTTCAAATTACGACTTTTTATACCGAAAATATGCCAATTACTGAAAACGGCTATGGGTCATATTTTGCCCAAACCCCCCTTCAGATTTCAAAATGTCTGAAATTTCGGAAATTTGACTCCTGAGCGTGATTTTTGAGCCGAATTCTTACTCTCTGCACCTATTTTCAGTTTCAAATTACGACTTTTTATACCAAAAATATGCCAATTACTGAAAACGGCGATGGGTCATATTTTGCCCAAACCCCCCAGCAGTTTTCAAAATGTCCGGAATGTCTGAAATTTGACTCCTGAGCGTGATTTTTGAGCCGAATTCTGACTATCTGCATCTATTTTCAGTTTCAAATTACGACTTTTTATACCGAAAATATGCCAATTACTGAAAACGGCAATGGGTCATATTATGCCCAAACGCCCCTGCAGTTTTCAAAATGTTTGAAATTTCGGAAATTTGACTCCTGAGCTTGATTTTTCAGCCGAATTCTGACTCTCTGCACTTATTTTCAGTTTCAAATTACGACTTTTTATACCGAAAATATGCCAATTACTGAAAACGGCGATGGGTCATATTTTGCCTAAACCCCCCTGCAGTTTTCAAAATGTCTGAAATGTCTGATATTTGATTCTTGAGCGTGATTTTTGAGCCGAATTCTGACTCTCTGCACCTATTTTCAGTTTCAAATTACGACTTTTATACCGAAAATATGCCAATTACTGAAAACGGCGATGGGTCATATTTTGCCAAAACCCCCCTGCAGTTTTCAAAATGTCTGAAATTTCGGAAATTTGACTCCTGAGCGTGATTTTTGAGCCGAATTCTGACTCATTGCACCTATTTTCAATTTCAAATTACGACTTTTTATACCGAAAATATGCCAATTACTGAAAACGGCGATGGGTCATATTTTGCCCAAACCCCCTGCAGTTTTCAAAATGTTTGAAATTTCGGAAATTTGACTCCTGAGCGTGATTTTTGATCCGAATTCTGACTCTCTGCACCTATTTTCAGTTTCAAATTACGACTTTTTATACCGAAAATATGCCAATTACTGAAAACGGCGTTAGGTCATAATTTGCCCAAACCCCCCTGCAGTTTTCAAAATGTCTGAAATGTCGGAAATTTGACTCCTGAGCGTGATTTTTGAGCCGAATTCTGACTCTCTGCACTGATTTTCAGTTTCAAGATACGACTTTTTACACCGAAAATATGCCAATTACTGAAAACGGCGAATGGTCATATTTTGCCCAAACCCCCCTGCAGTTTTCAAAATGTCTGAAATGTCGAAAATTTGACTCCTGAGCGTGACTTTTGAGCCGAATTCTGACTCTCTGCACCTATTTTCAGTTTCAAATTACGACTTTTTATACCGAAAATATGCCAATTACTGAAAACGGCTATGGGTCATATTTTGCCCAAACCCCCCTTCAGATTTCAAAATGTCTGAAATTTCGGAAATTTGACTCCTGAGCGTGATTTTTGAGCCGAATTCTTACTCTCTGCACCTATTTTCAGTTTCAAATTACGACTTTTTATACCAAAAATATGCCAATTACTGAAAACGGCGATGGGTCATATTTTGACCAAACCCCCCTGCAGTTTTCAAAATGTCTGAAATGTCGGAAATTTGACTCCTGAGCGTGATTTTTTATCCGAATTCTGACTCTCTGCACCTATTTTCAGTGTCAAATTACGACTTTTTATACCGAAAATATGCCAAATACTGAAAACGGCGATGGGTCATATTTTGCACAAACCCCCCTGCAGTTTTCAAAATGTCTGAAATTTCGGAAATTTGACTCCTGAGCATGATTTTTGAGCCGAATTCTGACTCTCTGCACCTATTTTCAGTTTCAAATTACGACTTTTTATACCGAAAATATGCCAATTACTGAAAACGGCAATGGGTCATATTTTGACCAAACCCCCCTGCAGTTTTCAAAATGTCTGAAATGTCGGAAATTTGACTCCTGAGCGTGATTTTTTATCCGAATTCTGACTCTCTGCACCTATTTTCAGTTTCAAATTACGACTTTTTATACCGAAAATATGCCAATTACTGAAAACGGCGATGGGTCATATTTTGCACAATCCCCCCTGCAGTTTTCAAAATGTCTGAAAAGTCGGAAATTTGACTCCGGAGCGTGATTTTTGAGCCGAATTCTGACTCTCTGCACTTGTTTTCAGTTTCAAATTACTACTTTTTACACCAAAAATATGCCAATTACTGAAAACAGCGAAGGGTCATATTTTGCCCAAACCCCCCTGCAGTTTTCAAAATTTCTGAAATGTCGGAAATTTGACTCCTGAACCTGATTTTTGAGCCGAATTCTGACTCTCTGCACCTATTTTCAGTTTCAAATTACGACTTTTTATTCCGAAAATATGCCAATTACTGAAAACAGCGATTGGTCATATTTTGCCCAAACCCCTCTGCAGTTTTCAAAATGTCTGAAATGTCGGATATTTGACTCCTGAGCGTGATTTTTGAGCCGAATTCTGACTCTCTGCACCCATTTTCAGTTACAAATTACGACTTTTTATACCGAAAATATGCCAATTGCTGAAAACGGCGATGGGTCATATTTTGCCCAAACCCCCCTGCAGTTTTCAAAATGTCTGAAATGTCGGAAATTTGACTCCTGAGCGTGGTTTTTTATCCGAATTCTGACTCTCTGCACGTATTTTTAGTTTCAAATTACGACTTTTTATACCGAAAATATGCCAATTACTGAAAACGGCAATGGGTCATATTTGGCCCAAACCCCCCTGCAGTTTTCAAAATGTCTGAAATGTCGGAAATTTGACTCCTGAGCGTGATTTTTTATCCGAATTCTGACTCTCTGCACCTATTTTCAGTTTCAAATTACGACTTTTTATACCGAAAATATGCCAATTACTGAAAACGGCGATGGGTCATATTTTGCCCCAACCCCCCTGCAGTTTTCAAAATGTCTGAAAAGTCGGAAATTTGACTCCTGAGCGTGATTTTTGAGCCGAATTCTGACTCTCTTCACTTATTTTCAGTTTCAAATTACTACTTTTTACACCAAAAATATGCCAATTACTGAAAACAGCGAAGGGTCATATTTTGCCCAAACCCCCCTGCAGTTTTCAAAATGTCTGAAATGTCGGAAATTTGACTCCTGAACCTGATTTTTGAGCCGAATTCTGACTCTCTGCACCTTATTTCAGTTTCAAATTACGTCTTTTTATACCGAAAATATGCCAATTACTGAAAACGGCGATGGGTCATATTATGCCCAAACCCCCCTGCAGTTTTCAAAATGTCTGAAATTTCGAAAATTTGACTACTGAGCGTGATTTTTGAGCCGATTTCTGACTCTCTGCACCTATTTTCAGTTTCAAATTACGACTTTTTATACCGAAAATATGCCAATTACTGAAAACGGCGATGGGTCATATTTTGCCCAAACCCCCCTGCAGTTTTCAAAATGTCTGAAATTTCGGAAATTTGACTCCTGAGCTTCATTTTTGAGCCGATTTCTGACTCTCTGCACCTATTTTCAGTTTCAAATTACGACTTTTTATACCGAAAATATGCCAATTACTGAAAATGGCGATGGGTCATATTTTGCCCAAACCCCCATGCAGTTTTCAAAATGTCTGAAATTTCGAAAATTTGACTCCTGAGCATGATTTTTGAGCCGAATTCTGTCTCTCTGCACCTATTTTCAATTTCAAATTACGACTTTTTATACCGAAAATATGCCAATTACTGAAAACGGCGATGGGTCATATTTTGCACAAACCCCCCTGCAGTTTTCAAAATGTCTGAAAAGTCGGAAATTTGACTCCTGAGCGTGATTTTTGAGCCGAATTCTGACTCTCTGCACTTGTTTTCAGTTTCAAATTACTACTTTTTACACCAAAAATATGCCAATTACTGAAAACAGCGAAGGGTCATATTTTGCCCAAACCCCCCTGCAGTTTTCAAAATGTCTGAAATGTCGGAAATTTGACTCCGGAACCTGATATTTGAGCCGAATTCTGACTCTCTGCACCTATTTTCAGTTTCAAATTACGACTTTTTACACCGAAAATATGCCAATTACTGAAAACGGCGATTGGTCATATTTTGCCCAAACCCCTCTGCAGTTTTCAAAATGTCTGAAATGTCGGATATTTGACTCCTGAGCGTGATTTTTGAGCCGAATTCTGACTCTCTGCACCTATTTTCAGTTTCATATTACGACTTTTTATACCGAAAATATGCCAATTACTGAAAACGGCAATGGGTCATATTTGGCCCAAACCCCCCTGCAGTTTTCAAAATGTCTGAAATGTCGGAAATTTGACTCCTGAGCGTGATTTTTGAGCCGAATTCTGACTCTCTTCACTTATTTTCAGTTTCAAATTACTACTTTTTACACCAAAAATATGCCAATTACTGAAAACAGCGAAGGGTCATATTTTGCCCAAACCCCCCTGCAGTTTTCAAAATGTCTGAAATTTCGAAAATTTGACTCCTGAGCATGATTTTTGAGCCGAATTCTGACTCTCTGCACCTATTTTCAGTTTCAAATTACGATTTTTTATACCGAAAATATGCCAATTACTGAAAACGGCGATGGGTCATATTTCGCCCAAACCCCCCTGCAGTTTTCAAAACGTCTGAAATGTTTGAAATTTGACTCCTGAGCGTGATTTTTGAGCCGAATTCTGAGTCTCTGCACCAACTTTCAGTTTCAAATTACGACTTTTTATACCGAAAATATGCCAATTACTGAAAACGGCGATGGGTCATATTTTGCCCAAACCCCCCTGCAGTTTTCAAAATGTCTGAAATGTCGGAAATTTAACTCCTGAGCGTGATTTTTTACCCGAATTCTGACTCTTTGCACCTATTTTCAGTTTCAAATTACGACTTTTTATACCGAAAATATGCCAATTACTGAAAACGGCGATGGGTCATATTTGGCCCAAACCCCCCTTCAGTTTTCAAAATGTCTGAAATGTCGGAAATTTGACTCCTGAACGTGATTTTTTATCCGAATTCTGACTCTCTGCACCTATTTTCAGTTTCATATTACGACTTTTTATACCGAAAATATGCCAATTACTGAAAAAGGCGACGGGTCATATTTTGCCCAAACACCCCTGCAGTTTTCAAAACGTCTGAAATGTCAAAAATTTGACTCCTGAGCGTGATTTTTGAGCTGAATTCTGACTCTCTGCACTTTTTTTTAGTTTCAAATTACGACTTTTTATACCGAAAATATGACAATTACTGAAAACAGCGATGGGTCATATTTTGCCCAAACCCCCCTGCAGTTTTCAAAATGTCTGAAATGTCGGAAATTTACCTCCTGAGTGTGACTTTTTATCCGAATTCTGACTCTTTGCACCTATTTTCAGTTTCAAATTACGACTTTTTATATCGAAAATATGCCAATTACTGAAAACGGCGATGGGTCATATTTGGCCCAAACCCCCCTGCAGTTTTCAAAATGTCTGAAATGTCGGAAATTTGACTCCTGAGCGTGATTTTTGAGCCGAATTCTGACTCGCTGCACCTATTTTCAGTTTCAAATTACGAATTTTTATACCGAAAATATGCCAATTACTGAAAACGGCGATGGGTCATATTTTGCCCAAACCCCCCTGCAGTTTTCAAAACGTCTGAAATGTCGGAAATTTGACTCCTGGGCGTGATTTTTGAGCTGAATTCTGACTCTCTGCAAATTTTTTTAGTTTCAAATTACGAATTTTTATACCGAAAATATGCCAAATACTGAAAACGGCGATGGGTCATATTTGGCCCAAACCCCCCTGCAGTTTTCAAAATGTCTGAAATGTCGGAAATTTACCTCTTGAGCGTGACTTTTTATCCGATTTCTGACTCTTTGCACCTATTTTCAGTTTCAAATTACGAATTTTTATATCGAAAATATGTCAATTACTGAAAACGGCGATGGGTCATATTTGGCCCAAACCCCCCTGCAGTTTTCAAAATGTCTAAAATGTCGGAAATTTGACTCCTGAGCGTGATTTTTTATCCGAATTCTGACTCTCTGCACCTATTTTCAGTTTCAAATTACGACTTTTTATACCGAAAATATGCCAATTACTGAAAACGGCGATGGGTCATATTTTGCCCCAACCCCCCTGCAGTTTTCAAAATGTCTGAAAAGTCGGAAATTTGACTCCTGAGCGTGATTTTTGAGCCGAATTCTGACTCTCTTCACTTATTTTCAGTTTCAAATTACTACTTTTTACACCAAAAATATGCCAATTACTGAAAACAGCGAAGGGTCATATTTTGCCCAAACCCCCCTGCAGTTTTCAAAATGTCTGAAATGTCGGAAATTTGACTCCTGAACCTGATTTTTGAGCCGAATTCTGACTCTCTGCACCTTATTTCAGTTTCAAATTACGACTTTTTATACCGAAAATATGCCAATTACTGAAAACGGCGATGGGTCATATTATGCCCAAACCCCCCTGCAGTTTTCAAAATGTCTGAAATTTCGAAAATTTGACTACTGAGCGTGATTTTTGAGCCGATTTCTGACTCTCTGCACCTATTTTCAGTTTCAAATTACGACTTTTTATACCGAAAATATGCCAATTACTGAAAACGGCGATGGGTCATATTTTGCCCAAACCCCCCTGCAGTTTTCAAAATGTCTGAAATTTCGGAAATTTGACTCCTGAGCTTGATTTTTGAGCCGATTTCTGACTCTCTGCACCTATTTTCAGTTTCAAATTACGACTTTTTATACCGAAAATATGCCAATTACTGAAAATGGCGATGGGTCATATTTTGCCCAAACCCCCATGCAGTTTTCAAAATGTCTGAAATTTCGAAAATTTGACTCCTGAGCATGATTTTTGAGCCGAATTCTGACTCTCTGCACCTATTTTCAATTTCAAATTACGACTTTTTATACCGAAAATATGCCAATTACTGAAAACGGCGATGGGTCATATTTTGCACAAACCCCCCTGCAGTTTTCAAAATGTCTGAAAAGTCGGAAATTTGACTCCTGAGCGTGATTTTTGAGCCGAATTCTGACTCTCTTCACTTGTTTTCAGTTTCAAATTACTACTTTTTACACCAAAAATATGCCAATTACTGAAAACAGCGAAGGGTCATATTTTGCCCAAACCCCCCTGCAGTTTTCAAAATGTCTGAAATGTCTTAAATTTGACTCCTGAACCTGATATTTGAGCCGAATTCTGACTCTCTGCACCTATTTTCAGTTTCAAATTACGACTTTTTACACCGAAAATATGCCAATTACTGAAAACGGCGATTGGTCATATTTTGCCCAAACCCCTCTGCAGTTTTCAAAATGTCTGAAATGTCGGATATTTGACTCCTGAGCGTGATTTTTGAGCCGAATTCTGACTCTCTGCACCTATTTTCAGTTTCAAATTACGACTTTTTATACCGAAAATATGCCAATTACTGAAAACGGCAATGGGTCATATTTTGCCCAAACCCCCCTGCAGTTTTCAAAACGTCTGAAATGTCGGAAATTTGACTCCTGGGCGTGATTTTTGAGCTGAATTCTGACTCTCTGCAATTTTTTTTAGTTTCAAATTACGAATTTTTATACCGAAAATATGCCAATTACTGAAAACGGCGATGGGTCATATTTGGCCCAAACCCCCCTGCAGTTTTCAAAATGTCTGAAATGTCGGAAATTTACCTCTTGAGCGTGACTTTTTATCCGAATTCTGACTCTTTGCACCTATTTTCAGTTTCAAATTACGAATTTTTATATCGAAAATATGTCAATTACTGAAAACGGCGATGGGTCATATTTGGCCCTAACCCCCCTGCAGTTTTCAAAATGTCTAAAATGTCGGAAATTCGACTCCTGAGCGTGATTTTTGAGCCGAATTCTGACTCGCTGCACCTATTTTCAGTTTCAAAATACCACTTTTTATACCGAAAATATGCAAATTACTGAAAACGGCGATGGGTCATAGTTTGCCCAAACCCCCCTGCAGTTTTCAAAATGTTTGAAATGTGGGAAATTTGACTATTGAGCGTGATTTCTGAGCCGAATTCTGACTCTCTGCACCTATTTTCAGTTTCAAATTACGACTTTTTATACCGAAAATATGCCAATTACTGAAAACGGCGATGGGTCATAGTTTGCCCAAACCCCCCTGCAGTTTTCAAAATGTCTGAAATTTCGGAAATTTGACTCCTGAGCTTGATTTTTGAGCCGAATTCTGACTCTCTGCACCTATTTTCAGTTTCAAATTACGACTTTTTATACCGAAAATATGCCAATTACTGAAAACAGCGATGGGTCATATTTTGCCTAAACCCCCCTGCAGTTTTCAAAATGTCTGAAATGTCGAAAATTTGACTCCTGAGCGTGATTTTTTAGCCAAATTCTGACTCTCTGCACCTATTTTCAGTTTCAAATTACGAGTTTTATACCGAAAATATGCCAATTACTGAAAACGGCGATGGGTCATATTTTGCCCAAACTCCCCTGCAGTTTTAAAAACGTCTGAAATGTCAGAAATTTGACTCCTGAGCGTGATTTTTGAGCCGAATTCTGACTCTCTGCACCTATTTTCAGTTTCAAATTACAACTTTTTATACCGAAAATATGCCAATTACTGAAAACGGCGATGGGTCATATTTTGCCCAAACCCCCCTGCAGTTTTCAAAATGTCTGAAATGTCGGAAATTTAACTCCTGAGCGTGATTTTGTATCCGAATTCTGACTCTTTGCACCAATTTTCAGTTTCAAATTACGACTTTTTATACCGAAAATATGCCAATTACTTAAAACGGCGATTGGTCATATTTTGCCAAAACCCCCCTTCAGTTTTCAAAATGTCTGAAATTTCGAAAATTTGACTCCTGAGCGTGATTTTAGAGCCAAATTCTGACTCTCTGCACCTATTTTCAGTTTCAAATTACGACTTTTTATACCGAAAATATGCCAATTACTGAAAACGGCGATGGGTCATATTTTGCCCAAACCCCCCTGCAGTTTTCAAAATGTCTGAAATGTCTGAAATTTGACTCCTGAGCGTGATTTTTGGGCCGAATTCTGACGCTCTGCACCTATTTTCAGTTTCAAATTACGACTTTTTATACCGAAAATATGCCAATTGCTGAAATCGGCGAATGGTCATATTTTGCCCAAACCCCCCTGCAGTTTTCAAAATGTCTGAAATGTCGGAAATTTGACTCCTGAGCGTGACTTTTGAGCCGAATTCTGACTCTCTGCACCTATTTTCAGTTTCAAATTACGACTTTTTATACCGAAAATATGCCAATTGCTGAAATCAACGAATGGTCATATTTTGCCCAAACCCCCAATGCAGTTTTCAAAATGTCTGAAATGTCGGAAATTTGACTCCTGAGCGTGACTTTTGAGCCGAATTCTGACTCTCTGCACCTATTTTCAGTTTCAAATTACGAATTTTTATACCGAAAATATGCCAATTACTGAAAACGGCGATGGGTCATATTTTGACCAAACCCCCCTGCAGTTTTCAAAATGTCTGAAATGTCGGAAATTTGACTCCTGAGCGTGATTTTTTATCCGCATTCAGACTCTCTGCACCTATTTTCAGTTTCAAATTACGACTTTTTATACCGAAAATATGCCAATTACTGAAAACGGCGATGGGTCATGTTTTGCCCAAACCCCCCTGCAGTTTTCAAAATGTCTGAAATGTCTAAAATTTGACTCCTGAGCGTGATTTTTGGGCCGAATTCTGACTCTCTGCACCTATTTTCAGTTTCAAATTACGACTTTTTATACCGAAAATATGCCAATTGCTGAAATCGGCGAATGGTCATATTTTGCCCAAACCCCCCTGCAGTTTTCAAAATGTCTGAAATGTCGGAAATTTGATTCCTGAGCGTGACTTTTGAGCCGAATTCTGACTCTCTGCACCTATTTTCAGTTTCAAATTACGACTTTTTATACCGAAAATATTCCAATTGCTGAAATCGGCGAATGGTCATATTTTGCCCAAACCACCTGCAGTTTTCAAAATGTCTGAAATGTCGGAAATTTGACTCCTGAGCGTGATTTTTGAGCCGAATTCTGACTCTCTTCACTTATTTTCAGTTTCAAATTACTACTTTTTACACCAAAAATATGCCAATTACTGAAAACAGCGAAGGGTCATATTTTGCCCAAACCCCCCTGCAGTTTTCAAAATGTCTGAAATTTCGAAAATTTGACTCCTGAGCATGATTTTTGAGCCGAATTCTGACTCTCTGCACCTATTTTCAGTTTCAAATTACGATTTTTTATACCGAAAATATGCCAATTACTGAAAACGGCGATGGGTCATATTTCGCCCAAACCCCCCTGCAGTTTTCAAAACGTCTGAAATGTTTGAAATTTGACTCCTGAGCGTGATTTTTGAGCCGAATTCTGAGTCTCTGCACCAATTTTCAGTTTCAAATTACGACTTTTTATACCGAAAATATGCCAATTACTGAAAACGGCGATGGGTCATATTTTGCCCAAACCCCCCTGCAGTTTTCAAAATGTCTGAAATGTCGGAAATTTAACTCCTGAGCGTGATTTTTTACCCGAATTCTGACTCTTTGCACCTATTTTCAGTTTCAAATTACGACTTTTTATACCGAAAATATGCCAATTACTGAAAACGGCGATGGGTCATATTTGGCCCAAACCCCCCTGCAGTTTTCAAAATGTCTGAAATGTCGGAAATTTGACTCCTGAACGTGATTTTTTATCCGAATTCTGACTCTCTGCACCTATTTTCAGTTTCATATTACGACTTTTTATACCGAAAATATGCCAATTACTGAAAAAGGCGACGGGTCATATTTTGCCCAAACACCCCTGCAGTTTTCAAAACGTCTGAAATGTCAAAAATTTGACTCCTGAGCGTGATTTTTGAGCTGAATTCTGACTCTCTGCACTTTTTTTTAGTTTCAAATTACGACTTTTTATACCGAAAATATGACAATTACTGAAAACAGCGATGGGTCATATTTTGCCCAAACCCCCCTGCAGTTTTCAAAATGTCTGAAATGTCGGAAATTTACCTCCTGAGTGTGACTTTTTATCCGAATTCTGACTCTTTGCACCTATTTTCAGTTTCAAATTACGACTTTTTATATCGAAAATATGCCAATTACTGAAAACGGCGATGGGTCATATTTGGCCCAAACCCCCCTGCAGTTTTCAAAATGTCTGAAATGTCGGAAATTTGACTCCTGAGCGTGATTTTTGAGCCGAATTCTGACTCGCTGCACCTATTTTCAGTTTCAAATTACGAATTTTTATACCGAAAATATGCCAATTACTGAAAACGGCGATGGGTCATATTTTGCCCAAACCCCCCTGCAGTTTTCAAAACGTCTGAAATGTCGGAAATTTGACTCCTGGGCGTGATTTTTGAGCTGAATTCTGACTCTCTGCAAATTTTTTTAGTTTCAAATTACGAATTTTTATACCGAAAATATGCCAATTACTGAAAACGGCGATGGGTCATATTTGGCCCAAACCCCCCTGCAGTTTTCAAAATGTCTGAAATGTCGGAAATTTACCTCTTGAGCGTGACTTTTTATCCGATTTCTGACTCTTTGCACCTATTTTCAGTTTCAAATTACGAATTTTTATATCGAAAATATGTCAATTACTGAAAACGGCGATGGGTCATATTTGGCCCAAACCCCCCTGCAGTTTTCAAAATGTCTAAAATGTCGGAAATTTGACTCCTGAGCGTGATTTTTTATCCGAATTCTGACTCTCTGCACCTATTTTCAGTTTCAAATTACGACTTTTTATACCGAAAATATGCCAATTACTGAAAACGGCGATGGGTCATATTTTGCCCCAACCCCCCTGCAGTTTTCAAAATGTCTGAAAAGTCGGAAATTTGACTCCTGAGCGTGATTTTTGAGCCGAATTCTGACTCTCTTCACTTATTTTCAGTTTCAAATTACTACTTTTTACACCAAAAATATGCCAATTACTGAAAACAGCGAAGGGTCATATTTTGCCCAAACCCCCCTGCAGTTTTCAAAATGTCTGAAATGTCGGAAATTTGACTCCTGAACCTGATTTTTGAGCCGAATTCTGACTCTCTGCACCTTATTTCAGTTTCAAATTACGACTTTTTATACCGAAAATATGCCAATTACTGAAAACGGCGATGGGTCATATTATGCCCAAACCCCCCTGCAGTTTTCAAAATGTCTGAAATTTCGAAAATTTGACTACTGAGCGTGATTTTTGAGCCGATTTCTGACTCTCTGCACCTATTTTCAGTTTCAAATTACGACTTTTTATACCGAAAATATGCCAATTACTGAAAACGGCGATGGGTCATATTTTGCCCAAACCCCCCTGCAGTTTTCAAAATGTCTGAAATTTCGGAAATTTGACTCCTGAGCTTGATTTTTGAGCCGATTTCTGACTCTCTGCACCTATTTTCAGTTTCAAATTACGACTTTTTATACCGAAAATATGCCAATTACTGAAAATGGCGATGGGTCATATTTTGCCCAAACCCCCATGCAGTTTTCAAAATGTCTGAAATTTCGAAAATTTGACTCCTGAGCATGATTTTTGAGCCGAATTCTGACTCTCTGCACCTATTTTCAATTTCAAATTACGACTTTTTATACCGAAAATATGCCAATTACTGAAAACGGCGATGGGTCATATTTTGCACAAACCCCCCTGCAGTTTTCAAAATGTCTGAAAAGTCGGAAATTTGACTCCTGAGCGTGATTTTTGAGCCGAATTCTGACTCTCTTCACTTGTTTTCAGTTTCAAATTACTACTTTTTACACCAAAAATATGCCAATTACTGAAAACAGCGAAGGGTCATATTTTGCCCAAACCCCCCTGCAGTTTTCAAAATGTCTGAAATGTCTTAAATTTGACTCCTGAACCTGATATTTGAGCCGAATTCTGACTCTCTGCACCTATTTTCAGTTTCAAATTACGACTTTTTACACCGAAAATATGCCAATTACTGAAAACGGCGATTGGTCATATTTTGCCCAAACCCCTCTGCAGTTTTCAAAATGTCTGAAATGTCGGATATTTGACTCCTGAGCGTGATTTTTGAGCCGAATTCTGACTCTCTGCACCTATTTTCAGTTTCAAATTACGACTTTTTATACCGAAAATATGCCAATTACTGAAAACGGCAATGGGTCATATTTTGCCCAAACCCCCCTGCAGTTTTCAAAACGTCTGAAATGTCGGAAATTTGACTCCTGGGCGTGATTTTTGAGCTGAATTCTGACTCTCTGCAATTTTTTTTAGTTTCAAATTACGAATTTTTATACCGAAAATATGCCAATTACTGAAAACGGCGATGGGTCATATTTGGCCCAAACCCCCCTGCAGTTTTCAAAATGTCTGAAATGTCGGAAATTTACCTCTTGAGCGTGACTTTTTATCCGAATTCTGACTCTTTGCACCTATTTTCAGTTTCAAATTACGAATTTTTATATCGAAAATATGTCAATTACTGAAAACGGCGATGGGTCATATTTGGCCCTAACCCCCCTGCAGTTTTCAAAATGTCTAAAATGTCGGAAATTCGACTCCTGAGCGTGATTTTTGAGCCGAATTCTGACTCGCTGCACCTATTTTCAGTTTCAAAATACCACTTTTTATACCGAAAATATGCAAATTACTGAAAACGGCGATGGGTCATAGTTTGCCCAAACCCCCCTGCAGTTTTCAAAATGTTTGAAATGTGGGAAATTTGACTATTGAGCGTGATTTCTGAGCCGAATTCTGACTCTCTGCACCTATTTTCAGTTTCAAATTACGACTTTTTATACCGAAAATATGCCAATTACTGAAAACGGCGATGGGTCATAGTTTGCCCAAACCCCCCTGCAGTTTTCAAAATGTCTGAAATTTCGGAAATTTGACTCCTGAGCTTGATTTTTGAGCCGAATTCTGACTCTCTGCACCTATTTTCAGTTTCAAATTACGACTTTTTATACCGAAAATATGCCAATTACTGAAAACAGCGATGGGTCATATTTTGCCTAAACCCCCCTGCAGTTTTCAAAATGTCTGAAATGTCGAAAATTTGACTCCTGAGCGTGATTTTTTAGCCAAATTCTGACTCTCTGCACCTATTTTCAGTTTCAAATTACGAGTTTTATACCGAAAATATGCCAATTACTGAAAACGGCGATGGGTCATATTTTGCCCAAACTCCCCTGCAGTTTTAAAAACGTCTGAAATGTCAGAAATTTGACTCCTGAGCGTGATTTTTGAGCCGAATTCTGACTCTCTGCACCTATTTTCAGTTTCAAATTACAACTTTTTATACCGAAAATATGCCAATTACTGAAAACGGCGATGGGTCATATTTTGCCCAAACCCCCCTGCAGTTTTCAAAATGTCTGAAATGTCGGAAATTTAACTCCTGAGCGTGATTTTGTATCCGAATTCTGACTCTTTGCACCAATTTTCAGTTTCAAATTACGACTTTTTATACCGAAAATATGCCAATTACTTAAAACGGCGATTGGTCATATTTTGCCAAAACCCCCCTTCAGTTTTCAAAATGTCTGAAATTTCGAAAATTTGACTCCTGAGCGTGATTTTAGAGCCAAATTCTGACTCTCTGCACCTATTTTCAGTTTCAAATTACGACTTTTTATACCGAAAATATGCCAATTACTGAAAACGGCGATGGGTCATATTTTGCCCAAACCCCCCTGCAGTTTTCAAAATGTCTGAAATGTCTGAAATTTGACTCCTGAGCGTGATTTTTGGGCCGAATTCTGACGCTCTGCACCTATTTTCAGTTTCAAATTACGACTTTTTATACCGAAAATATGCCAATTGCTGAAATCGGCGAATGGTCATATTTTGCCCAAACCCCCCTGCAGTTTTCAAAATGTCTGAAATGTCGGAAATTTGACTCCTGAGCGTGACTTTTGAGCCGAATTCTGACTCTCTGCACCTATTTTCAGTTTCAAATTACGACTTTTTATACCGAAAATATGCCAATTGCTGAAATCAACGAATGGTCATATTTTGCCCAAACCCCCAATGCAGTTTTCAAAATGTCTGAAATGTCGGAAATTTGACTCCTGAGCGTGACTTTTGAGCCGAATTCTGACTCTCTGCACCTATTTTCAGTTTCAAATTACGAATTTTTATACCGAAAATATGCCAATTACTGAAAACGGCGATGGGTCATATTTTGACCAAACCCCCCTGCAGTTTTCAAAATGTCTGAAATGTCGGAAATTTGACTCCTGAGCGTGATTTTTTATCCGCATTCAGACTCTCTGCACCTATTTTCAGTTTCAAATTACGACTTTTTATACCGAAAATATGCCAATTACTGAAAACGGCGATGGGTCATGTTTTGCCCAAACCCCCCTGCAGTTTTCAAAATGTCTGAAATGTCTAAAATTTGACTCCTGAGCGTGATTTTTGGGCCGAATTCTGACTCTCTGCACCTATTTTCAGTTTCAAATTACGACTTTTTATACCGAAAATATGCCAATTGCTGAAATCGGCGAATGGTCATATTTTGCCCAAACCCCCCTGCAGTTTTCAAAATGTCTGAAATGTCGGAAATTTGATTCCTGAGCGTGACTTTTGAGCCGAATTCTGACTCTCTGCACCTATTTTCAGTTTCAAATTACGACTTTTTATACCGAAAATATTCCAATTGCTGAAATCGGCGAATGGTCATATTTTGCCCAAACCACCTGCAGTTTTCAAAATGTCTGAAATGTCGGAAATTTGACTCCTGATCGTGATTTTTTATCCGAATCCTGACTCTCTGCACCTATTTTTAGTTTCAAATTACGACTTTTTATACCGAAAATATGCCAATTACTGAAAACAACGATGGGTCATATTTTGCCCAAACCCCCCTGCAGTTTTCAAAATGTCTGAAATGTCGGAAATTTGACTCCTGAACCTGATTTTTGAGCCGAATTCTGACTCTCTGCACCTTATTTCAGTTTCAAATTACGACTTTTTATACCGAAAATATGCCAATTACTGAAAACGGCGATGGGTCATATTATGCCCAAACCCCCCTGCAGTTTTCAAAATGTCTGAAATTTCGAAAATTTGACTACTGAGCGTGATTTTTGAGCCGATTTCTGACTCTCTGCACCTATTTTCAGTTTCAAATTACGACTTTTTATACCGAAAATATGCCAATTACTGAAAACGGCGATGGGTCATATTTTGCACAAACCCCCCTGCAGTTTTCAAAATGTCTGAAATTTCGGAAATTTGACTCCTGAGCTTGATTTTTGAGCCGATTTCTGACTCTCTGCACCTATTTTCAGTTTCAAATTACGACTTTTTATACCGAAAATATGCCAATTACTGAAAATGGCGATGGGTCATATTTTGCCCAAACCCCCATGCAGTTTTCAAAATGTCTGAAATTTCGAAAATTTGACTCCTGAGCATGATTTTTGAGCCGAATTCTGACTCTCTGCACCTATTTTCAATTTCAAATTACGAATTTTTATACCGAAAATATGCCAATTACTGAAAACGGCGATGGGTCATATTTTGCACAAACCCCCCTGCAGTTTTCAAAATGTCTGAAAAGTCGGAAATTTGACTCCTGAGCGTGATTTTTGAGCCGAATTCTGACTCTCTTCACTTGTTTTCAGTTTCAAATTACTACTTTTTACACCAAAAATATGCCAATTACTGAAAACAGCGAAGGGTCATATTTTGCCCAAACCCCCCTGCAGTTTTCAAAATGTCTGAAATGTCGGATATTTGACTCCTGAGCGTGATTTTTGAGCCGAATTCTGACTCTCTGCACCTATTTTCAGTTTCAAATTACGACTTTTTATACCGAAAATATGCCAATTACTGAAAACGGCAATGGGTCATATTTTGCCCAAACCCCCCTGCCGTTTTCAAAACGTCTGAAATGTCGGAAATTTGACTCCTGGGCGTGATTTTTGAGCTGAATTCTGACTCTCTGCAAATTTTTTTAGTTTCAAATTACGAATTTTTATACCGAAAATATGCCAATTACTGAAAACGGCGATGGGTCATATTTGGCCCAAACCCCCCTGCAGTTTTCAAAATGTCTGAAATGTCGGAAATTTACCTCTTGAGCGTGACTTTTTATCCGAATTCTGACTCTTTGCACCTATTTTCAGTTTCAAATTACGAATTTTTATATCGAAAATATGTCAATTACTGAAAACGGCGATGGGTCATATTTGGCCCAAACCCCCCTGCAGTTTTCAAAATGTCTAAAATGTCGGAAATTTGACTCCTGAGCGTGATTTTTGAGCCGAATTCTGACTCGCTGCACCTATTTTCAGTTTCAAAATACGACTTTTTATACCGAAAATATGCAAATTACTGAAAACGGCGATGGGTCATAGTTTGCCCAAACCCCCCTGCAGTTTTCAAAATGTTTGAAATGTCGGAAATTTGACTATTGAGCGTGATTTCTGAGCCGAATTCTGACTCTCTGCACCTATTTTCAGTTTCAAATTACGACTTTTTATACCGAAAATATGCCAATTACTGAAAACGGCGATGGGTCATAGTTTGCCCAAACCCCCCTGCAGTTTTCAAAATGTCTGAAATTTCGGAAATTTGACTCCTGAGCTTGATTTTTGAGCCGAATTCTGACTCTCTGCACCTATTTTCAGTTTCAATTTACGACTTTTTATACCGAAAATATGCCAATTACTGAAAACAGCGATGGGTCATATTTTGCCCAAACCCCCCTGCAGTTTTCAAAATGTCTGAAATGTCGAAAATTTGACTCCTGAGCGTGATTTTTTAGCCAAATTCTGACTCTCTGCACCTATTTTCAGTTTCAAATTACGAGTTTTATACCGAAAATATGCCAATTACTGAAAACGGCGATGGGTCATATTTTGCCCAAACTCCCCTGCAGTTTTCAAAACGTCTGAAATGTCAGAAATTTGACTCCTGAGCGTGATTTTTGAGCCGAATTCTGACTCTCTGCACCTATTTTCAGTTTCAAATTACAACTTTTTATACCGAAAATATGCCAATTGCTGAAAACGGCGATGGGTCATATTTTGCCCAAACCCCCCTGCAGTTTTCAAAATGTCTGAAATGTCGGAAATTTAACTCCTGAGCGTGATTTTGTATCCGAATTCTGACTCTTTGCACCAATTTTCAGTTTCAAATTACGACTTTTTATACCGAAAATATGCCAATTACTTAAAACGGCGATTGGTCATATTTTGCCAAAACCCCCCTTCAGTTTTCAAAATGTCTGAAATTTCGAAAATTTGACTCCTGAGCGTGATTTTAGAGCCAAATTCTGACTCTCTGCACCTATTTTCAGTTTCAAATTACGACTTTTTATACCGAAAATATGCCAATTACTGAAAACAGCGATGGGTCATATTTTGCCCAAACCCCCCTGCAGTTTTCAAAATGTCTGAAATGTCTGAAATTTGACTCCTGAGCGTGATTTTTGGGCCGAATTCTGACGCTCTGCACCTATTTTCAGTTTCAAATTACGACTTTTTATACCGAAAATATGCCAATTGTTGAAATCGGCGAATGGTCATATTTTGCCCAAACCCCCCTGCAGTTTTCAAAATGTCTGAAATGTCGGAAATTTGACTCCTGAGCGTGACTTTTGAGCCGAATTCTGACTCTCTGCACCTATTTTCAGTTTCAAATTACGACTTTTTATACCGAAAATATGCCAATTGCTGAAATCAACGAATGGTCATATTTTGCCCAAACCCCCCCTGCAGTTTTCAAAATGTCTGAAATGTCGGAAATTTGACTCCTGAGCGTGACTTTTGAGCCGAATTCTGACTCTCTGCACCTATTTTCAGTTTCAAATTACGACTTTTTATACCGAAAATATGCCAATTACTGAAAACGGCGATGGGTCATGTTTTGACCAAACCCCCCTGCAGTTTTCAAAATGTCTGAAATGTCGGAAATTTGACTCCTGAGCGTGATTTTTTATCCGAATTCAGACTCTCTGCACCTATTTTCCGTATCAAATTACGACTTTTTATACCGAAAATATGCCAATTACTGAAAACGGCGATGGGTCATGTTTTGCCCAAACCCCCCTGCAGTTTTCAAAATGTCTGAAATGTCTGAAATTTGACTCCTGAGCGTGATTTTTTTATCCGAATTCTGACTCTCTGCACCTATTTTCAGTTTCAAATTACGACTTTTTATACCGAAAATATGCCAATTTCTGAAAACAACGATGGGTCATATTTTGACTAAACCCCCCTGCAGTTTTCAAAATGTCTGAAATGTCTGAAATTTGACTCCTGAGCGTGATTTTTGAGCCGAATTCTGACTTTCTGCACCTATTTTCAGTTTCAAATTACGACTTTTTATACCGAAAATATGCCCATTACTGAAAACGGCGATGGGTCATATTTTGCCCAAACCCCCCTGCAGTTTTCAAAATGTCGGAAATGTCGGAAATTTTACTCCAGAGCATGATTTTTGAGGCGAATTCTGACTCTCTGCACTTATTTTCAGTTTCAAGATACGACTTTTTACACCGAAAATATGCCAATTACTGAAAACGGCGAATGGTCATATTTTGCCCAAACCCCCCTGCAGTTTTCAAAATGTCTGAAATGTCGGAAATTTGACTCCTGAGCGTGATTTTTTATCTGAATTCTGACTCTCTGCACCTATTTTCAGTTTCAATTTACGACTTTTTATACCGAAAATATGCCAATTACTAAAAACGGCGATGGGTCATATTTTGCCCAAACCCCCCTGCAGTTATCAAAATGTCTGAAATGTCGGAAATTCGACTGCTGAGCGTGATTTTTGAGCCGAATTCTGACTCTCTGCATTTATTTTAAGTTTCAAGACACGACTTTTTACACCGAAAATATGCCAATTACTGAAAACTGCGAATGGTCATATTTTGCCCAAACCCCCCTGCAGTTTTCAAAATGTCTGAAATGTCGGAAATTTGACTCCTGAGCGTGACTTTTGAGCCGAATTCTGACTCTCTGCACCTATTTTCAGTTTCAAATTACGACTTTTTATACCGAAAATATGCCAATTACTGAAAACGGCGATGGGTCATATTTTGCCCAAACCCCCTTGCAGTTTTCAAAATGTCTGAAATTTTGGAAATTTGACTCCTGAGCGTGATTTTTGAGCCGAATTCTGACTCTCTGCACCTATTTTCAGTTTCAAATTACGACTTTTTATACCGAAAATATGCCAATTACTGAAAACGGCGATGGGTCATATTTTGCCCAAACCCCCCTGCAATTTTCAAAATGTCTGAAATGTCTGAAATTTGACTCCTGAGCGTGATTTTTGAGCCGAATTCTGACTCTCTGCACCTATTTTCAATTTCAAATTACGACTTTTTATACCGAAAATATGCCAATTACTGAAAACGGCGATGGGTCATATTTTGCCCAAACCCCCCTGCAGTTTTCAAAATGTCTGAAATGTCGGAAATTTGACTCCTGATCGTGATTTTTTATCCGATTTCTGACTCTCTGCACCTATTTTTAGTTTCAAATTACGACTTTTTATACCGAAAATATGCCCATTACTGAAAACGGCGATGGGTCATATTTTGCCCAAACCCCCCTGCAGTTTTCAAAATTTCGGAAATGTCGGAAATTTTACTCCAGAGCGAGATTTTTGAGGCGAATTCTGACTCTCTGCACTTATTTTCCGTTTCAAGATACGACTTTTTACACCGAAAATATTCCAATTACTGAAAACGGCGAATGGTCATATTTTGCCCAAACCCCCCTGCAGTTTTCAAAATGTCTGAAATGTCGGAAATTTGACTCCTGAGCGTGATTTTTTATCTGAATTCTGACTCTCTGCACCTATTTTCAGTTTCAAATTACGGCTTTTTATACCGAAAATATGCCAATTACTAAAAACGGCGATGGGTCATATTTTGCCCAAACCCCCCTGCAGTTATCAAAATGTCTGAAATGTCGGAAATTCGACTGCTGAGCGTGATTTTTGAGCCGAATTCTGACTCTCTGCATTTATTTTCAGCTTCAAGATACGACTTTTTACACCGAAAATATGCCAATTACTGAAAACGGCGAATGGTCATATTTTGCCCAAACCCCCCTGCAGTTTTCAAAATGTCTGAAATGTCGGAAATTTGACTCCTGAGCGTGACTTTTGAGCCGAATTCTGACTCTCTGCACCTATTTTCAATTTCAAATTACGACTTTTTATACCGAAAATATGCCAATTACTGAAAACGGCGATAGGTCATATTTTGCCCAAACCCCCTTGCAGTTTTCAAAATGTCTGAAATTTCGGAAATTTGATTCCTGAGCGTGATTTTTGAGCCGAATTCTGACTCTCTGCACCTATTTTCAATTTCAAATTACGACTTTTTATACCGAAAATATGCCAATTACTGAAAACGGCGATGGGTCATATTTTGCCCAAACCCCCCTGCAGTTTTCAAAATGTCTGAAATGTCGGAAATTTGACTCCTGAGCGTGATTTTTGAGCCGAATTCTGACTCTCTGCACTTATTTTCAGTTTCATGATACGGCTTTTTACACCGAAAATATGCCAATTACTGAAAACGGCGAATTGTCATACTTTGCCCAAACCCCCTTGCAGTTTTCAAAATGTCTGAAATGTCGGAAATTGGAATCCTGAGCGTGATTTTTTATCCGAATTCTGACTATCTGCACCTATTTCCAGTTTCAAATTACGACTTTTTATACCGAAAATATGCCAATTACTGAAAACGGCGATGGGTCATATTTTGCCCAAACCCCCCTGCAGTTTTCAAAATGTCTGAAATTTCGGAAATTTGACTCCTGAGCGTGATTTTTGAGCCGAATTCTGACTCTCTGCACCTATTTTCAGTTTCAAATTACGAATTTTTATACTGAAAATATGCCAATTACTGAAAACGGCGATGGGTCATATTTTGCCCAAACCCCCCTGCAGTTTTCAAAATGTCTGAAATACCTGAAATTTGACTCCTGAGCGTGATTTTTGAGCCGAATTCTGACTCTCTGCACCTATTTTCAGTTTCAAATTACGACTTTTTATACCGAAAATATGCCAATTACTGAAAACGGCGAATGGTCATATTTTGCCCAAACCCCCCTGCAGTTTTCAAAATGTCTGAAATGTCGGAAATTTGAATCCTGAGCGTGATTTTTTAACCGATTTCTGACTCTCTGCACCTATTTTTAGTTTCAAATTACGACTTTTTATACCGAAAATATGCCAATTACTGAAAACAACGATGGGTCATATTTTGACTAAACCCCCTGCAGTTTTCAAAATGTCTGAAATGTCTGAAATTTGACTCCTGAGCGTGATTTTTGAGCCGAATTCTGACTTTCTGCACCTATTTTCAGTTTCAAATTACGACTTTTTATACCGAAAATATGCCCATTACTGAAAACGGCGATGGGTCATATTTTGCCCAAACCACCCTGCAGTTTTCAAAATGTCGGAAATGTCGGAAATTTTACTCCTGAGCGTGATTTTTGAGGCGAATTCTGACTCTCTGCACTTATTTTCAGTTTCAAGATACGACTTTTTACACCGAAAATATGCCAATTACTGAAAACGGCGAATGGTCATATTTTGCCCAAACCCCCCTGCAGTTTTCAAAATGTCTGAAATGTCGGAAATTTGACTCCTGAGCGTGATTTTTTATCTGAATTCTGACTCTCTGCACCTATTTTCAGTTTCAAATTACGACTTTTTATACCGAAAATATGCCAATTACTAAAAACGGCGATGGGTCATATTTTGCCCAAACCCCCCTGCAGTTATCAAAATGTCTGAAATGTCGGAAATTCGACTGCTGAACGTGATTTTTGAGCCGAATTCTGACTCTCTGCATTTATTTTCAGTTTCAAGATACGACTTTTTACACCGAAAATATGCCAATTACTGAAAACAGCGAATGGTCATATTTTGCCCAAACCCCCCGGCAGTTTTCAAAATGTCTGAAATGTCGGAAATTTGACTCCTGAGCGTGACTTTTGAGCCGAATTCTGACTCTCTGCACCTATTTTCAGTTTCAAATTACGACTTTTTATACCGAAAATATGCCAATTACTGAAAACGGCGATGGGTCATATTTTGCCCAAACCCCCTTGCAGTTTTCAAAATGTCTGAAATTTCGGAAATTTGACTCCTGAGCGTGATTTTTGAGGCAAATTCTGACTCTCTGCACCTATTTTCAGTTTCAAATTACGACTTTTTATACCGAAAATATGCCAATTACTGAAAACGGCGATGGGTCATATTTTGCCCAAACCCCCCTGCAATTTTCAAAATGTCTGAAATGTCTGAAATTTGACTCCTGAGCGTGATTTTTGAGCCGAATTCTGACTCTCTGCACCTATTTTAAATTTCAAATTACGACTTTTTATACCGAAAATATGCCAATTACTGAAAACGGCGATGGGTCATATTTTGCCCAAACCCCCCTGCAGTTTTCAAAATGTCTGAAATGTCGGAAATTTGACTCCTGATCGTGATTTTTTATCTGATTTCTGACTCTCTGCACCTATTTTTAGTTTCAAATTACGACTTTTTATACCGAAAATATGCCAATTACTGAAAACAACGATGGGTCATATTTTGACTAAACCCCCCTGCAGTTTTCAAAATGTCTGAAATGTCTGAAATTCGACTGCTGAGCGTGATTTTTGAGCCGAATTCTGACTCTCTGCATTTATTTTAAGTTTCAAGACACGACTTTTTACACCGAAAATATGCCAATTACTGAAAACTGCGAATGGTCATATTTTGCCCAAACCCCCCTGCAGTTTTCAAAATGTCTGAAATGTCGGAAATTTGACTCCTGAGCGTGACTTTTGAGCCGAATTCTGACTCTCTGCACCTATTTTCAGTTTCAAATTACGACTTTTTATACCGAAAATATGCCAATTACTGAAAACGGCGATGGGTCATATTTTGCCCAAACCCCCTTGCAGTTTTCAAAATGTCTGAAATTTCGGAAATTTGACTCCTGAGCGTGATTTTTGAGCCGAATTCTGACTCTCTGCACCTATTTTCAGTTTCAAATTACGACTTTTTATACCGAAAATATGCCAATTACTGAAAATGGCGATGGGTCATATTTTGCCCAAACCCCCCTGCAATTTTCAAAATGTCTGAAATGTCTGAAATTTGACTCCTGAGCGTGATTTTTGAGCCGAATTCTGACTCTCTGCACCTATTTTCAATTTCAAATTACGACTTTTTATACCGAAAATATGCCAATTACTGAAAACGGCGATGGGTCATATTTTGCCCAAACCCCCCTGCAGTTTTCAAAATGTCTGAAATGTCGGAAATTTGACTCCTGATCGTGATTTTTTATCCGATTTCTGACTCTCTGCACCTATTTTTAGTTTCAAATTACGACTTTTTATACCGAAAATATGCCCATTACTGAAAACGGCGATGGGTCATATTTTGCCCAAACCCCCCTGCAGTTTTCAAAATGTCGGAAATGTCGGAAATTTTACTCCAGAGCTTGATTTTTGAGGCGAATTCTGACTCTCTGCACTTATTTTCCGTTTCAAGATACGATTTTTACACCGAAAATATTCCAATTACTGAAAACGGCGAATGGTCATATTTTGCCCAAACCCCCCTGCAGTTTTCAAAATGTCTGAAATGTCGGAAATTTGACTCCTGAGCGTGATTTTTTATCTGAATTCTGACTCTCTGCACCTATTTTCAGTTTCAAATTACGGCTTTTTATACCGAAAATATGCCAATTACTAAAAACGGCGATGGGTCATATTTTGCCCAAACCCCCCTGCAGTTATCAAAATGTCTGAAATGTCGGAAATTCGACTGCTGAGCGTGATTTTTGAGCCGAATTCTGACTCTCTGCATTTATTTTAAGTTTCAAGACACGACTTTTTACACCGAAAATATGCCAATTACTGAAAACTGCGAATGGTCATATTTTGCCCAAACCCCCCTGCAGTTTTCAAAATGTCTAAAATGTCGGAAATTTGACTCCTGAGCGTGACTTTTGAGCCGAATTCTGACTCTCTGCACCTATTTTCAATTTCAAATTACGACTTTTTATACCGAAAATATGCCAATTACTGAAAACGGCGATGGGTCATATTTTGCCCAAACCCCCTTGCAGTTTTCAAAATGTCTGAAATTTCGGAAATTTGATTCCTGAGCGTGATTTTTGAGCCGAATTCTGACTCTCTGCACCTATTTTCAATTTCAAATTACGACTTTTTATACCGAAAATATGCCAATTACTGAAAACGGCGATGGGTCATATTTTGCCCAAACCCCCTTGCAGTTTTCAAAATGTCTGAAATTTCGGAAATTTGATTCCTGAGCGTGATTTTTGAGCCGAATTCTGACTCTCTGCACCTATTTTCAATTTCAAATTACGACTTTTTATACCGAAAATATGCCAATTACTGAAAACGGCGATGGGTCATATTTTGCCCAAACCCCCCTGCAGTTTTCAAAATGTCTGAAATGTCGGAAATTTGACTCCTGAGCGTGATTTTTGAGCCGAATTCTGACTCTCTGCACTTATTTTCAGTTTCATGATACGGCTTTTTACACCGAAAATATGCCAATTACTGAAAACGGCGAATTGTCATACTTTGCCCAAACCCCCTTGCAGTTTTCAAAATGTCTGAAATGTCGGAAATTGGAATCCTGAGCGTGATTTTTTATCCGAATTCTGACTATCTGCACCTATTTCCAGTTTCAAATTACGACTTTTTATACCGAAAATATGCCAATTACTGAAAACGGCGATGGGTCATATTTTGCCCAAACCCCCCTGCAGTTTTCAAAATGTCTGAAATTTCGGAAATTTGACTCCTGAGCGTGATTTTTGAGCCGAATTCTGACTCTCTGCACCTATTTTCAGTTTCAAATTACGAATTTTTATACTGAAAATATGCCAATTACTGAAAACGGCGATGGGTCATATTTTGACCAAACCCCCCTGCAGTTTTCAAAATGTCTGAAATACCTGAAATTTGACTCCTGAACGTGATTTTTGAGCCGAATTCTGACTCTCTGCACCTATTTTCAGTTTCAAATTACGACTTTTTATACCGAAAATATGCCAATTACTGAAAACGGCGAATGGTCATATTTTGCCCAAACCCCCCTGCAGTTTTCAAAATGTCTAAAATGTCGGAAATTTGACTCCTGAGCGTGATTTTTTAACCGATTTCTGACTCTCTGCACCTATTTTTAGTTTCAAATTACGACTTTTTATACCGAAAATATGCCAATTACTGAAAACAACGATGGGTCATATTTTGACTAAACCCCCTGCAGTTTTCAAAATGTCTGAAATGTCTGAAATTTGACTCCTGAGCGTGATTTTTGAGCCGAATTCTGACTTTCTGCACCTATTTTCAGATTCAAATTACGACTTTTTATACCGAAAATATGCCCATTACTGAAAACGGCGATGGGTCATATTTTGCCCAAACCACCCTGCAGTTTTCAAAATGTCGGAAATGTCGGAAATTTTACTCCTGAGCGTGATTTTTGAGGCGAATTCTGACTCTCTGCACTTATTTTCAGTTTCAAGATACGACTTTTTACACCGAAAATATGCCAATTACTGAAAACGGCGAATGGTCATATTTGGCCAAACCCCCCTGCAGTTTTCAAAATGTCTGAAATGTCGGAAATTTGACTCCTGAGCGTGATTTTTTATCTGAATTCTGACTCTCTGCACCTATTTTCAGTTTCAAATTACGACTTTTTATACCGAAAATATGCCAATTACTAAAAACGGCGATGGGTCATATTTTGCCCAAACCCCCCTGCAGTTATCAAAATGTCTGAAATGTCGGAAATTCGACTGCTGAACGTGATTTTTGAGCCGAATTCTGACTCTCTGCATTTATTTTCAGTTTCAAGATACGACTTTTTACACCGAAAATATGCCAATTACTGAAAACAGCGAATGGTCATATTTTGCCCAAACCCCCCGGCAGTTTTCAAAATGTCTGAAATGTCGGAAATTTGACTCCTGAGCGTGACTTTTGAGCCGAATTCTGACTCTCTGCACCTATTTTCAGTTTCAAATTACGACTTTTTATACCGAAAATATGCCAATTACTGAAAACGGCGATGGGTCATATTTTGCCCAAACCCCCTTGCAGTTTTCAAAATGTCTGAAATTTCGGAAATTTGACTCCTGAGCGTGATTTTTGAGGCAAATTCTGACTCTCTGCACCTATTTTCAGTTTCAAATTACGACTTTTTTTACCGAAAATATGCCAATTACTGAAAACGGCGATGGGTCATATTTTGCCCAAACCCCCCTGCAATTTTCAAAATGTCTGAAATGTCTGAAATTTGACTCCTGAGCGTGATTTTTGAGCCGAATTCTGACTCTCTGCACCTATTTTCAATTTCAAATTACGACTTTTTATACCGAAAATATGCCAATTACTGAAAACGGCGATGGGTCATATTTTGCCCAAACCCCCCTGCAGTTTTCAAAATGTCTGAAATGTCGGAAATTTGACTCCTGAGCGTGATTTTTGAGCCGAATTCTGACTCTCTGCACTTATTTTCAGTTTCATGATACGGCTTTTTACACCGAAAATATGCCAATTACTGAAAACGGCGAATTGTCATACTTTGCCCAAACCCCCTTGCAGTTTTCAATATGTCTGAAATGTCGGAAATTGGAATCCTGAGCGTGATTTTTTATCCGAATTCTGACTATCTGCACCTATTTCCAGTTTCAAATTACGACTTTTTATACCGAAAATATGCCAATTACTGAAAACGGCGATGGGTCATATTTTGACCAAACCCCCCTGCAGTTTTCAAAATGTCTGAAATACCTGAAATTTGACTCCTGAACGTGATTTTTGAGCCGAATTCTGACTCTCTGCACCTATTTTCAGTTTCAAATTACGACTTTTTATACCGAAAATATGCCAATTACTGAAAACGGCGAATGGTCATATTTTGCCCAAACCCCCCTGCAGTTTTCAAAATGTCTAAAATGTCGGAAATTTGACTCCTGAGCGTGATTTTTTAACCGATTTCTGACTCTCTGCACCTATTTTTAGTTTCAAATTACGACTTTTTATACCGAAAATATGCCAATTACTGAAAACAACGATGGGTCATATTTTGACTAAACCCCCTGCAGTTTTCAAAATGTCTGAAATGTCTGAAATTTGACTCCTGAGCGTGATTTTTGAGCCGAATTCTGACTTTCTGCACCTATTTTCAGTTTCAAATTACGAATTTTTATACCGAAAATATGCCCATTACTGAAAACGGCGATGGGTCATATTTTGCCCAAACCACCCTGCAGTTTTCAAAATGTCGGAAATGTCGGAAATTTTACTCCTGAGCGTGATTTTTGAGGCGAATTCTGACTCTCTGCACTTATTTTCAGTTTCAAGATACGACTTTTTACACCGAAAATATGCCAATTACTGAAAACGGCGAATGGTCATATTTGGCCAAACCCCCCTGCAGTTTTCAAAATGTCTGAAATGTCGGAAATTTGACTCCTGAGCGTGATTTTTTATCTGAATTCTGACTCTCTGCACCTATTTTCAGTTTCAAATTACGACTTTTTATACCGAAAATATGCCAATTACTAAAAACGGCGATGGGTCATATTTTGCCCAAACCCCCCTGCAGTTATCAAAATGTCTGAAATGTCGGAAATTCGACTGCTGAACGTGATTTTTGAGCCGAATTCTGACTCTCTGCATTTATTTTCAGTTTCAAGATACGACTTTTTACACCGAAAATATGCCAATTACTGAAAACAGCGAATGGTCATATTTTGCCCAAACCCCCCGGCAGTTTTCAAAATGTCTGAAATGTCGGAAATTTGACTCCTGAGCGTGACTTTTGAGCCGAATTCTGACTCTCTGCACCTATTTTCAGTTTCAAATTACGACTTTTTATACCGAAAATATGCCAATTACTGAAAACGGCGATGGGTCATATTTTGCCCAAACCCCCTTGCAGTTTTCAAAATGTCTGAAATTTCGGAAATTTGACTCCTGAGCGTGATTTTTGAGGCAAATTCTGACTCTCTGCACCTATTTTCAGTTTCAAATTACGACTTTTTATACCGAAAATATGCCAATTACTGAAAACGGCGATGGGTCATATTTTGCCCAAACCCCCCTGCAATTTTCAAAATGTCTGAAATGTCTGAAATTTGACTCCTGAGCGTGATTTTTGAGCCGAATTCTGACTCTCTGCACCTATTTTCAATTTCAAATTACGACTTTTTATACCGAAAATATGCCAATTACTGAAAACGGCGATGGGTCATATTTTGCCCAAACCCCCCTGCAGTTTTCAAAATGTCTGAAATGTCGGAAATTTGACTCCTGATCGTGATTTTTTATCTGATTTCTGACTCTCTGCACCTATTTTTAGTTTCAAATTACGACTTTTTATACCGAAAATATGCCAATTACTGAAAACAACGATGGGTCATATTTTGACTAAACCCCCCTGCAGTTTTCAAAATGTCTGAAATGTCTGAAATTTGACTCCTGAGCGTGATTTTTGAGCCGAATTCTGACTTTCTGCACCTATTTTCAGTTTCAAATTACGAATTTTTATACCGAAAATATGCCCATTACTGAAAACGTCGATGGGTCATATTTTGCCCAAACCCCCCTGCAGTTTTCAAAATGTCGGAAATGTCGGAAATTTTACTCCAGAGCGTGATTTTTGAGGCGAATGCTGACTCTCTGCACTTATTTTCAGTTTCAAGATACGACTTTTTACACCGAAAATATGCCAATTACTGAAAACGGCGAATCGTCATATTTTGCCCAAACCTCCCTGCAGTTTTCAAAATGTCTGAAATGTCGGAAATTTGACTCCTGAGCGTGATTTTTTATCTGAATTCTGACTCTCTGCACCTATTTTCAGTTTCAAATTACGACTTTTTATACCGAAAATATGGCAATTACTAAAAACGGCGATGGGACATATTTTGGCCAAACCCCCCCTGCAGTTATCAAAATGTCTGAAATGTCGGAAATTCGACTGCTGAGCGTGATTTTTGAGCCGAATTCTGACTCTCTGCATTTATTTTCAGTTTCAAGATACGACTTTTTACACCGAAAATATGCCAATTACTGAAAACGGCGAATGGTCATATTTTGCCCAAACCCCCCTGCAGTTTTCAAAATGTCTGAAATGTCAGAAATTTGACTCCTGAGCGTGACTTTTGAGCCGAATTCTGACTCTCTGCACCTACTTTCAGTTTCAAATTACGAATTTTTATACCGAAAATATGCCAATTACTGAAAATGGCGATGGGTCATATTTTGCCCAAACCCCCATGCAGTTTTCAAAATGTCTGAAATTTCGAAAATTTGACTCCTGAGCATGATTTTTGAGCCGAATTCTGACTCTCTGCACCTATTTTCAATTTCAAATTACGACTTTTTATACCGAAAATATGCCAATTACTGAAAACGGCGATGGGTCATATTTTGCACAAACCCCCCTGCAGTTTTCAAAATGTCTGAAAAGTCGGAAATTTGACTCCTGAGCGTGATTTTTGAGCCGAATTCTGACTCTCTGCACTTGTTTTCAGTTTCAAATTACTACTTTTTACACCAAAAATATGCCAATTACTGAAAACAGCGAAGGGTCATATTTTGCCCAAACCCCCCTGCAGTTTTCAAAATGTCTGAAATGTCGGAAATTTGACTCCGGAACCTGATATTTGAGCCGAATTCTGACACTTTGCACCTATTTTCAGTTTCAAATTACGACTTTTTACACCGAAAATATGCCAATTACTGAAAACGGCGATTGGTCATATTTTGCCCAAACCCCTCTGCAGTTTTCAAAATGTCTGAAATGTCGGATATTTGACTCCTGAGCGTGATTTTTGAGCCGAATTCTGACTCTCTGCACCTATTTTCAGTTTCAAATTACGACTTTTTATACCGAAAATATGCCAATTACTGAAAACGGCAATGGGTCATATTTGGCCCAAACCCCCCTGCAGTTTTCAAAATGTCTGAAATGTCGGAAATTTGACTCCTGAGCGTGATTTTTTATCCGAATTCTGACTCTCTGCACCTATTTTCAGTTTCAGATTACGACTTTTTATACCGAAAATATGCCAATTACTGAAAACGGCGATGGGTCATATTTTGCCCAAACCCCCCTGCAGTTTTCAAAATGTCTGAAAAGTCGGAAATTTGACTCCTGAGCGTGATTTTTGAGCCGAATTCTGACTCAGTTTCAAATTACTACTTTTTACACCAAAAATATGCCAATTACTGAAAACAGCGAAGGGTCATATTTTGCCCAAACCCCCCTGCAGTTTTCAAAATGTCTGAAATTTCGAAAATTTGACTCCTGAGCATGATTTTTGAGCCGAATTCTGACTCTCTGCACCTATTTTCAGTTTCAAATTACGATTTTTTATACCGAAAATATGCCAATTACTGAAAACGGCGATGGGTCATATTTCGCCCAAACCCCCCTGCAGTTTTCAAAACGTCTGAAATGTTTGAAATTTGACTCCTGAGCGTGATTTTTGAGCCGAATTCTGACTCTCTGCACCAATTTTCAGTTTCAAATTACGACTTTTTATACCGAAAATATGCCAATTACTGAAAACGGCGATGGGTCATATTTTGCCCAAACCCCCCTGCAGTTATCAAAATGTCTGAAATGTCGGAAATTCGACTGCTGAGCGTGATTTTTGAGCCGAATTCTGACTCTCTGCATTTATTTTAAGTTTCAAGACACGACTTTTTACACCGAAAATATGCCAATTACTGAAAACTGCGAATGGTCATATTTTGCCCAAACCCCCCTGCAGTTTTCAAAATGTCTGAAATGTCGGAAATTTGACTCCTGAGCGTGACTTTTGAGCCGAATTCTGACTCTCTGCACCTACTTTCAGTTTCAAATTACGAATTTTTATACCGAAAATATGCCAATTACTGAAAATGGCGATGGGTCATATTTTGCCCAAACCCCCATGCAGTTTTCAAAATGTCTGAAATTTCGAAAATTTGACTCCTGAGCATGATTTTTGAGCCGAATTCTGACTCTCTGCACCTATTTTCAATTTCAAATTACGACTTTTTATACCGAAAATATGCCAATTACTGAAAACGGCGATGGGTCATATTTTGCACAAACCCCCCTGCAGTTTTCAAAATGTCTGAAAAGTCGGAAATTTGACTCCTGAGCGTGATTTTTGAGCCGAATTCTGACTCTCTGCACTTGTTTTCAGTTTCAAATTACTACTTTTTACACCAAAAATATGCCAATTACTGAAAACAGCGAAGGGTCATATTTTGCCCAAACCCCCCTGCAGTTTTCAAAATGTCTGAAATGTCGGAAATTTGACTCCGGAACCTGATATTTGAGCCGAATTCTGACACTTTGCACCTATTTTCAGTTTCAAATTACGACTTTTTACACCGAAAATATGCCAATTACTGAAAACGGCGATTGGTCATATTTTGCCCAAACCCCTCTGCAGTTTTCAAAATGTCTGAAATGTCGGATATTTGACTCCTGAGCGTGATTTTTGAGCCGAATTCTGACTCTCTGCACCTATTTTCAGTTTCAAATTACGACTTTTTATACCGAAAATATGCCAATTACTGAAAACGGCAATGGGTCATATTTGGCCCAAACCCCCCTGCAGTTTTCAAAATGTCTGAAATGTCGGAAATTTGACTCCTGAGCGTGATTTTTTATCCGAATTCTGACTCTCTGCACCTATTTTCAGTTTCAGATTACGACTTTTTATACCGAAAATATGCCAATTACTGAAAACGGCGATGGGTCATATTTGGCCCAAACCCCCCTGCAGTTTTCAAAATGTCTGAAAAGTCGGAAATTTGACTCCTGAGCGTGATTTTTGAGCCGAATTCTGACTCTCTTCACTTATTTTCAGTTTCAAATTACTACTTTTTACACCAAAAATATGCCAATTACTGAAAACAGCGAAGGGTCATATTTTGCCCAAACCCCCCTGCAGTTTTCAAAATGTCTGAAATTTCGAAAATTTGACTCCTGAGCATGATTTTTGAGCCGAATTCTGACTCTCTGCACCTATTTTCAGTTTCAAATTACGATTTTTTATACCGAAAATATGCCAATTACTGAAAACGGCGATGGGTCATATTTCGCCCAAACCCCCCTGCAGTTTTCAAAACGTCTGAAATGTTTGAAATTTGACTCCTGAGCGTGATTTTTGAGCCGAATTCTGACTCTCTGCACCAATTTTCAGTTTCAAATTACGACTTTTTATACCGAAAATATGCCAATTACTGAAAACGGCGATGGGTCATATTTTGCCCAAACCCCCCTGCAGTTATCAAAATGTCTGAAATGTCGGAAATTCGACTGCTGAGCGTGATTTTTGAGCCGAATTCTGACTCTCTGCATTTATTTTAAGTTTCAAGACACGACTTTTTACACCGAAAATATGCCAATTACTGAAAACTGCGAATGGTCATATTTTGCCCAAACCCCCCTGCAGTTTTCAAAATGTCTGAAATGTCGGAAATTTGACTCCTGAGCGTGACTTTTGAGCCGAATTCTGACTCTCTGCACCTATTTTCAGTTTCAAATTACGACTTTTTATACCGAAAATATGCCAATTACTGAAAACGGCGAATGGTCATATTTTGCCCAAACCCCCCTGCAGTTTTCAAAATGTCTAAAATGTCGGAAATTTGACTCCTGAGCGTGATTTTTTAACCGATTTCTGACTCTCTGCACCTATTTTTAGTTTCAAATTACGACTTTTTATACCGAAAATATGCCAATTACTGAAAACAACGATGGGTCATATTTTGACTAAACCCCCTGCAGTTTTCAAAATGTCTGAAATGTCTGAAATTTGACTCCTGAGCGTGATTTTTGAGCCGAATTCTGACTTTCTGCACCTATTTTCAGATTCAAATTACGACTTTTTATACCGAAAATATGCCCATTACTGAAAACGGCGATGGGTCATATTTTGCCCAAACCACCCTGCAGTTTTCAAAATGTCGGAAATGTCGGAAATTTTACTCCTGAGCGTGATTTTTGAGGCGAATTCTGACTCTCTGCACTTATTTTCAGTTTCAAGATACGACTTTTTACACCGAAAATATGCCAATTACTGAAAACGGCGAATGGTCATATTTGGCCAAACCCCCCTGCAGTTTTCAAAATGTCTGAAATGTCGGAAATTTGACTCCTGAGCGTGATTTTTTATCTGAATTCTGACTCTCTGCACCTATTTTCAGTTTCAAATTACGACTTTTTATACCGAAAATATGCCAATTACTAAAAACGGCGATGGGTCATATTTTGCCCAAACCCCCCTGCAGTTATCAAAATGTCTGAAATGTCGGAAATTCGACTGCTGAACGTGATTTTTGAGCCGAATTCTGACTCTCTGCATTTATTTTCAGTTTCAAGATACGACTTTTTACACCGAAAATATGCCAATTACTGAAAACAGCGAATGGTCATATTTTGCCCAAACCCCCCGGCAGTTTTCAAAATGTCTGAAATGTCGGAAATTTGACTCCTGAGCGTGACTTTTGAGCCGAATTCTGACTCTCTGCCCCTATTTTCAGTTTCAAATTACGACTTTTTATACCGAAAATATGCCAATTACTGAAAACGGCGATGGGTCATATTTTGCCCAAACCCCCTTGCAGTTTTCAAAATGTCTGAAATTTCGGAAATTTGACTCCTGAGCGTGATTTTTGAGGCAAATTCTGACTCTCTGCACCTATTTTCAGTTTCAAATTACGACTTTTTTTACCGAAAATATGCCAATTACTGAAAACGGCGATGGGTCATATTTTGCCCAAACCCCCCTGCAATTTTCAAAATGTCTGAAATGTCTGAAATTTGACTCCTGAGCGTGATTTTTGAGCCGAATTCTGACTCTCTGCACCTATTTTCAATTTCAAATTACGACTTTTTATACCGAAAATATGCCAATTACTGAAAACGGCGATGGGTCATATTTTGCCCAAACCCCCCTGCAGTTTTCAAAATGTCTGAAATGTCGGAAATTTGACTCCTGAGCGTGATTTTTGAGCCGAATTCTGACTCTCTGCACTTATTTTCAGTTTCATGATACGGCTTTTTACACCGAAAATATGCCAATTACTGAAAACGGCGAATTGTCATACTTTGCCCAAACCCCCTTGCAGTTTTCAAAATGTCTGAAATGTCGGAAATTGGAATCCTGAGCGTGATTTTTTATCCGAATTCTGACTATCTGCACCTATTTCCAGTTTCAAATTACGACTTTTTATACCGAAAATATGCCAATTACTGAAAACGGCGATGGGTCATATTTTGACCAAACCCCCCTGCAGTTTTCAAAATGTCTGAAATACCTGAAATTTGACTCCTGAACGTGATTTTTGAGCCGAATTCTGACTCTCTGCACCTATTTTCAGTTTCAAATTACGACTTTTTATACCGAAAATATGCCAATTACTGAAAACGGCGAATGGTCATATTTTGCCCAAACCCCCCTGCAGTTTTCAAAATGTCTAAAATGTCGGAAATTTGACTCCTGAGCGTGATTTTTTAACCGATTTCTGACTCTCTGCACCTATTTTTAGTTTCAAATTACGACTTTTTATACCGAAAATATGCCAATTACTGAAAACAACGATGGGTCATATTTTGACTAAACCCCCTGCAGTTTTCAAAATGTCTGAAATGTCTGAAATTTGACTCCTGAGCGTGATTTTTGAGCCGAATTCTGACTTTCTGCACCTATTTTCAGTTTCAAATTACGAATTTTTATACCGAAAATATGCCCATTACTGAAAACGGCGATGGGTCATATTTTGCCCAAACCACCCTGCAGTTTTCAAAATGTCGGAAATGTCGGAAATTTTACTCCTGAGCGTGATTTTTGAGGCGAATTCTGACTCTCTGCACTTATTTTCAGTTTCAAGATACGACTTTTTACACCGAAAATATGCCAATTACTGAAAACGGCGAATGGTCATATTTGGCCAAACCCCCCTGCAGTTTTCAAAATGTCTGAAATGTCGGAAATTTGACTCCTGAGCGTGATTTTTTATCTGAATTCTGACTCTCTGCACCTATTTTCAGTTTCAAATTACGACTTTTTATACCGAAAATATGCCAATTACTAAAAACGGCGATGGGTCATATTTTGCCCAAACCCCCCTGCAGTTATCAAAATGTCTGAAATGTCGGAAATTCGACTGCTGAACGTGATTTTTGAGCCGAATTCTGACTCTCTGCATTTATTTTCAGTTTCAAGATACGACTTTTTACACCGAAAATATGCCAATTACTGAAAACAGCGAATGGTCATATTTTGCCCAAACCCCCCGGCAGTTTTCAAAATGTCTGAAATGTCGGAAATTTGACTCCTGAGCGTGACTTTTGAGCCGAATTCTGACTCTCTGCACCTATTTTCAGTTTCAAATTACGACTTTTTATACCGAAAATATGCCAATTACTGAAAACGGCGATGGGTCATATTTTGCCCAAACCCCCTTGCAGTTTTCAAAATGTCTGAAATTTCGGAAATTTGACTCCTGAGCGTGATTTTTGAGGCAAATTCTGACTCTCTGCACCTATTTTCAGTTTCAAATTACGACTTTTTATACCGAAAATATGCCAATTACTGAAAACGGCGATGGGTCATATTTTGCCCAAACCCCCCTGCAATTTTCAAAATGTCTGAAATGTCTGAAATTTGACTCCTGAGCGTGATTTTTGAGCCGAATTCTGACTCTCTGCACCTATTTTCAATTTCAAATTACGACTTTTTATACCGAAAATATGCCAATTACTGAAAACGGCGATGGGTCATATTTTGCCCAAACCCCCCTGCAGTTTTCAAAATGTCTGAAATGTCGGAAATTTGACTCCTGATCGTGATTTTTTATCTGATTTCTGACTCTCTGCACCTATTTTTAGTTTCAAATTACGACTTTTTATACCGAAAATATGCCAATTACTGAAAACAACGATGGGTCATATTTTGACTAAACCCCCCTGCAGTTTTCAAAATGTCTGAAATGTCTGAAATTTGACTCCTGAGCGTGATTTTTGAGCCGAATTCTGACTTTCTGCACCTATTTTCAGTTTCAAATTACGAATTTTTATACCGAAAATATGCCCATTACTGAAAACGTCGATGGGTCATATTTTGCCCAAACCCCCCTGCAGTTTTCAAAATGTCGGAAATGTCGGAAATTTTACTCCAGAGCGTGATTTTTGAGGCGAATGCTGACTCTCTGCACTTATTTTCAGTTTCAAGATACGACTTTTTACACCGAAAATATGCCAATTACTGAAAACGGCGAATCGTCATATTTTGCCCAAACCTCCCTGCAGTTTTCAAAATGTCTGAAATGTCGGAAATTTGACTCCTGAGCGTGATTTTTTATCTGAATTCTGACTCTCTGCACCTATTTTCAGTTTCAAATTACGACTTTTTATACCGAAAATATGGCAATTACTAAAAACGGCGATGGGACATATTTTGGCCAAACCCCCCCTGCAGTTATCAAAATGTCTGAAATGTCGGAAATTCGACTGCTGAGCGTGATTTTTGAGCCGAATTCTGACTCTCTGCATTTATTTTCAGTTTCAAGATACGACTTTTTACACCGAAAATATGCCAATTACTGAAAACGGCGAATGGTCATATTTTGCCCAAACCCCCCTGCAGTTTTCAAAATGTCTGAAATGTCAGAAATTTGACTCCTGAGCGTGACTTTTGAGCCGAATTCTGACTCTCTGCACCTACTTTCAGTTTCAAATTACGAATTTTTATACCGAAAATATGCCAATTACTGAAAATGGCGATGGGTCATATTTTGCCCAAACCCCCATGCAGTTTTCAAAATGTCTGAAATTTCGAAAATTTGACTCCTGAGCATGATTTTTGAGCCGAATTCTGACTCTCTGCACCTATTTTCAATTTCAAATTACGACTTTTTATACCGAAAATATGCCAATTACTGAAAACGGCGATGGGTCATATTTTGCACAAACCCCCCTGCAGTTTTCAAAATGTCTGAAAAGTCGGAAATTTGACTCCTGAGCGTGATTTTTGAGCCGAATTCTGACTCTCTGCACTTGTTTTCAGTTTCAAATTACTACTTTTTACACCAAAAATATGCCAATTACTGAAAACAGCGAAGGGTCATATTTTGCCCAAACCCCCCTGCAGTTTTCAAAATGTCTGAAATGTCGGAAATTTGACTCCGGAACCTGATATTTGAGCCGAATTCTGACACTTTGCACCTATTTTCAGTTTCAAATTACGACTTTTTACACCGAAAATATGCCAATTACTGAAAACGGCGATTGGTCATATTTTGCCCAAACCCCTCTGCAGTTTTCAAAATGTCTGAAATTTCGAAAATTTGACTCCTGAGCATGATTTTTGAGCCGAATTCTGACTCTCTGCACCTATTTTCAGTTTCAAATTACGATTTTTTATACCGAAAATATGCCAATTACTGAAAACGGCGATGGGTCATATTTCGCCCAAACCCCCCTGCAGTTTTCAAAACGTCTGAAATGTTTGAAATTTGACTCCTGAGCGTGATTTTTGAGCCGAATTCTGACTCTCTGCACCAATTTTCAGTTTCAAATTACGACTTTTTATACCGAAAATATGCCAATTACTGAAAACGGCGATGGGTCATATTTTGCCCAAACCCCCCTGCAGTTATCAAAATGTCTGAAATGTCGGAAATTCGACTGCTGAGCGTGATTTTTGAGCCGAATTCTGACTCTCTGCATTTATTTTAAGTTTCAAGACACGACTTTTTACACCGAAAATATGCCAATTACTGAAAACTGCGAATGGTCATATTTTGCCCAAACCCCCCTGCAGTTTTCAAAATGTCTGAAATGTCGGAAATTTGACTCCTGAGCGTGACTTTTGAGCCGAATTCTGACTCTCTGCACCTACTTTCAGTTTCAAATTACGACTTTTTATACCGAAAATATGCCAATTACTGAAAACGGCAATGGGTCATATTTGGCCCAAACCCCCCTGCAGTTTTCAAAATGTCTGAAATGTCGGAAATTTGACTCCTGAGCGTGATTTTTTATCCGAATTCTGACTCTCTGCACCTATTTTCAGTTTCAGATTACGACTTTTTATACCGAAAATATGCCAATTACTGAAAACGGCGATGGGTCATATTTGGCCCAAACCCCCCTGCAGTTTTCAAAATGTCTGAAAAGTCGGAAATTTGACTCCTGAGCGTGATTTTTGAGCCGAATTCTGACTCTCTTCACTTATTTTCAGTTTCAAATTACTACTTTTTACACCAAAAATATGCCAATTACTGAAAACAGCGAAGGGTCATATTTTGCCCAAACCCCCCTGCAGTTTTCAAAATGTCTGAAATTTCGAAAATTTGACTCCTGAGCATGATTTTTGAGCCGAATTCTGACTCTCTGCACCTATTTTCAGTTTCAAATTACGATTTTTTTATACCGAAAATATGCCAATTACTGAAAACAGCGATGGGTCATATTTCGCCCAAACCCCCCTGCAGTTTTCAAAACGTCTGAAATGTTTGAAATTTGACTCCTGAGCGTGATTTTTGAGCCGAATTCTGACTCTCTGCACCAATTTTCAGTTTCAAATTACGACTTTTTATACCGAAAATATGCCAATTACTGAAAACGGCGATGGGTCATATTTTGCCCAAACCCCCCTGCAGTTATCAAAATGTCTGAAATGTCGGAAATTCGACTGCTGAGCGTGATTTTTGAGCCGAATTCTGACTCTCTGCATTTATTTTAAGTTTCAAGACACGACTTTTTACACCGAAAATATGCCAATTACTGAAAACTGCGAATGGTCATATTTTGCCCAAACCCCCCTGCAGTTTTCAAAATGTCTGAAATGTCGGAAATTTGACTCCTGAGCGTGACTTTTGAGCCGAATTCTGACTCTCTGCACCTATTTTCAATTTCAAATTACGACTTTTTATACCGAAAATATGCCAATTACTGAAAACGGCGATGGGTCATATTTTGCCCAAACCCCCTTGCAGTTTTCAAAATGTCTGAAATTTCGGAAATTTGATTCCTGAGCGTGATTTTTGAGCCGAATTCTGACTCTCTGCACCTATTTTCAATTTCAAATTACGACTTTTTATACCGAAAATATGCCAATTACTGAAAACGGCGATGGGTCATATTTTGCCCAAACCCCCTTGCAGTTTTCAAAATGTCTGAAATTTCGGAAATTTGATTCCTGAGCGTGATTTTTGAGCCGAATTCTGACTCTCTGCACCTATTTTCAATTTCAAATTACGACTTTTTATACCGAAAATATGCCAATTACTGAAAACGGCGATGGGTCATATTTTGCCCAAACCCCCCTGCAGTTTTCAAAATGTCTGAAATGTCGGAAATTTGACTCCTGAGCGTGATTTTTGAGCCGAATTCTGACTCTCTGCACATATTTTCAGTTTCATGATACGGCTTTTTACACCGAAAATATGCCAATTACTGAAAACGGCGAATTGTCATACTTTGCCCAAACCCCCTTGCAGTTTTCAAAATGTCTGAAATGTCGGAAATTGGAATCCTGAGCGTGATTTTTTATCCGAATTCTGACTATCTGCACCTATTTCCAGTTTCAAATTACGACTTTTTATACCGAAAATATGCCAATTACTGAAAACGGCGATGGGTCATATTTTGCCCAAACCCCCCTGCAGTTTTCAAAATGTCTGAAATTTCGGAAATTTGACTCCTGAGCGTGATTTTTGAGCCGAATTCTGACTCTCTGCACCTATTTTCAGTTTCAAATTACGAATTTTTATACTGAAAATATGCCAATTACTGAAAACGGCGATGGGTCATATTTTGACCAAACCCCCCTGCAGTTTTCAAAATGTCTGAAATACCTGAAATTTGACTCCTGAACGTGATTTTTGAGCCGAATTCTGACTCTCTGCACCTATTTTCAGTTTCAAATTACGACTTTTTATACCGAAAATATGCCAATTACTGAAAACGGCGAATGGTCATATTTTGCCCAAACCCCCCTGCAGTTTTCAAAATGTCTAAAATGTCGGAAATTTGACTCCTGAGCGTGATTTTTTAACCGATTTCTGACTCTCTGCACCTATTTTTAGTTTCAAATTACGACTTTTTATACCGAAAATATGCCAATTACTGAAAACAACGATGGGTCATATTTTGACTAAACCCCCTGCAGTTTTCAAAATGTCTGAAATGTCTGAAATTTGACTCCTGAGCGTGATTTTTGAGCCGAATTCTGACTTTCTGCACCTATTTTCAGTTTCAAATTACGACTTTTTATACCGAAAATATGCCCATTACTGAAAACGGCGATGGGTCATATTTTGCCCAAACCACCCTGCAGTTTTCAAAATGTCGGAAATGTCGGAAATTTTACTCCTGAGCGTGATTTTTGAGGCGAATTCTGACTCTCTGCACTTATTTTCAGTTTCAAGATACGACTTTTTACACCGAAAATATGCCAATTACTGAAAACACCGAATGGTCATATTTGGCCAAACCCCCCTGCAGTTTTCAAAATGTCTGAAATGTCGGAAATTTGACTCCTGAGCGTGATTTTTTATCTGAATTCTGACTCTCTGCACCTATTTTCAGTTTCAAATTACGACTTTTTATACCGAAAATATGCCAATTACTAAAAACGGCGATGGGTCATATTTTGCCCAAACCCCCCTGCAGTTATCAAAATGTCTGAAATGTCGGAAATTCGACTGCTGAACGTGATTTTTGAGCCGAATTCTGACTCTCTGCATTTATTTTCAGTTTCAAGATACGACTTTTTACACCGAAAATATGCCAATTACTGAAAACAGCGAATGGTCATATTTTGCCCAAACCCCCCGGCAGCTTTCAAAATGTCTGAAATGTCGGAAATTTGACTCCTGAGCGTGACTTTTGAGCCGAATTCTGACTCTCTGCACCTATTTTCAGTTTCAAATTACGACTTTTTATACCGAAAATATGCCAATTACTGAAAACGGCGATGGGTCATATTTTGCCCAAACCCCCTTGCAGTTTTCAAAATGTCTGAAATTTCGGAAATTTGACTCCTGAGCGTGATTTTTGAGGCAAATTCTGACTCTCTGCACCTATTTTCAGTTTCAAATTACGACTTTTTATACCGAAAATATGCCAATTACTGAAAACGGCGATGGGTCATATTTTGCCCAAACCCCCCTGCAATTTTCAAAATGTCTGAAATGTCTGAAATTTGACTCCTGAGCGTGATTTTTGAGCCGAATTCTGACTCTCTGCACCTATTTTCAATTTCAAATTACGACTTTTTATACCGAAAATATGCCAATTACTGAAAACGGCGATGGGTCATATTTTGCCCAAACCCCCCTGCAGTTTTCAAAATGTCTGAAATGTCGGAAATTTGACTCCTGATCGTGATTTTTTATCTGATTTCTGACTCTCTGCACCTATTTTTAGTTTCAAATTACGACTTTTTATACCGAAAATATGCCAATTACTGAAAACAACGATGGGTCATATTTTGACTAAACCCCCCTGCAGTTTTCAAAATGTCTGAAATGTCTGAAATTTGACTCCTGAGCGTGATTTTTGAGCCGAATTCTGACTTTCTGCACCTATTTTCAGTTTCAAATTACGAATTTTTATACCGAAAATATGCCCATTACTGAAAACGTCGATGGGTCATATTTTGCCCAAACCCCCCTGCAGTTTTCAAAATGTCGGAAATGTCGGAAATTTTACTCCAGAGCGTGATTTTTGAGGCGAATGCTGACTCTCTGCACTTATTTTCAGTTTCAAGATACGACTTTTTACACCGAAAATATGCCAATTACTGAAAACGGCGAATCGTCATATTTTGCCCAAACCTCCCTGCAGTTTTCAAAATGTCTGAAATGTCGGAAATTTGACTCCTGAGCGTGATTTTTTATCTGAATTCTGACTCTCTGCACCTATTTTCAGTTTCAAATTACGACTTTTTATACCGAAAATATGGCAATTACTAAAAACGGCGATGGGACATATTTTGGCCAAACCCCCCCTGCAGTTATCAAAATGTCTGAAATGTCGGAAATTCGACTGCTGAGCGTGATTTTTGAGCCGAATTCTGACTCTCTGCATTTATTTTCAGTTTCAAGATACGACTTTTTACACCGAAAATATGCCAATTACTGAAAACGGCGAATGGTCATATTTTGCCCAAACCCCCCTGCAGTTTTCAAAATGTCTGAAATGTCGGAAATTTGACTCCTGAGCGTGACTTTTGAGCCGAATTCTGACTCTCTGCACTTGTTTTCAGTTTCAAATTACTACTTTTTACACCAAAAATATGCCAATTACTGAAAACAGCGAAGGGTCATATTTTGCCCAAACCCCCCTGCAGTTTTCAAAATGTCTGAAATGTCGGAAATTTGACTCCGGAACCTGATATTTGAGCCGAATTCTGACACTTTGCACCTATTTTCAGTTTCAAATTACGACTTTTTACACCGAAAATATGCCAATTACTGAAAACGGCGATTGGTCATATTTTGCCCAAACCCCTCTGCAGTTTTCAAAATGTCTGAAATGTCGGATATTTGACTCCTGAGCGTGATTTTTGAGCCGAATTCTGACTCTCTGCACCTATTTTCAGTTTCAAATTACGACTTTTTATACCGAAAATATGCCAATTACTGAAAACGGCAATGGGTCATATTTGGCCCAAACCCCCCAGCAGTTTTCAAAATGTCTGAAATGTCGGAAATTTGACTCCTGAGCGTGATTTTTTATCCGAATTCTGACTCTCTGCACCTATTTTCAGTTTCAGATTACGACTTTTTATACCGAAAATATGCCAATTACTGAAAACGGCGATGGGTCATATTTTGCCCAAACCCCCCTGCAGTTTTCAAAATGTCTGAAAAGTCGGAAATTTGACTCCTGAGCGTGATTTTTGAGCCGAATTCTGACTCTCTTCACTTATTTTCAGTTTCAAATTACTACTTTTTACACCAAAAATATGCCAATTACTGAAAACAGCGAAGGGTCATATTTTGCCCAAACCCCCCTGCAGTTTTCAAAATGTCTGAAATTTCGAAAATTTGACTCCTGAGCATGATTTTTGAGCCGAATTCTGACTCTCTGCACCTATTTTCAGTTTCAAATTACGATTTTTTATACCGAAAATATGCCAATTACTGAAAACGGCGATGGGTCACATTTCGCCCAAACCCCCCTGCAGTTTTCAAAACGTCTGAAATGTTTGAAATTTGACTCCTGAGCGTGATTTTTGAGCCGAATTCTGACTCTCTGCACCAATTTTCAGTTTCAAATTACGACTTTTTATACCGAAAATATGCCAATTACTGAAAACGGCGATGGGTCATATTTTGCCCAAACCCCCCTGCAGTTTTCAAAATGTCTGAAATGTCGGAAATTTAACTCCTGAGCGTGATTTTTTACCCGAATTCTGACTCTTTGCACCTATTTTCAGTTTCAAATTACGACTTTTTATACCGAAAATATGCCAATTACTGAAAACGGCGATGGGTCATATTTGGCCCAAACCCCCCTGCAGTTTTCAAAATGTCTGAAATGTCGGAAATTTGACTCCTGAACGTGATTTTTTATCCGAATTCTGACTCTCTGCACCTATTTTCAGTTTCATGTTACGACTTTTTATACCGAAAATATGCCAATTACTGAAAACGGCGACGGGTCATATTTTGCCCAAACACCCCTGCAGTTTTCAAAACGTCTGAAATGTCAAAAATTTGACTCCTGAGCGTGATTTTTGAGCTGAATTCTGACTCTCTGCACTTTTTTTTAGTTTCAAATTACGAATTTTTATATCGAAAATATGTCAATTACTGAAAACGGCGATGGGTCATATTTGGCCCAAACCCCCCTGCAGTTTTCAAAATGTCTAAAATGTCGGAAATTTGACTCCTGAGCGTGATTTTTGAGCAGAATTCTGACTCGCTGCACCTATTTTCAGTTTCAAATTACGAATTTTTATACCGAAAATATGCCAATTACTGAAAACGGCGATGGGTCATATTTTGCCCAAACCCCCCTGCAGTTTTCAAAACGTCTGAAATGTCGGAAATTTGACTCCTGGGCGTGATTTTTGAGCTGAATTCTGACTCTCTGCAAATTTTTTTAGTTTCAAATTACGAATTTTTATACCGAAAATATGCCAATTACTGAAAACGGCGATGGGTCATATTTGGCCCAAACCCCCCTGCAGTTTTCAAAATGTCTGAAATGTCGGAAATTTACCTCTTGAGCGTGACTTTTTATCCGATTTCTGACTCTTTGCACCTATTTTCAGTTTCAAATTACGAATTTTTATATCGAAAATATGTCAATTACTGAAAACGGCGATGGGTCATATTTGGCCCAAACCCCCCTGCAGTTTTCAAAATGTCTAAAATGTCGGAAATTTGACTCCTGAGCGTGATTTTTTATCCGAATTCTGACTCTCTGCACCTATTTTCAGTTTCAAATTACGACTTTTTATACCGAAAATATGCCAATTACTGAAAACGGCGATGGGTCATATTTTGCCCCAACCCCCCTGCAGTTTTCAAAATGTCTGAAAAGTCGGAAATTTGACTCCTGAGCGTGATTTTTGAGCCGAATTCTGACTCTTCACTTATTTTCAGTTTCAAATTACTACTTTTTACACCAAAAATATGCCAATTACTGAAAACAGCGAAGGGTCATATTTTGCCCAAACCCCCCTGCAGTTTTCAAAATGTCTGAAATGTCGGAAATTTGACTCCTGAACCTGATTTTTGAGCCGAATTCTGACTCTCTGCATCTTATTTCAGTTTCAAATTACGACTTTTTATACCGAAAATATGCCAATTACTGAAAACGGCGATGGGTCATATTATGCCCAAACCCCCCTGCAGTTTTCAAAATGTCTGAAATTTCGAAAATTTGACTACTGAGCGTGATTTTTGAGCCGATTTCTGACTCTCTGCACCTATTTTCAGTTTCAAATTACGACTTTTTATACCGAAAATATGCCAATTACTGAAAACGGCGATGGGTCATATTTTGCCCAAACCCCCCTGCAGTTTTCAAAATGTCTGAAATTTCGGAAATTTGACTCCTGAGCTTGATTTTTGAGCCGATTTCTGACTCTCTGCACCTATTTTCAGTTTCAAATTACGACTTTTTATACCGAAAATATGCCAATTACTGAAAATGGCGATGGGTCATATTTTGCCCAAACCCCCATGCAGTTTTCAAAATGTCTGAAATTTCGAAAATTTGACTCCTGAGCATGATTTTTGAGCCGAATTCTGACTCTCTGCACCTATTTTCAATTTCAAATTACGACTTTTTATACCGAAAATATGCCAATTACTGAAAACGGCGATGGGTCATATTTTGCACAAACCCCCCTGCAGTTTTCAAAATGTCTGAAAAGTCGGAAATTTGACTCCTGAGCGTGATTTTTGAGCCGAATTCTGACTCTCTTCACTTGTTTTCAGTTTCAAATTACTACTTTTTACACCAAAAATATGCCAATTACTGAAAACAGCGAAGGGTCATATTTTGCCCAAACCCCCCTGCAGTTTTCAAAATGTCTGAAATGTCGGAAATTTGAATCCTGAACCTGATATTTGAGCCGAATTCTGACTCTCTGCACCTATTTTCAGTTTCAAATTACGACTTTTTACACCGAAAATATGCCAATTACTGAAAACGGCGATTGGTCATATTTTGCCCAAACCCCTCTGCAGTTTTCAAAATGTCTGAAATGTCGGATATTTGACTCCTGAGCGTGATTTTTGAGCCGAATTCTGACTCTCTGCACCTATTTTCAGTTTCAAATTACGACTTTTTATACCGAAAATATGCCAATTACTGAAAACGGCAATGGGTCATATTTTGCCCAAACCCCCCTGCAGTTTTCAAAACGTCTGAAATGTCGGAAATTTGACTCCTGGGCGTGATTTTTGAGCTGAATTCTGACTCTCTGCAAATTTTTTTAGTTTCAAATTACGAATTTTTATACCGAAAATATGCCAATTACTGAAAACGGCGATGGGTCATATTTGGCCCAAACCCCCCTGCAGTTTTCAAAATGTCTGAAATGTCGGAAATTTACCTCTTGAGCGTGACTTTTTATCCGAATTCTGACTCTTTGCACCTATTTTCAGTTTCAAATTACGAATTTTTATATCGAAAATATGTCAATTACTGAAAACGGCGATGGGTCATATTTGGCCCAAACCCCCCTGCAGTTTTCAAAATGTCTAAAATGTCGGAAATTTGACTCCTGAGCGTGATTTTTGAGCCGAATTCTGACTCGCTGCACCTATTTTCAGTTTCAAAATACGACTTTTTATACCGAAAATATGCAAATTACTGAAAACGGCGATGGGTCATAGTTTGCCCAAACCCCCCTGCAGTTTTCAAAATGTTTGAAATGTCGGAAATTTGACTATTGAGCGTGATTTCTGAGCCGAATTCTGACTCTCTGCACCTATTTTCAGTTTCAAATTACGACTTTTTATACCGAAAATATGCCAATTACTGAAAACGGCGATGGGTCATAGTTTGCCCAAACCCCCCTGCAGTTTTCAAAATGTCTGAAATTTCGAAAATTTGACTCCTGAGCATGATTTTTGAGCCGAATTCTGACTCTCTGCACCTATTTTCAATTTCAAATTACGACTTTTTATACCGAAAATATGCCAATTACTGAAAACGGCGATGGGTCATATTTTGCACAAACCCCCCTGCAGTTTTCAAAATGTCTGAAAAGTCGGAAATTTGACTCCTGAGCGTGATTTTTGAGCCGAATTCTGACTCTCTTCACTTGTTTTCAGTTTCAAATTACTACTTTTTACACCAAAAATATGCCAATTACTGAAAACAGCGAAGGGTCATATTTTGCCCAAACCCCCCTGCAGTTTTCAAAATGTCTGAAATGTCGGAAATTTGACTCCTGAACCTGATATTTGAGCCGAATTCTGACTCTCTGCACCTATTTTCAGTTTCAAATTACGACTTTTTACACCGAAAATATGCCAATTACTGAAAACGGCGATTGGTCATATTTTGCCCAAACCCCTCTGCAGTTTTCAAAATGTCTGAAATGTCGGATATTTGACTCCTGAGCGTGATTTTTGAGCCGAATTCTGACTCTCTGCACCTATTTTCAGTTTCAAATTACGACTTTTTATACCGAAAATATGCCAATTACTGAAAACGGCAATGGGTCATATTTTGCCCAAACCCCCCTGCAGTTTTCAAAACGTCTGAAATGTCGGAAATTTGACTCCTGGGCGTGATTTTTGAGCTGAATTCTGACTCTCTGCAAATTTTTTTAGTTTCAAATTACGAATTTTTATACCGAAAATATGCCAATTACTGAAAACGGCGATGGGTCATATTTGGCCCAAACCCCCCTGCAGTTTTCAAAATGTCTGAAATGTCGGAAATTTACCTCTTGAGCGTGACTTTTTATCCGAATTCTGACTCTTTGCACCTATTTTCAGTTTCAAATTACGAATTTTTATATCGAAAATATGTCAATTACTGAAAACGGCGATGGGTCATATTTGGCCCAAACCCCCCTGCAGTTTTCAAAATGTCTAAAATGTCGGAAATTTGACTCCTGAGCGTGATTTTTGAGCCGAATTCTGACTCGCTGCACCTATTTTCAGTTTCAAATTACGACTTTTTATACCGAAAATATGCAAATTACTGAAAACGGCGATGGGTCATATTTGGCCCAAACCCCCCTGCAGTTTTCAAAATGTCTGAAATGTCGGAAATTTGACTCCTGAGCATGATTTTTTATCCGAATTCTGACTCTCTGCACCTATTTTCCGTTTCAAATTACGACTTTTTATACCGAAAATATGCAAATTACTGAAAACGGCGATGGGTCATAGTTTGCCCAAACCCCCCTGCAGTTTTCAAAATGTTTGAAATGTCGGAAATTTGACTATTGAGCGTGATTTCTGAGCCGAATTCTGACTCTCTGCACCTATTTTCAGTTTCAAATTACGACTTTTTATACCGAAAATATGCCAATTACTGAAAACGGCGATGGGTCATAGTTTGCCCAAACCCCCCTGCAGTTTTCAAAATGTCTGAAATTTCGGAAATTTGACTCCTGAGCTTGATTTTTGAGCCGAATTCTGACTCTCTGCACCTATTTTCAGTTTCAAATTACGACTTTTTATACCGAAAATATGCCAATTACTGAAAACAGCGATGGGTCATATTTTGCCCAAACCCCCCTGCAGTTTTCAAAATGTCTGAAATGTCGAAAATTTGACTCCTGAGCGTGATTTTTTAGCCAAATTCTGACTCTCTGCACCTATTTTCAGTTTCAAATTACGAGTTTTATACCGAAAATATGCCAATTACTGAAAACGGCAATGGGTCATATTTTGCCCAAACTCCCCTGCAGTTTTCAAAACGTCTGAAATGTCAGAAATTTGACTCCTGAGCGTGATTTTTGAGCCGAATTCTGACTCTCTGCACCTATTTTCAGTTTCAAATTACAACTTTTTATACCGAAAATATGCCAATTACTGAAAACGGCGATGGGTCATATTTTGCCCAAACCCCCCTGCAGTTTTCAAAATGTCTGAAATGTCGGAAATTTAACTCCTGAGCGTGATTTTGTATCCGAATTCTGACTCTTTGCACCAATTTTCAGTTTCAAATTACGACTTTTTATACCGAAAATATGCCAATTACTTAAAACGGCTATTGGTCATATTTTGCCAAAACCCCCCTTCAGTTTTCAAAATGTCTGAAATTTCGAAAATTTGACTCCTGAGCGTGATTTTAGAGCCAAATTCTGACTCTCTGCACCTATTTTCAGTTTCAAATTACGACTTTTTATACCGAAAATATGCCAATTACTGAAAACGGCGATGGGTCATATTTTGCCCAAACCCCCCTGCAGTTTTCAAAATGTCTGAAATGTCTGAAATTTGACTCCTGAGCGTGATTTTTGGGCCGAATTCTGACGCTCTGCACCTATTTTCAGTTTCAAATTACGACTTTTTATACCGAAAATATGCCAATTGCTGAAATCGGCGAATGGTCATATTTTGCCCAAACCCCCCTGCAGTTTTCAAAATGTCTGAAATGTCGGAAATTTGACTCCTGAGCGTGACTTTTGAGCCGAATTCTGACTCTCTGCACCTATTTTCAGTTTCAAATTACGACTTTTTATACCGAAAATATGCCAATTGCTGAAATCAACGAATGGTCATATTTTGCCCAAACCCCCCCTGCAGTTTTCAAAATGTCTGAAATGTCGGAAATTTGACTCCTGAGCGTGACTTTTGAGCCGAATTCTGACTCTCTGCACCTATTTTCAGTTTCAAATTACGACTTTTTATACCGAAAATATGCCAATTACTGAAAACGGCGATGGGTCATATTTTGACCAAACCCCCCTGCAGTTTTCAAAATGTCTGAAATGTCGGAAATTTGACTCCTGAGCGTGATTTTTTATCCGAATTCAGACTCTCTGCACCTATTTTCAGTTTCAAATTACGACTTTTTATACCGAAAATATGCCAATTACTGAAAACGGCGATGGGTCATGTTTTGCCCAAACCCCCCTGCAGTTTTCAAAATGTCTGAAATGTCTAAAATTTGACTCCTGAGCGTGATTTTTGGGCCGAATTCTGACTCTCTGCACCTATTTTCAGTTTCAAATTACGACTTTTTATACCGAAAATATGCCAATTGCTGAAATCGGCGAATGGTCATATTTTGCCCAAACCCCCCTGCAGTTTTCAAAATGTCTGAAATGTCGGAAATTTGATTCCTGAGCGTGACTTTTGAGCCGAATTCTGACTCTCTGCACCTATTTTCAGTTTCAAATTACGACTTTTTATACCGAAAATATTCCAATTGCTGAAATCGGCGAATGGTCATATTTTGCCCAAACCACCTGCAGTTTTCAAAATGTCTGAAATGTCGGAAATTTGCCTCCTGATCGTGATTTTTTATCCGATTTCTGACTCTCTGCACCTATTTTTAGTTTCAAATTACGACTTTTTATACCGAAAATATGCCAATTACTGAAAACAACGATGGGTCATATTTTGACTAAACCCCCCTGCAGTTTTCAAAATGTCTGAAATGTCTGAAATTTAACTCCTGAGCGTGATTTTTGAGCCGAATTCTGACTTTCTGCACCTATTTTCAGTTTCAAATTACGACTTTTTATACCGAAAATATGCCCATTACTGAAAACGGCGATGGGTCATATTTTGCCCAAACCCCCCTGCAGTTTTCAAAATGTCGGAAATGTCGGAAATTTTACTCCAGAGCGTGATTTTTGAGGCGAATTCTGACTCTCTGCACTTATTTTCAGTTTCAAGATACGACTTTTTACACCGAAAATATGCCAATTACTGAAAACGGCGAATGGTCATATTTTGCCCAAACCCCCCTGCAGTTTTCAAAATGTCTGAAATGTCGGAAATTTGACTCCTGAGCGTGATTTTTTATCTGAATTCTGACTCTCTGCACCTATTTTCAGTTTCAAATTACGACTTTTTATACCGAAAATATGCCAATTACTAAAAACGGCGATGGGTCATATTTTGCCCAAACCCCCCTGCAGTTATCAAAATGTCTGAAATGTCGGAAATTCGACTGCTGAGCGTGATTTTTGAGCCGAATTCTGACTCTCTGCATTTATTTTAAGTTTCAAGACACGACTTTTTACACCGAAAATATGCCAATTACTGAAAACTGCGAATGGTCATATTTTGCCCAAACCCCCCTGCAGTTTTCAAAATGTCTGAAATGTCGGAAATTTGACTCCTGAGCGTGACTTTTGAGCCGAATTCTGACTCTCTGCACCTATTTTCAGTTTCAAATTACGACTTTTTATACCGAAAATATGCCAATTACTGAAAACGGCGATGGGTCATATTTTGCCCAAACCCCCTTGCAGTTTTCAAAATGTCTGAAATTTCGGAAATTTGACTCCTGAGCGTGATTTTTGAGCCGAATTCTGACTCTCTGCACCTATTTTCAGTTTCAAATTACGACTTTTTATACCGAAAATATGCCAATTACTGAAAACGGCGATGGGTCATATTTTGCCCAAACCCCCCTGCAATTTTCAAAATGTCTGAAATGTCTGAAATTTGACTCCTGAGCGTGATTTTTGAGCCGAATTCTGACTCTCTGCACCTATTTTCAATTTCAAATTACGACTTTTTATACCGAAAATATGCCAATTACTGAAAACGGCGATGGGTCATATTTTGCCCAAACCCCCCTGCAGTTTTCAAAATGTCTGAAATGTCGGAAATTTGACTCCTGATCGTGATTTTTTATCCGATTTCTGACTCTCTGCACCTATTTTTAGTTTCAAATTACGACTTTTTATACCGAAAATATGCCCATTACTGAAAACGGCGATGGGTCATATTTTGCCCAAACCCCCCTGCAGTTTTCAAAATGTCGGAAATGTCGGAAATTTTACTCCAGAGCGTGATTTTTGAGGCGAATTCTGACTCTCTGCACTTATTTTCCGTTTCAAGATACGATTTTTACACCGAAAATATTCCAATTACTGAAAACGGCAAATGGTCATATTTTGCCCAAACCCCCCTGCAGTTTTCAAAATGTCTGAAATGTCGGAAATTTGACTCCTGAGCGTGATTTTTTATCTGAATTCTGACTCTCTGCACCTATTTTCAGTTTCAAATTACGGCTTTTTATACCGAAAATATGCCAATTACTAAAAACGGCGATGGGTCATATTTTGCCCAAACCCCCCTGCAGTTATCAAAATGTCTGAAATGTCGGAAATTCGACTGCTGAGCGTGATTTTTGAGCCGAATTCTGACTCTCTGCATTTATTTTAAGTTTCAAGACACGACTTTTTACACCGAAAATATGCCAATTACTGAAAACTGCGAATGGTCATATTTTGCCCAAACCCCCCTGCAGTTTTCAAAATGTCTGAAATGTCGGAAATTTGACTCCTGAGCGTGACTTTTGAGCCGAATTCTGACTCTCTGCACCTATTTTCAGTTTCAAATTACGACTTTTTATACCGAAAATATGCCAATTACTGAAAACGGCGATGGGTCATATTTTGCCCAAACCCCCCTGCAATTTTCAAAATGTCTGAAATGTCTGAAATTTGACTCCTGAGCGTGATTTTTGAGCCGAATTCTGACTCTCTGCACCTATTTTCAATTTCAAATTACGACTTTTTATACCGAAAATATGCCAATTACTGAAAACGGCGATGGGTCATATTTTGCCCAAACCCCCCTGCAGTTTTCAAAATGTCTGAAATGTCGGAAATTTGACTCCTGATCGTGATTTTTTATCCGATTTCTGACTCTCTGCACCTATTTTTAGTTTCAAATTACGACTTTTTGTACCGAAAATATGCCCATTACTGAAAACGGCGATGGGTCATATTTTGCCCAAACCCCCCTGCAGTTTTCAAAATTTCGGAAATGTCGGAAATTTTACTCCAGAGCGTGATTTTTGAGACGAATTCTGACTCTCTGCACTTATTTTCCGTTTCAAGATACGACTTTTTACACCGAAAATATTCCAATTACTGAAAACGGCGAATGGTCATATTTTGCCCAAACCCCCCTGCAGTTTTCAAAATGTCTGAAATGTCGGAAATTTGACTCCTGAGCGTGATTTTTTATCTGAATTCTGACTCTCTGCACCTATTTTCAGTTTCAAATTACGGCTTTTTATACCGAAAATATGCCAATTACTAAAAACGGCGATGGGTCATATTTTGCCCAAACCCCCCTGCAGTTATCAAAATGTCTGAAATGTCGGAAATTCGACTGCTGAGCGTGATTTTTGAGCCGAATTCTGACTCTCTGCATTTATTTTCAGCTTCAAGATACGACTTTTTACACCGAAAATATGCCAATTACTGAAAACGGCGAATGGTCATATTTTGCCCAAACCCCCCTGCAGTTTTCAAAATGTCTGAAATGTCGGAAATTTGACTCCTGAGCATGACTTTTGAGCCGAATTCTGACTCTCTGCACCTATTTTCAATTTCAAATTACGACTTTTTATACCGAAAATATGCCAATTACTGAAAACGGCGATGGGTCATATTTTGCCCAAACCCCCCTGCAGTTATCAAAATGTCTGAAATGTCGGAAATTCGACTGCTGAGCGTGATTTTTGAGCCGAATTCTGACTCTCTGCACTTATTTTCAGTTTCATGATACGGCTTTTTACACCGAAAATATGCCAATTACTGAAAACGGCGAATTGTCATACTTTGCCCAAACCCCCTTGCAGTTTTCAAAATGTCTGAAATGTCGGAAATTGGAATCCTGAGCGTGATTTTTTATCCGAATTCTGACTATCTGCACCTATTTCCAGTTTCAAATTACGACTTTTTATACCGAAAATATGCCAATTACTGAAAACGGCGATGGGTCATATTTTGCCCAAACCCCCCTGCAGTTTTCAAAATGTCTGAAATTTCGGAAATTTGACTCCTGAGCGTGATTTTTGAGCCGAATTCTGACTCTCTGCACCTATTTTCAGTTTCAAATTACGAATTTTTATACTGAAAATATGCCAATTACTGAAAACGGCGATGGGTCATATTTTGACCAAACCCCCCTGCAGTTTTCAAAATGTCTGAAATACCTGAAATTTGACTCCTGAGCGTGATTTTTGAGCTGAATTCTGACTCTCTGCACCTATTTTCAGTTTAAATTACGACTTTTTATACCGAAAATATGCCAATTACTGAAAACGGCGAATGGTCATATTTTGCCCAAACCCCCCTGCAGTTTTCAAAATGTCTGAAATGTCGGAAATTTGACTCCTGAGCGTGATTTTTTCACCGATTTCTGACTCTCTGCACCTATTTTTAGTTTCAAATTACGACTTTTTATACCGAAAATATGCCAATTACTGAAAACAACGATGGGTCATATTTTGACTAAACCCCCTGCAGTTTTCAAAATGTCTGAAATGTCTGAAATTTGACTCCTGAGCGTGATTTTTGAGCCGAATTCTGACTTTCTGCACCTATTTTCAGTTTCAAATTACGACTTTTTATACCGAAAATATGCCCATTACTGAAAACGGCGATGGGTCATATTTTGCCCAAACCACCCTGCAGTTTTCAAAATGTCGGAAATGTCGGAAATTTTACTCCTGAGCGTGATTTTTGAGGCGAATTCTGACTCTCTGCACTTATTTTCAGTTTCAAGATACGACTTTTTACACCGAAAATATGCCAATTACTGAAAACGGCGAATGGTCATATTTTGCCCAAACCCCCCTGCAGTTTTCAAAATGTCTGAAATGTCGGAAATTTGACTCCTGAGCGTGATTTTTTATCTGAATTCTGACTCTCTGCACCTATTTTCAGTTTCAAATTACGACTTTTTATACCGAAAATATGCCAATTACTAAAAACGGCGATGGGTCATATTTTGCCGAAACCCCCCTGCAGTTATCAAAATGTCTGAAATGTCGGAAATTCGACTGCTGAGCGTGATTTTTGAGCCGAATTCTGACTCTCTGCATTTATTTTCAGCTTCAAGATACGACTTTTTACACCGAAAATATGCCAATTACTGAAAACGGCGAATGGTCATATTTTGCCCAAACCCCCCTGCAGTTTTCAAAATGTCTGAAATGTCGGAAATTTGACTCCTGAGCGTGACTTTTGAGCCGAATTCTGACTCTCTGCACCTATTTTCAATTTCAAATTACGACTTTTTATACCGAAAATATGCCAATTACTGAAAACGGCGATGGGTCATATTTTGCCCAAACCCCCTTGCAGTTTTCAAAATGTCTGAAATTTCGGAAATTTGATTCCTGAGCGTGATTTTTGAGCCGAATTCTGACTCTCTGCACCTATTTTCAATTTCAAATTACGACTTTTTATACCGAAAATATGCCAATTACTGAAAACGGCGATGGGTCATATTTTGCCCAAACCCCCCTGCAGTTTTCAAAATGTCTGAAATGTCGGAAATTTTACTCCTGAGCGTGATTTTTGAGCCGAATTCTGACTCTCTGCACTTATTTTCAGTTTCATGATACGGCTTTTTACACCGAAAATATGCCAATTACTGAAAACGGCGAATTGTCATACTTTGCCCAAACCCCCTTGCAGTTTTCAAAATGTCTGAAATGTCGGAAATTGGAATCCTGAGTGTGATTTTTTATCCGAATTCTGACTATCTGCACCTATTTCCAGTTTCAAATTACGACTTTTTATACCGAAAATATACCAATTACTGAAAACGGCGATGGGTCATATTTTGCCCAAACCCCCCTGCAGTTTTCAAAATGTCTGAAATTTCGGAAATTTGACTCCTGAGCGTGATTTTTGAGCCGAATTCTGACTCTCTGCACCTATTTTCAGTTTCAAATTACGAATTTTTATACTGAAAATATGCCAATTACTGAAAACGGCGATGGGTCATATTTTGACCAAACCCCCCTGCAGTTTTCAAAATGTCTGAAATACCTGAAATTTGACTCCTGAGCGTGATTTTTGAGCCGAATTCTGACTCTCTGCACCTATTTTCAGTTTCAAATTACGACTTTTTATACCGAAAATATGCCAATTACTGAAAACGGCGAATGGTCATATTTTGCCCAAACCCCCCTGCAGTTTTCAAAATGTCTGAAATGTCGGAAATTTGACTCCTGAGCGTGATTTTTTCACCGATTTCTGACTCTCTGCACCTATTTTTAGTTTCAAATTACGACTTTTTATACCGAAAATATGCCAATTACTGAAAACAACGATGGGTCATATTTTGACTAAACCCCCTGCAGTTTTCAAAATGTCTGAAATGTCTGAAATTTGACTCCTGAGCGTGATTTTTGAGCCGAATTCTGACTTTCTGCACCTATTTTCAGTTTCAAATTACGACTTTTTATACCGAAAATATGCCCATTACTGAAAACGGCGATGGGTCATATTTTGCCCAAACCACCCTGCAGTTTTCAAAATGTCGGAAATGTCGGAAATTTTACTCCTGAGCGTGATTTTTGAGGCGAATTCTGACTCTCTGCACTTATTTTCAGTTTCAAGATACGACTTTTTTCACCGAAAATATGCCAATTACTGAAAACGGCGAATGGTCATATTTTGCCCAAACCCCCCTGCAGTTTTCAAAATGTCTGAAATGTCGGAAATTTGACTCCTGAGCGTGATTTTTTATCTGAATTCTGACTCTCTGCACCTATTTTCAGTTTCAAATTACGACTTTTTATACCGAAAATATGCCAATTACTAAAAACGGCGATGGGTCATATTTTGCCCAAACCCCCCTGCAGTTATCAAAATGTCTGAAATGTCGGAAATTCGACTGCTGAACGTGATTTTTGAGCCGAATTCTGACTCTCTGCATTTATTTTCAGTTTCAAGATACGACTTTTTACACCGAAAATATGCCAATTACTGAAAACAGCGAATGGTCATATTTTGCCCAAACCCCCCGGCAGTTTTCAAAATGTCTGAAATGTCGGAAATTTGACTGCTGAGCGTGACTTTTGAGCCGAATTCTGACTCTCTGCACCTATTTTCAGTTTCAAATTACGACTTTTTATACCGAAAATATGCCAATTACTGAAAACGGCGATGGGTCATATTTTGCCCAAACCCCCTTGCAGTTTTCAAAATGTCTGAAATTTCGGAAATTTGACTCCTGAGCGTGATTTTTGAGGCAAATTCTGACTCTCTGCACCTATTTTCAGTTTCAAATTACGACTTTTTATACCGAAAATATGCCAATTACTGAAAACGGCGATGGGTCATATTTTGCCCAAACCCCCCTGCAATTTTCAAAATGTCTGAAATGTCTGAAATTTGACTCCTGAGCGTGATTTCTGAGCCGAATTCTGACTCTCTGCACCTATTTTCAATTTCAAATTACGACTTTTTATACCGAAAATATGCCAATTACTGAAAACGGCGATGGGTCATATTTTGCCCAAACCCCCCTGCAGTTTTCAAAATGTCTGAAATGTCGGAAATTTGACTCCTGATCGTGATTTTTTATCTGATTTCTGACTCTCTGCACCTATTTTTAGTTTCAAATTACGACTTTTTATACCGAAAATATGCCAATTACTGAAAACAACGATGGGTCATATTTTGACTAAACCCCCCTGCAGTTTTCAAAATGTCTGAAATGTCTGAAATTTGACTCCTGAGCGTGATTTTTGAGCCGAATTCTGACTTTCTGCACCTATTTTCAGTTTCAAATTACGACTTTTTATACCGAAAATATGCCCATTACTGAAAACGTCGATGGGTCATATTTTGACCAAACCCCCCTGCAGTTTTCAAAATGTCGGAAATGTCGGAAATTTTACTCCAGAGCGTGATTTTTGAGGCGAATGCTGACTCTCTGCACTTATTTTCAGTTTCAAGATACGACTTTTTACACCGAAAATATGCCAATTACTGAAAACGGCGAATCGTCATATTTTGCCCAAACCTCCCTGCAGTTTTCAAAATGTCTGAAATGTCGGAAATTTGACTCCTGAGCGTGATTTTTTATCTGAATTCTGACTCTCTGCACCTATTTTCAGTTTCAAATTACGACTTTTTATACCGAAAATATGCCAATTACTGAAAATGGCGATGGGTCATATTTTGCCCAAACCCCCATGCAGTTTTCAAAATGTCTGAAATTTCGAAAATTTGACTCCTGAGCATGATTTTTGAGCCGAATTCTGACTCTCTGCACCTATTTTCAATTTCAAATTACGACTTTTTATACCGAAAATATGCCAATTACTGAAAACGGCGATGGGTCATATTTTGCACAAACCCCCCTGCAGTTTTCAAAATGTCTGAAAAGTCGGAAATTTGACTCCTGAGCGTGATTTTTGAGCCGAATTCTGACTCTCTGCACTTGTTTTCAGTTTCAAATTACTACTTTTTACACCAAAAATATGCCAATTACTGAAAACAGCGAAGGGTCATATTTTGCCCAAACCCCCCTGCAGTTTTCAAAATGTCTGAAATGTCGGAAATTTGACTCCGGAACCTGATATTTGAGCCGAATTCTGACTCTCTGCACCTATTTTCAGTTTCAAATTAAGACTTTTTACACCGAAAATATGCCAATTACTGAAAACGGCGATTGGTCATATTTTGCCCAAACCCCTCTGCAGTTTTCAAAATGTCTGAAATGTCGGATATTTGACTCCTGAGCGTGATTTTTGAGCCGAATTCTGACTCTCTGCACCTATTTTCAGTTTCAAATTACGACTTTTTATACCGAAAATATGCCAATTACTGAAAACGGCAATGGGTCATATTTGGCCCAAACCCCCCTGCAGTTTTCAAAATGTCTGAAATGTCGGAAATTTGACTCCTGAGCGTGATTTTTTATCCGAATTCTGACTCTCTGCACCTATTTTCAGTTTCAGATTACGACTTTTTATACCGAAAATATGCCAATTACTGAAAACCGCGATGGGTCATATTTTGCCCAAACCCCCCTGCAGTTTTCAAAATGTCTGAAAAGTCGGAAATTTGACTCTTGAGCGTGATTTTTGAGCCGAATTCTGACTCTCTTCACTTATTTTCAGTTTCAAATTACTACTTTTTACACCAAAAATATGCCAATTACTGAAAACAGCGAAGGGTCATATTTTGCCCAAACCCCCCTGCAGTTTTCAAAATGTCTGAAATTTCGAAAATTTGACTCCTGGGCATGATTTTTGAGCCGAATTCTGACTCTCTGCACCTATTTTCAGTTTCAAATTACGATTTTTTATACCGAAAATATGCCAATTACTGAAAACGGCGATGGGTCATATTTCGCCCAAACCCCCCTGCAGTTTTCAAAACGTCTGAAATGTTTGAAATTTGACTCCTGAGCGTGATTTTTGAGCCGAATTCTGACTCTCTGCACCAATTTTCAGTTTCAAATTACGACTTTTTATACCGAAAATATGCCAATTACTGAAAACGGCGATGGGTCATATTTTGCCCAAACCCCCCTGCAGTTTTCAAAATGTCTGAAATGTCGGAAATTTAACTCCTGAGCGTGATTTTTTACCCGAATTCTGACTCTTTGCACCTATTTTCAGTTTCAAATTACGACTTTTTATACCGAAAATATGCCAATTACTGAAAACGGCGATGGGTCATATTTGGCCCAAACCCCCCTGCAGTTTTCAAAATGTCTGAAATGTCTGAAATTTGACTCCTGAACGTGATTTTTTATCCGAATTCTGACTCTCTGCACCTATTTTCAGTTTCATATTACGACTTTTTATACCGAAAATATGCCAATTACTGAAAAAGGCGACGGGTCATATTTTGCCCAAACACCCCTGCAGTTTTCAAAACGTCTGAAATGTCAAAAATTTGACTCCTGAGCGTGATTTTTGAGCTGAATTCTGACTCTCTGCACTTTTTTTTAGTTTCAAATTACGACTTTTTATACCGAAAATATGACAATTACTGAAAACAGCGATGGGTCATATTTTGCCCAAACCCCCTTGCAGTTTTCAAAATGTCTGAAATGTCGGAAATTTACCTCCTGAGTGTGACTTTTTATCCGATTTCAGACTCTTTGCACCTATTTTCAGTTTCAAATTACGAATTTTTATATCGAAAATATGTCAATTACTGAAAACGGCGATGGGTCATATTTGGCCCAAACCCCCCTGTAGTTTTCAAAATGTCTAAAATGTCGGAAATTTGACTCCTGAGCGTGATTTTTTATCCGAATTCTGACTCTCTGCACCTATTTTCAGTTTCAAATTACGACTTTTTATACCGAAAATATGCCAATTACTGAAAACGGCGATGGGTCATATTTTGCCCCAACCCCCCTGCAGTTTTCAAAATGTCTGAAAAGTCAGAAATTTGACTCCTGAGCGTGATTTTTGAGCCGAATTCTGACTCTCTTCACTTATTTTCAGTTTCAAATTACTACTTTTTACACCAAAAATATGCCAATTACTGAAAACAGCGAAGGGTCATATTTTGCCCAAACCCCCCTGCAGTTTTCAAAATGTCTGAAATGTCGGAAATTTGACTCCTGAACCTGATTTTTGAGCCGAATTCTGACTCTCTGCACCTTATTTCAGTTTCAAATTACGACTTTTTATACCGAAAATATGCCAATTACTGAAAACGGCGATGGGTCATATTATGCCCAAACCCCCCTGCAGTTTTCAAAATGTCTGAAATTTCGAAAATTTGACTACTGAGCGTGATTTTTGAGCCGATTTCTGACTCTCTGCACCTATTTTCAGTTTCAAATTACGACTTTTTATACCGAAAATATGCCAATTACTGAAAACGGCGATGGGTCATATTTTGCCCAAACCCCCCTGCAGTTTTCAAAATGTCTGAAATTTCGGAAATTTGACTCCTGAGCTTGATTTTTGAGCCGATTTCTGACTCTCTGCACCTATTTTCAGTTTCAAATTACGACTTTTTATACCGAAAATATGCCAATTACTGAAAATGGCGATGGGTCATATTTTGCCCAAACCCCCATGCAGTTTTCAAAAAGTCTGAAATTTCGAAAATTTGACTCCTGAGCATGATTTTTGAGCCGAATTCTGACTCTCTGCACCTATTTTCAATTTCAAATTACGACTTTTTATACCGAAAATATGCCAATTACTGAAAACGGCGATGGGTCATATTTTGCACAAACCCCCCTGCAGTTTTCAAAATGTCTGAAAAGTCGGAAATTTGACTCCTGAGCGTGATTTTTGAGCCGAATTCTGACTCTCTTCACTTATTTTCAGTTTCAAATTACTACTTTTTACACCAAAAATATGCCAATTACTGAAAACAGCGAAGGGTCATATTTTGCCCAAACCCCCCTGCAGTTTTCAAAATGTCTGAAATGTCGGAAATTTGACTCCTGAACCTGATTTTTGAGCCGAATTCTGACTCTCTGCACCTTATTTCAGTTTCAAATTACGACTTTTTATACCGAAAATATGCCAATTACTGAAAACGGCGATGGGTCATATTATGCCCAAACCCCCCTGCAGTTTTCAAAATGTCTGAAATTTCGAAAATTTGACTACTGAGCGTGATTTTTGAGCCGATTTCTGACTCTCTGCCCCTATTTTCAGTTTCAAATTACGACTTTTTATACCGAAAATATGCCAATTACTGAAAATGGCGATGGGTCATATTTTGCCCAAACCCCCCTGCAGTTTTCAAAATGTCTGAAATTTCGGAAATTTGACTCCTGAGCTTGATTTTTGAGCCGATTTCTGACTCTCTGCACCTATTTTCAGTTTCAAATTACGACTTTTTATACCGAAAATATGCCAATTACTGAAAATGGCGATGGGTCATATTTTGCCCAAACCCCCATGCAGTTTTCAAAATGTCTGAAATTTCGAAAATTTGACTCCTGAGCATGATTTTTGAGCCGAATTCTGACTCTCTGCACCTATTTTCAATTTCAAATTACGACTTTTTATACCGAAAATATGCCAATTACTGAAAACGGCGATGGGTCATATTTTGCACAAACCCCCCTGCAGTTTTCAAAATGTCTGAAAAGTCGGAAATTTGACTCCTGAGCGTGATTTTTGAGCCGAATTCTGACTCTCTTCACTTGTTTTCAGTTTCAAATTACTACTTTTTACACCAAAAATATGCCAATTACTGAAAACAGCGAAGGGTCATATTTTGCCCAAACCCCCCTGCAGTTTTCAAAATGTCTGAAATGTCGGAAATTTGACTCCTGAACCTGATATTTGAGCCGAATTCTGACTCTCTGCACCTATTTTCAGTTTCAAATTACGACTTTTTACACCGAAAATATGCCAATTACTGAAAACGGCGATTGGTCATATTTTGCCCAAACCCCTCTGCAGTTTTCAAAATGTCTGAAATGTCGGATATTTGACTCCTGAGCGTGATTTTTGAGCCGAATTCTGACTCTCTGCACCTATTTTCAGTTTCAAATTACGACTTTTTATACCGAAAATATGCCAATTATTGAAAACGGCAATGGGTCATATTTTGCCCAAACCCCCCCTGCAGTTTTCAAAACGTCTGAAATGTCGGAAATTTGACTCCTGGGCGTGATTTTTGAGCTGAATTCTGACTCTCTGCAAATTTTTTTAGTTTCAAATTACGAATTTTTATACCGAAAATATGCCAATTACTGAAAACGGCGATGGGTCATATTTGGCCCAAACCCCCCTGCAGTTTTCAAAATGTCTGAAATGTCGGAAATTTACCTCTTGAGCGTGACTTTTTATCCGAATTCTGACTCTTTGCACCTATTTTCAGTTTCAAATTACGAATTTTTATATCGAAAATATGTCAATTACTGAAAACGGCGATGGGTCATATTTGGCCCAAACCCCCCTGCAGTTTTCAAAATGTCTAAAATGTCGGAAATTTGACTCCTGAGCGTCATTTTTGAGCCGAATTCTGACTCGCTGCACCTATTTTCAGTTTCAAAATACGACTTTTTATACCGAAAATATGCAAATTACTGAAAACGGCGATGGGTCATAGTTTGCCCAAACCCCCCTGCAGTTTTCAAAATGTTTGAAATGTCGGAAATTTGACTATTGAGCGTGATTTCTGAGCCGAATTCTGACTCTCTGCACCTATTTTCAGTTTCAAATTACGACTTTTTATACCGAAAATATGCCAATTACTGAAAACGGCGATGGGTCATAGTTTGCCCAAACCCCCCTGCAGTTTTCAAAATGTCTGAAATGTCTGAAATTTGACTCCTGAGCGTGATTTTTGAGCCGAATTCTGACTTTCTGCACCTATTTTCAGTTTCAAATTACGACTTTTTATACCGAAAATATGCCCATGACTGAAAACGGCGATGGGTCATATTTTGCCCAAACCACCCTGCAGTTTTCAAAATGTCGGAAATGTCGGAAATTTTACTCCTGAGCGTGATTTTTGAGGCGAATTCTGACTCTCTGCACTTATTTTCAGTTTCAAGATACGACTTTTTACACCGAAAATATGCCAATTACTGAAAACGGCGAATGGTCATATTTTGCCCAAACCCCCCTGCAGTTTTCAAAATGTCTGAAATGTCGGAAATTTGACTCCTGAGCGTGATTTTTTATCTGAATTCTGACTCTCTGCACCTATTTTCAGTTTCAAATTACGACTTTTTATACCGAAAATATGCCAATTACTAAAAACGGCGATGGGTCATATTTTGCCCGAACCCCCCTGCAGTTATCAAAATGTCTGAAATGTCGGAAATTCGACTGCTGAACGTGATTTTTGAGCCGAATTCTGACTCTCTGCATTTATTTTCAGTTTCAAGATACGACTTTTTACACCGAAAATATGCCAATTACTGAAAACGGCGATGGGACATATTTTGCCCAAACCCCCCTGCAATTTTCAAAATGTCTGAAATGTCGGAAATTTGACTCCTGAGCGTGATTTTTGAGCCGAATTCTGACTCTCTGCACTTATTTTCAGTTTCATGATACGGCTTTTTACACCGAAAATATGCCAATTACTGAAAACGGCGATGGGTCATACTTTGCCCAAACCCCCTTGCAGTTTTCAAAAAGTCTGAAATGTCGGAAATTGGAATCCTGAGCGTGATTTTTTATCCGAATTCTGACTATCTGCACCTATTTCCAGTTTCAAATTACGACTTTTTATACCGAAAATATGCCAATTACTGAAAACGGCGATGGGTCATATTTTGCCCAAACCCCCCTGCAGTTTTCAAAATGTCTGAAATGTCGGAAATTTGACTCCTGAGCGTGATTTTTGAGCCGAATTCTGACTCCCTGCACTTATTTTCAGTTTCAAGACACGACTTTTTACACCGAAAATATGCCAATTACTGAAAACGGCGAATGATCATATTTTGCCCAAACCCCCCTGCAGTTTTCAAAATGTCTGAAATGTCGGAAATTTGACTCCTGAGCGTGATTTTTTAACCGAATTCTGACTCTCTGCACCTATTTTCAGTTTCAAATTACGACTTTTTATACCGAAAATATGCCAATTATTAAAAACGGCGAAGGGTCATATTTTGCCCAAACCCCCCTGCAGTTTTCAAAATGTCTGAAATGTCGGAAATTTGACTCCTGAGCGTGATTTTTTAACAGAATTCTGACTCTCTGCACCTATTTTCAGTTTCAAATTACGACTTTTTATACTGAAAATATGCCAATTACTGAAAACGGCGAAGGGTCATATTTTGCCCAAACCCCCCTGCAGTTTTCCAAATGTCTGAAATACCTGAAATTTGACTCCTGAGCGTGATTTTTGAGCCGAATTCTGACTCTCTGCACCTATTTTCAGTTTCAAATTACGACTTTTTATACCGAAAATATGCCAATTACTGAAAACGGCGATGGGTCATATTTTGCCCAAACCCCCCTGCAGTTTTCAAAATGTCTGAAATTTCGGAAATTTTACTCCTGAGCGTGATTTTTGAGCCGAATTCTGACTCTCTGCACCTATTTTCAGTTTCAATTTACGAATTTTTATACTGAAAATATGCCAATTACTTAATACGGCGATGGGTCATATTTTGACCAAACCCCCCTGCAGTTTTCAAAATGTCTGAAATACCTGAAATTTGACTCCTGAGCGTGATTTTTGAGCCGAATTCTGACTCTCTGCACCTATTTTCAGTTTCAATTTACGAATTTTTATACTGAAAATATGCCAATTACTGAAAACGGCGATGGGTCATATTTTGACCAAACCCCCCTGCAGTTTTCAAAATGTCTGAAATACCTGAAATTTGACTCCTGAGCGTGATTTTTGAGCCGAATTCTGACTCTCTGCACCTATTTTCAGTTTCAATTTACGAATTTTTATACCGAAAATATGCCAATTACTGAAAACGGCGATGGGTCATATTTTGACCAAACCCCCCTGCAGTTTTCAAGATGTCTGAAATACCTCAAATTTGACTCCTGAGCGTGATTTTTGAGCCGAATTCTGACTCTCTGCACCTATTTTCAGTTTTTAATTACGACTTTTTATACCGAAAATATGCCAATTACTGAAAACGGCGAATGGTCATATTTTGCCCAAACCCCCCTGCAGTTTTCAAAATATCTGAAATGTCGGAAATTTGAATCCTGAGCGTGATTTTTTATCCGAATTCTGACTCTCTGCACCTATTTTCAGTTTCAAATTACGACTTTTTATACCGAAAATATGCCAATTACTGAAAACGGCGATGGGTCATATTTTGCCCAAACCCCCCTGCAGTTTTCAAAATGTCTAAAATGTCGGAAATTTGACTGCTGAGCGTGATTTTTGAGCCGAATTCTGACTCTCTGCACTTATTTTCAGTTTCAAGATGCGACTTTTTACACCGAAAATATGCCAATTACTGAAAACGGCGAATGATCATATTTTGCCCAAACCCCCCTGCATTTTTCAAAATGTCTGAAATGTCAGAAATTTGACTCCTGAGCGTGACTTTTGAGCCGAATTCTGACTCTCTGCACCTACTTTCAGTTTCAAATTACGAATTTTTATACCGAAAATATGCCAATTACTGAAAACGGCGATGGGTCATATTTTGCACAAACCCCCCTGCAGTTTTCAAAATGTCTGAAATTTCGGAAATTTGACTCCTGAGCGTGATTTTTGAGCCGAATTCTGACTCTCTGCACCTATTTTCAGTTTCAATTTACGAATTTTTATACTGAAAATATGCCAATTACTGAAAACGGCGATGGGTCATATTTTGACCAAACCCCCCTGCAGTTTTCAAAATGTCTGAAATACCTGAAATTTGACTCCTGAGCATGATTTTTGAGCCGAATTCTAACTCTCTGCACCTATTTTCAGTTTTTAATTACGACTTTTTATACCGAAAATATGCCAATTACTGAAAACGGCGAATGGTCATATTTTGCCCAAACCCCCCTGCAGTTTTCAAAATATCTGAAATGTCGGAAATTTGAATCCTGAGAGTGATTTTTTATCCAAATTCTGACTCTCTGCACCTTTTTTTCAGTTTCAAATTACGACTTTTTATACCGAAAATATGCCAATTACTGAAAACGGCGATGGGTCATATTTTGCCTAAACCCCCCTGCAGTTTTCAAAATGTCTGAAATGTCGGAAATTTGACTGCTGAGCGTGATTTTTGAGCCGAATTCTGACTCTCTGCACTTATTTTCAGTTTCAACATGCGACTTTTTACACCGAAAATATGCCAATTACTGAAAACGGCGAATGATCATATTTTGCCCAAACCCCCCTGCAGTTTTCAAAATGTCTGAAATGTCGGAAATTTGACTCCTGAGCGTGATTTTTTAACCGAATTCTGACTCTCTGCACCTATTTTCAGTTTCAAATTACGACTTTTTATACCGAAAATATGCCAATTACTAAAAACGGCGATGGGTCATATTTTGCCCAAACCCCCCTGCAGTTTTCAAAATGTCTGAAACGTCGGAAATTTGACTCCTGAGCGTGATTTTTTAACAGAATTCTGACTCTCTGCACCTATTTTCAGTTTCAAATTACGACTTTTTATACTGAAAATATGCCAATTACTGAAAACGGCGATGGGTCATATTTTGACCAAACCCCCCTGCAGTTTTCCAAATGTCTGAAATACCTGAAATTTGACTCCTGAGCGTGATTTTTGAGCCGAATTCTGACTCTCTGCACCTATTTTCAGTTTCAAATTACGACTTTTTATACCGAAAATATGCCAATTACTGAAAACGGCGATGGGTCATATTTTGCCCAAACCCCCCTGCAGTTTTCAAAATGTCTGAAATTTCGGAAATTTGACTCCTGAGCGTGATTTTTGAGCCGAATTCTGACTCTCTGCACCTATTTTCAGTTTCAATTTACGAATTTTTATACTGAAAATATGCCAATTACTGAAAACGGCGATGGGTCATATTTTGACCAAACCCCCCTGCAGTTTTCAAAATGTCTGAAATACCTGAAATTTGACTCCTGAGCGTGATTTTTGTGCCGAATTCTGACTCTCTGCACCTATTTTCAGTTTCAATTTACGAATTTTTATACTGAAAATATGCCAATTACTGAAAACGGCGATGGGTCATATTTTGCCCAAACCCCCTGCAGTTTTCAAAATGTCTGAAATGTCGGAAATTTGACTCCTGAGCGTGATTTTTTATCTGAAATCTGACTCTCTGCACCTATTTTCAGTTTCAAATTACGACTTTTTATACCGAAAATATGCCAAATACTGAAAACGGCGATGGGTCATATTTTGCCCAAACCCCCCTGCAGTTATCAAAATGTCTGAAATGTCGGAAATTCGACTGCTGAGCGTGATTTTTGAGCCGAATTCTGACTCTCTGCATTTATTTTCAGTTTCAAGATACGACTTTTTACACCGAAAATATGCCAATTACTGAAAACGGCGAATGGCCATATTTTGCCCAAACCCCCCTGCAGTTTTCAAAATGTCTGAAATGTCGGAAATTTGACTCCTGAGCGTGACTTTTGAGCCGAATTCTGACTCTCTGCACCTATTTTCAGTTTCAAATTACGACTTTTTATACCGAAAATATGCCAATTACTGAAAACGGCGATGGGTCATATTTTGCCCAAACCCCCCCGCAGTTTTCAAAATGTCTGAAATTTCGGAAATTTGACTCCTGAGCGTGATTTTTGAGCCGAATTCTGACTCTCTGCACCTATTTTCAGTTTCAATTTACGAATTTTTATACTGAAAATATGCCAATTACTGAAAACGGCGATGGGTCATATTTTGACCAAACCCCCCTGCAGTTTTCAAAATGTCTGAAATACCTGAAATTTGACTCCTGAGCGTGATTTTTGAGCCGAATTCTGACTCTCTGCACCTATTTTCAGTTTTTAATTACGACTTTTTATACCGAAAATATGCCAATTACTGAAAACGGCGAATGGTCATATTTTGCCCAAACCCCCCTGCAGTTTTCAAAATATCTGAAATGTCGGAAATTTGACTGCTGAGCGTGATTTTTGAGCCGAATTCTGACTCTCTGCACTTATTTTCAGTTTCAACATGCGACTTTTTACACCGAAAATATGCCAATTACTGAAAACGGCGAATGATCATATTTTGCCCAAACCCCCCTGCAGTTTTCAAAATGTCTGAAATGTCGGAAATTTGACTCCTGAGCGTGATTTTTTAACCGAATTCTGACTCTCTGCACCTATTTTCAGTTTCAAATTACGACTTTTTATACCGAAAATATGCCAATTACTAAAAACGGCGATGGGTCATATTTTGCCCAAACCCCCCTGCAGTTTTCAAAATGTCTGAAATGTCGGAAATTTGACTCCTGAGCGTGATTTTTTAACAGAATTCTGACTCTCTGCACCTATTTTCAGTTTCAAATTACGACTTTTTATACTGAAAATATGCCAATTACTGAAAACGGCGATGGGTCATATTTTGACCAAACCCCCTTGCAGTTTTCCAAATGTCTGAAATACCTGAAATTTGACTCCTGAGCGTGATTTTTGAGCCGAATTCTGACTCTCTGCACCTATTTTCAGTTTCAAATTACGACTTTTTATACCGAAAATATGCCAATTACTGAAAACGGCGATGGGTCATATTTTGCCCAAACCCCCCTGCAGTTTTCCAAATGTCTGAAATACCTGAAATTTGACTCCTGAGCGTGATTTTTGACCCGAATTCTGACTCTCTGCACCTATTTTCAGTTTCAAATTACGACTTTTTATACCGAAAATATGCCAATTACTGAAAACGGCGATGGGTCATATTTTGCCCAAACCCCCCTGCAGTTTTCAAAATGTCTGAAATTTCGGAAATTTTACTCCTGAGCGTGATTTTTGAGCCGAATTCTGACTCTCTGCATCTATTTTCAGTTTTAATTTACGAATTTTTATACTGAAAATATGCCAATTACTGAAAACGGCGATGGGTCATATTTTGACCAAACCCCCCTGCAGTTTTCAAAATGTCTGAAATACCTGAAATTTGACTCCTGAGCGTGATTTTTGAGCCGAATTCTGTCTCTCTGCACCTATTTTCAGTTTCAATTTACGAATTTTTATACTGAAAATATGCCAATTACTGAAAACGGCGATGGGTCATATTTTGACCAAACCCCCCTGCAGTTTTCCAAATGTCTGAAATACCTGAAATTTGACTCCTGAGCGTGATTTTTTAACAAAATTCTGACTCTCTGCACCTATTTTCAGTTTCAAATTACGACTTTTTATACTGAAAATATGCCAATTACTGAAAACGGCGATGGGTCATATTTTGACCAAACCCCCCTGCAGTTTTTCAAATGTCTGAAATACCTGAAATTTGACTCCTGAGCGTGATTTTTGAGCCGAATTCTGACTCTCTGCACCTATTTTCAGTTTTTAATTACGACTTTTTATACCGAAAATATGCCAATTACTGAAAACGGCGAATGGTCATATTTTGCCCAAACCCCCCTGCAGTTTTCAAAATATCTGAAATGTCGGAAATTTGACTGCTGAGCGTGATTTTTGAGCCGAATTCTGACTCTCTGCACTTATTTTCAGTTTCAACATGCGACTTTTTACACCGAAAATATGCCAATTACTGAAAACGGCGAATGATCATGTTTTGCCCAAACCCCCTGCAGTTTTCAAAATGTCTGAAATGTCGGAAATTTGACTCCTGATCGTGATTTTTTAACCGAATTCTGACTCTCTGCACCTATTTTCAGTTTCAAATTACGACTTTTTATACCGAAAATATGCCAATTACTAAAAACGGCGATGGGTCATATTTTGCCCAAACCCCCCTGCAGTTTTCAAAATGTCTGAAATGTCGGAAATTTGACTCCTGAGCGTGATTTTTTAACAGAATTCTGACTCTCTGCACCTATTTTCAGTTTCAAATTACGACTTTTTATACTGAAAATATGCCAATTACTGAAAACGGCGATGGGTCATATTTTGACCAAACCCCCTTGCAGTTTTCCAAATGTCTGAAATACCTGAAATTTGACTCCTGAGCGTGATTTTTGAGCCGAATTCTGACTCTCTGCACCTATTTTCAGTTTCAAATTACGACTTTTTATACCGAAAATATGCCAATTACTGAAAACGGCGATGGGTCATATTTTGCCCAAACCCCCCTGCAGTTTTCCAAATGTCTGAAATACCTGAAATTTGACTCCTGAGCGTGATTTTTGAGCCGAATTCTGACTCTCTGCACCTATTTTCAGTTTCAAATTACGACTTTTTATACTGAAAATATGCCAATTACTGAAAACGGCGATGGGTCATATTTTGACCAAACCCCCCTGCAGTTTTCCAAATGTCTGAAATACCTGAAATTTGACTCCTGAGCGTGATTTTTGAGCCGAATTCTGACTCTCTGCACCTATTTTCAGTTTCAAATTACGACTTTTTATACCGAAAATATGCCAATTACTGAAAACGGCGATGGGTCATATTTTGCCCAAACCCCCCTGCAGTTTTCAAAATGTCTGAAATTTCGGAAATTTTACTCCTGAGCGTGATTTTTGAGCCGAATTCTGACTCTCTGCACCTATTTTCAGTTTCAATTTACAAATTTTTATACTGAAAATATGCCAATTACTGAAAACGGCGATGGGTCATATTTTGACCAAACCCCCCTGCAGTTTTTAAAATGTCTGAAATACCTGAAATTTGACTCCTGAGCGTGATTTTTGAGCCGAATTCTGACTCTCTGCACCTATTTTCAGTTTCAATTTACGAATTTTTATACTGAAAATATGCCAATTACTGAAAACGGCGATGGGTCATATTTTGACCAAACCCCCCTGCAGTTTTCAAAATGTCTGAAATACCTGAAATTTGACTCCTGAGCGTGATTTTTGAGCCGAATTCTGACTCTCTGCACCTATTTTCAGTTTTTAATTACGACTTTTTATACCGAAAATATGCCAATTACTGAAAACGGCGAATGGTCATATTTTGCCCAAACCCCCCTGCAGTTTTCAAAATATCTGAAATGTCGGAAATTTGAATCCTGAGCGTGATTTTTTATCCGAATTCTGACTCTCTGCACCTATTTTCAGTTTCAAATTACGACTTTTTATACCGAAAATATGCCAATTACTGAAAACGGCGATGGGTCATATTTTGCCCAAACCCCCCTGCAGTTTTCAAAATGTCTGAAATGTCGGAAATTTGACTGCTGAGCGTGATTTTTGAGCCGAATTCTGACTCTCTGCACTTATTTTCAGTTTCAAGATGCGACTTTTTACACCGAAAATATGCCAATTACTGAAAACGGCGAATGATCATATTTTGCCCAAACCCCCCTGCAGTTTTCAAAATGTCTGAAATGTCAGAAATTTGACTCCTGAGCGTGATTTTTGAGCCGAATTCTGACTCTCTGCACCTACTTTCAGTTTCAAATTACGAATTTTTATACCGAAAATATGCCAATTACTGAAAACGGCGATGGGTCATATTTTGCCCAAACCCCCCTGCAGTTTTCAAAATGTCTGAAATACCTGAAATTTGACTGCTGAGCGTGATTTTTGAGCCGAATTCTGACTCTCTGCACTTATTTTCAGTTTCAACATGCGAATTTTTACACCGAAAATATGCCAATTACTGAAAACGGCGATGGGTCATATTTTGCCCAAACCCCCCTGCAGTTTTCAAAATGTCTGAAATTTCGGAAATTTTACTCCTGAGCGTGATTTTTGAGCCGAATTCTGACTCTCTGCACCTATTTTCAGTTTCAATTTACGAATTTTTATACTGAAAATATGCCAATTACTGAAAACGGCGATGGGTCATATTTTTACCAAACCCCCCTGCAGTTTTCAAAATGTCTGAAATACCTGAAATTTGACTCCTGAGCGTGATTTTTGAGCCGAATTCTGTCTCTCTGCACCTATTTTCAGTTTCAATTTACGAATTTTTATACTGAAAATATGCCAATTACTGAAAACGGCGATGGGTCATATTTTGACCAAACCCCCCTGCAGTTTTCCAAATGTCTGAAATACCTGAAATTTGACTCCTGAGCGTGATTTTTTAACAGAATTCTGACTCTCTGCACCTATTTTCAGTTTCAAATTACGACTTTTTATACTGAAAATATGCCAATTACTGAAAACGGCGATGGGTCATATTTTGACCAAACCCCCCTGCAGTTTTCCAAATGTCTGAAATACCTGAAATTTGACTCCTGAGCGTGATTTTTGAGCCGAATTCTGACTCTCTGCACCTATTTTCAGTTTTTAATTACGACTTTTTATACCGAAAATATGCCAATTACTGAAAACGGCGAATGGTCATATTTTGCCCAAACCCCCCTGCAGTTTTCAAAATATCTGAAATGTCGGAAATTTGACTGCTGAGCGTGATTTTTGAGCCGAATTCTGACTCTCTGCACTTATTTTCAGTTTCAACATGCGACTTTTTACACCGAAAATATGCCAATTACTGAAAACGGCGAATGATCATATTTTGCCCAAACCCCCCTGCAGTTTTCAAAATGTCTGAAATGTCGGAAATTTGACTCCTGAGCGTGATTTTTTAACCGAATTCTGACTCTCTGCACCTATTTTCAGTTTCAAATTACGACTTTTTATACCGAAAATATGCCAATTACTAAAAACGGCGATGGGTCATATTTTGCCCAAACCCCCCTGCAGTTTTCAAAATGTCTGAAATGTCGGAAATTTGACTCCTGAGCGTGATTTTTTATCCGAATTCTGACTCTCTGCACCTATTTTCAGTTTCAAATTACGACTTTTTATACTGAAAATATGCCAATTACTGAAAACGGCGATGGGTCATATTTTGACCAAACCCCCTTGCAGTTTTCCAAATGTCTGAAATACCTGAAATTTGACTCCTGAGCGTGATTTTTGAGCCCAATTCTGACTCTCTGCACCTATTTTCAGTTTCAAATTACGACTTTTTATACCGAAAATATGCCAATTACTGAAAACGGCGATGGGTCATATTTTGCCCAAACCCCCCTGCAGTTTTCCAAATGTCTGAAATACCTGAAATTTGACTCCTGAGCGTGATTTTTGAGCCGAATTCTGACTCTCTGCACCTATTTTCAGTTTCAAATTACGACTTTTTATACCGAAAATATGCCAATTACTGAAAACGGCGATGGGTCATATTTTGCCCAAACCCCCCTGCAGTTTTCAAAATGTCTGAAATTTCGGAAATTTTACTCCTGAGCGTGATTTTTGAGCCGAATTCTGACTCTCTGCACCTATTTTCAGTTTCAATTTACGAATTTTTATACTGAAAATATGCCAATTACTGAAAACGGCGATGGGTCATATTTTGACCAAACCCCCCTGCAGTTTTCCAAATGTCTGAAATACCTGAAATTTGACTCCTGAGCGTGATTTTTTAACAGAATTCTGACTCTCTGCACCTATTTTCAGTTTCAAATTACGACTTTTTATACTGAAAATATGCCAATTACTGAAAACGGCGATGGGTCATATTTTGACCAAACCCCCCTGCAGTTTTCAAAATATCTGAAATGTCGGAAATTTGACTGCTGAGCGTGATTTTTGAGCCGAATTCTGACTCTCTGCACTTATTTTCAGTTTCAACATGCGACTTTTTACACCGAAAATATGCCAATTACTGAAAACGGCGAATGATCATATTTTGCCCAAACCCCCCTGCAGTTTTCAAAATGTCTGAAATGTCGGAAATTTGACTCCTGAGCGTCATTTTTTAACCGAATTCTGACTCTCTGCACCTATTTTCAGTTTCAAATTACGACTTTTTATACCGAAAATATGCCAATTACTAAAAACGGCGATGGGTCATATTTTGCCCAAACCCCCCTGCAGTTTTCAAAATGTCTGAAATGTCGGAAATTTGACTCCTGAGCGTGATTTTTTAAAAGAATTCTGACTCTCTGCACCTATTTTCAGTTTCAAATTACGACTTTTTATACTGAAAATATGCCAATTACTGAAAACGGCGATGGGTCATATTTTGACCAAACCCCCTTGCAGTTTTCCAAATGTCTGAAATACCTGAAATTTGACTCCTGAGCGTGATTTTTGAGCCCAATTCTGACTCTCTGCACCTATTTTCAGTTTCAAATTACGACTTTTTATACCGAAAATATGCCAATTACTGAAAACGGCGATGGGTCATATTTTGCCCAAACCCCCCTGCAGTTTTCCAAATGTCTGAAATACCTGAAATTTGACTCCTGAGCGTGATTTTTGAGCCGAATTCTGACTCTCTGCACCTATTTTCAGTTTCAAATTACGACTTTTTATACCGAAAATATGCCAATTACTGAAAACGGCGATGGGTCATATTTTGCCCAAACCCCCCTGCAGTTTTCAAAATGTCTGAAATTTCGGAAATTTTACTCCTGAGCGTGATTTTTGAGCCGAATTCTGACTCTCTGCACCTATTTTCAGTTTCAATTTACGAATTTTTATACTGAAAATATGCCAATTACTGAAAACGGCGATGGGTCATATTTTGACCAAACCCCCCTGCAGTTTTCCAAATGTCTGAAATACCTGAAATTTGACTCCTGAGCGTGATTTTTTAACAGAATTCTGACTCTCTGCACCTATTTTCAGTTTCAAATTACGACTTTTTATACTGAAAATATGCCAATTACTGAAAACGGCGATGGGTCATATTTTGACCAAACCCCCCTGCAGTTTTCCAAATGTCTGAAATACCTGAAATTTGACTCCTGAGCGTGATTTTTGAGCCGAATCCTGACTCTCTGCACCTATTTTCAGTTTCAAATTACGACTTTTTATACCGAAAATATGCCAATTACTGAAAACGGCGATGGGTCATATTTTGCCCAAACCCCCCTGCAGTTTTCAAAATGTCTGAAATTTCGGAAATTTTACTCCTGAGCGTGATTTTTGAGCCGAATTCTGACTCTCTGCACCTATTTTCAGTTTCAATTTACGAATTTTTATACTGAAAATATGCCAATTACTTAAAACGGCGATGGGTCATATTTTGACCAAACCCCCCTGCAGTTTTTAAAATGTCTGAAATACCTGAAATTTGACTCCTGAGCGTGATTTTTGAGCCGAATTCTGACTCTCTGCACCTATTTTCAGTTTCAATTTACGAATTTTTATACTGAAAATATGCCAATTACTGAAAACGGCGATGGGTCATATTTTGACCAAACCCCCCTGCAGTTTTCAAAATGTCTGAAATACCTGAAATTTGACTCCTGAGCGTGATTTTTGAGCCGAATTCTGACTCTCTGCACCTATTTTCAGTTTTTAATTACGACTTTTTATACCGAAAATATGCCAATTACTGAAAACGGCGAATGGTCATATTTTGCCCAAACCCCCCTGCAGTTTTCAAAATATCTGAAATGTCGGAAATTTGAATCCTGAGCGTGATTTTTTATCCGAATTCTGACTCTCTGCACCTATTTTCAGTTTCAAATTACGACTTTTTATACCGAAAATATGCCAATTACTGAAAACGGCGATGGGTCATATTTTGCCCAAACCCCCCTGCAGTTTTCAAAATGTCTGAAATGTCGGAAATTTGACTGCTGAGCGTGATTTTTGAGCCGAATTCTGACTCTCTGCACTTATTTTCAGTTTCAAGATGCGACTTTTTACACCGAAAATATGCCAATTACTGAAAACGGCGAATGATCATATTTTGCCCAAACCCCCCTGCAGTTTTCAAAATGTCTGAAATGTCAGAAATTTGACTCCTGAGCGTGACTTTTGAGCCGAATTCTTACTCTCTGCACCTACTTTCAGTTTCAAATTACGAATTTTTATACCGAAAATATGCCAATTACTGAAAACGGCGATGGGTCATATTTTGCCCAAACCCCCCTGCAGTTTTCAAAATGTCGGGAATTTCGGAAATTTGACTCCTGAGCGTGATTTTTGAGCCGAATTCTGACTCTCTGCACCTATTTTCAGTTTCAATTTACGAATTTTTATACTGAAAATATGCCAATTACTGAAAACGGCGATGGGTCATATTTTGACCAAACCCCCCTGCAGTTTTCAAAATGTCTGAAATGTCAGAAATTTGACTCCTGAGCGTGACTTTTGAGCCGAATTCTTACTCTCTGCACCTATTTTCAGTTTTTAATTACGACTTTTTATACCGAAAATATGCCAATTACTGAAAACGGCGAATGGTCATATTTTGCCCAAACCCCCCCTTCAGTTTTCAAAATATCTGAAATGTCAGAAATTTGAATCCTGAGCGTGATTTTTTATCCAAATTCTGACTCTCTGCACCTTTTTTTCAGTTTCAAATTACGACTTTTTATACCGAAAATATGCCAATTACTGAAAACGGCGATGGGTCATATTTTGCCCAAACCCCCCCTGCAGTTTTCAAAATGTCTGAAATGTCGGAAATTTGACTGCTGAGCGTGATTTTTGAGCCGAATTCTGACTCTCTGCACTTATTTTCAGTTTCAACATGCGACTTTTTACACCGAAAATATGCCAATTACTGAAAACGGCGAATGATCATATTTTGCCCAAACCCCCCTGCAGTTTTCAAAATGTCTGAAATGTCGGAAATTTGACTCCTGAGCGTGATTTTTTAACCGAATTCTGACTCTCTGCACCTATTTTCAGTTTCAAATTACGACTTTTTATACCGAAAATATGCCAATTACTAAAAACGGCGATGGGTCATATTTTGCCCAAACCCCCCTGCAGTTTTCAAAATGTCTGAAATGTCGGAAATTTGACTCCTGAGCGTGATTTTTTATCAGAATTCTGACTCTCTGCACCTATTTTCAGTTTCAAATTACGACTTTTTATACTGAAAATATGCCAATTACTGAAAACGGCGATGGGTCATATTTTGACCAAACCCCCCTGCAGTTTTCAAAATGTCTGAAATACCTGAAATTTGACTCCTGAGCGTGATTTTTGAGCCGAATTCTGACTCTCTGCACCTATTTTCAGTTTCAAATTACGACTTTTTATACCGAAAATATGCCAATTACCGAAAACGGCGATGGGTCATATTTTGCCCAAACCCCCCTGCAGTTTTCCAAATGTCTGAAATACCTGAAATTTGACTCCTGAGCGTGATTTTTGAGCCGAATTCTGACTCTCTGCACCTATTTTCAGTTTCAAATTACGACTTTTTATACCGAAAATATGCCAATTACTGAAAACGGCGATGGGTCATATTTTGCCCAAACCCCCCTGCAGTTTTCAAAATGTCTGAAATTTCGGAAATTTGACTCCTGAGCGTGATTTTTGAGCCGAATTCTGACTCTCTGCACCTATTTTCAGTTTCAATTTACGAATTTTTATACTGAAAATATGCCAATTACTGAAAACGGCGATGGGTCATATTTTGACCAAACCCCCCTGCAGTTTTCAAAATGTCTGAAATACCTGAAATTTGACTCCTGAGCGTGATTTTTGAGCCGAATTCTGTCTCTCTGCACCTGTTTTCAGTTTCAATTTACGAATTTTTATACTGAAAATATGCCAATTACTGAAAACGGCGATGGGTCATATTTTGACCAAACCCCCCTGCAATTTCCAAATGTCTGAAATACCTGAAATTTGACTCCTGAGCGTGATTTTTTAACAGAATTCTGACTCTCTGCACCTATTTTCAGTTTCCAATTACGAATTTTTATACTGAAAATATGCCAATTACTGAAACGGCGATGGGTCATATTTTGACCAAACCCCCCTGCAGTTTTCCAAATGTCTGAAATACCTGAAATTTGACTCCTGAGCGTGATTTTTGAGCCGAATTCTGACTCTCTGCACCTATTTTCAGTTTCAAATTACGACTTTTTATACCGAAAATATGCCAATTACTGAAAACGGCGATGGGTCATATTTTGCCCAAACCCCCCTGCAGTTTTCAAAATGTCTGAAATTTCGGAAATTTTACTCCTGAGCGTGATTTTTGAGCCGAATTCTGACTCTCTGCAACTATTTTCAGTTTCAATTTACGAATTTTTATACTGAAAATATGCCAATTACTGAAAACGGCGATGGGTCATATTTTGACCAAACCCCCCTGCAGTTTTCAAAATGTCTGAAATACCTGAAATTTGACTCCTGAGCGTGATTTTTGAGCCGAATTCTGACTCTCTGCACCTATTTTCAGTTTCAATTTACGAATTTTTATACTGAAAATATGCCAATTACTAAAAACGGCGATGGGTCATATTTTGATCAAACCCCCCTGCAGTTTTCAAAATGTCTGAAATACCTGAAATTTGACTCCTGAGCGTGATTTTGGAGCCGAATTCTGACTCTCCGCACCTATTTTCAGTTTCAATTTACGAATTTTTATACTGAAAATATGCCAATTACTGAAAACGGCGATGGGTCATATTTTGCCCAATTCCCCCTGCAGTTTTCAAAATGTCTGATATGTCGGAAATTTGACTCCTGAGCGTGATTTTTTATCCGAATTCTGACTCTGCACCTATTTTCAGTTTCAAATTACGACTTTTTATACCGAAAATATGCCAATTACTGAAAACGGCGATGGGTCATACTTTGCCAAACCCCCCTGCTGTTTTCAAAATGTCTGAAATGTCTGAAATTTGACTCCTGATCGTGATTTTTGAGCCGAATTCTGACTCTCTGCACCTTTTTTCAGTTTCAAATTACGACTTTTCATACCGAAAATATGCCAATTACTGAAAACGGCGATAGGTCATATTTTACCCAGACCCCCCCTACAGTTTTCAAAATGTCTGAAATGTCTAAAATTTGACTCCTGAGCGTGATTTTTGAGCCGAATTCTGACTCTCTGCACCTATTTTCAGTTTCAAATTACGAATTTTTATACCGAAAATATGCCAATTACTGAAAACGGCAATGGGTCATATTTTAACCAAACCCCCGTGCAGTTTTCAAAATATCTGCAATGTCGGAAATTTGACTCCTGAGCGTGATTATTTATCCGAACTCTGACTCTCTGCACCTATTTTCAGTTTCAAATTACGACTTTTTATACCGAAAATATGCCAATTACTGAAAACGGCGATGGGTCATATTTTGCCCAAACCCCCCTGCAGTTTTCAAAATGTCTGAAATGTCGGAAATTTTACTCCTGAGCGTGATTTTTGAGCTGAATTCTGACTCTCTGCACTTATTTTCAGTTTCAAATTACGACTTTTTACACCGAAAATATGCCAATAACTGAAAACGGCGAATGGTCATATTTTGCCTAAACCCCCCTGCAGTTTTCAAAATGTCTGAAATGTCGGAAATTTGACTCCTGAGCGTGATTTTTGAGCCGAATTCTGACTCTGCATCTATTTTCAGTTTCATATTACGACTTTTTATACCGAAAATATGCCTATTACTAAAAACGGCGATGGGTCATATTTTGCCCAAACCCCCCTGCAGTTTTCAAAATGTCTGAAATGTCTGAAATTAGACTCCTGAGCGTGATTTTTGAGCCGAATTTTGACTCTCTGCACCTATTTTCAGTTTCAAATTACGAATTTTTATAACGAAATTATGCCAATTACTAAAAACGGCGATGGGTCATATTTTGCCCAAACCCCCCTGCAGTTTTCAAAATGTCTGAAATTTCAGAAATTTTACTCCTGGCCGTGACTTTTGAGCTGAATTCTGACTCTCTGCACCTATTTTCAGTTTCAAATTACGAATTTTTATACCGAAAATATGCCAATTACTGAAAACGGCGTGTGGTCATATTTTGACCAAACCACCCTGCAGTTTTCATAATGTCTGAAATGTCGGAAATTTGACTCATGAGCATGATTTTTTTGCCCGAATTCTGACTCTCTGCGCCTATTTTCAGTTTCAAATTACGAATTTTTATACCTAAAATATGCCAATTACTGAAAACGGCGATGAGTCATATTTTGCCCAAACCCCCCTGCAGTTTTCAAAATGTCTGGAATGTCGGAAATTTGACTCCTGAGCGTGATTATTTATCCGAATTCTGACTCTCTGCACCTATTTTCAGTTTCAAATTTCGGAAATTTGACTCCTGAGCGTGATTTTTTATCCGAATTCTGACTCTCTGCGAGTATTTTCAGTTTCAAATTACGACGTTTCATAACGAAAATATGCCAATTACTGAAAACAGCGATGGGTCATGTTTTGCCCAAACCCCCTTGCAGTTTTCAAAATGTCTGAAATGTCGGAAATTTGACTCCTGAGCGTGATTTTTGAGCCGAATTCTGAATCTCTGCACTTATTTTCAGTTTCAAATTACGACGTTTCATACCGAAAACATGCCTATTACTGAAAACGGCGATGGGTCATATTTTGCCCAAACCCCCCTGCAGTTTTCAAAATGTCTGAAATGTCGGAAATTTGACTCCTGAGCATGATTTTTGAGCCGAATTCTGACTCTCTGCACCTATTTTCAGTTTCAAATTACGACTTTTTATACCGAAAATATGCCAATTACTGAAAACGGCGATAGGTCATATTTTACCCAGACCCCCCCTACAGTTTTCAAAATGTCTGAAATGTCTAAAATTTGACTCCTGAGCGTGATTTTTGAGCCGAATTCTGACTCTCTGCACCTATTTTCAGTTTCAAATTACGACTTTTTATACCGAAAATATGCCAATTACTGAAAACGGCGATGGGTCATATTTTGCCCAAACCCCCCTGCAGTTTTCAAAATGTCTGAAATGTCGGAAATTTTACTCCTGAGTGTGATTTTTGAGCTGAATTCTGACTCTCTGCACTTATTTTCAGTTTCAAATTACGACTTTTTACACCGAAAATATGCCAATAACTGAAAACGGCGAATGGTCATATTTTGCCTAAACCCCCCTGCAGTTTTCAAAATGTCTGAAATGTCGGAAATTTGACTCCTGAGCGTGATTTTTGAGCCGAATTCTGACTCTGCATCTATTTTCAGTTTCATATTACGACTTTTTATACCGAAAATATGCCTATTACTAAAAACGGCGATGGGTCATATTTTGCCCAAACCCCCCTGCAGTTTTCAAAATGTCTGAAATGTCGGAAATTAGACTCCTGAGCGTGATTTTTGAGCCGAATTTTGACTCTCTGCACCTATTTTCAGTTTCAAATTACGAATTTTTATAACGAAATTATGCCAATTACTAAAAACGGCGATGGGTCATATTTTGCCCAAACCCCCCTGCAGTTTTCAAAATGTCTGAAATTTCAGAAATTTTACTCCTGGGCGTGACTTTTGAGCTGAATTCTGACTCTCTGCACCTATTTTCAGTTTCAAATTACGAATTTTTATACCGAAAATATGCCAATTACTGAAAACGGCGTGTGGTCATATTTTGACCAAACCCCCCTGCAGTTTTCAAAATGTCTGAAATGTCGGAAATTTGACTCTTGAGCATGATTTTTTTGCCCGAATTCTGACTCTCTGCGCCTATTTTCAGTTTCAAATTACGAATTTTTATACCGAAAATATGCCAATTACTGAAAACGGCGATGAGTCATATTTTGCCCAAACCCCCCTGCAGTTTTCAAAATGTCTGGAATGTCGGAAATTTGACTCCTGAGCGTGATTATTTATCCGAATTCTGACTCTCTGCACCTATTTTCAGTTTCAAATGTCGGAAATTTGACTCCTGAGCGTGATTTTTTATCCGAATTCTGACTCTCTGCGAGTATTTTCAGTTTCAAATTACGACGTTTCATAACGAAAATATGCCAATTACTGAAAACAGCGATGGGTCATGTTTTGCCCAAACCCCCTTGCAGTTTTCAAAATGTCGAAAATTTGACTCCTGAGCGTGATTTTTGAGCCGAATTCTGAATCTCTGCACTTATTTTCAGTTTCAAATTACGACGTTTCATACCGAAAACATGCCTATTACTGAAAACGGCGATGGGTCATATTTTGCCCAAACCCCCCTGCAGTTTTCAAAATGTCTGAAATGTCGGAAATTTGACTCCTGAGCGTGATTTTTGAGCCGAATTCTGACTCTCTGCGCCTATTTTCAGTTTCAAATTACGACTTTTTATACCGAAAATATGCCAATTACTGAAAACGGCGATAGGTCATATTTTACCCAGACCCCCCCTACAGTTTTCAAAATGTCTGAAATGTCTAAAATTTGACTCCTGAGCGTGATTTTTGAGCCGAATTCTGACTCTCTGCACCTATTTTCAGTTTCAAATTACGAATTTTTATACCGAAAATATGCCAATTACTGAAAACGGCAATGGGTCATATTTTAACCAAACCCCCGTGCAGTTTTCAAAATATCTGCAATGTCGGAAATTTGACTCCTGAGCGTGATTATTTATCCGAACTCTGACTCTCTGCACCTATTTTCAGTTTCAAATTACGACTTTTTATACCGAAAATATGCCAATTACTGAAAACGGCGATGGGTCATATTTTGCCCAAACCCCCCTGCAGTTTTCAAAATGTCTGAAATTTCGGAAATTTGACTCCTGAGCGTGATTTTTGAGCTGAATTCTGACTCTCTGCACTTATTTTCAGTTTCAAATTACGACTTTTTACACCGAAAATATGCCAATAACTGAAAACGGCGAATGGTCATATTTTGCCTAAACCCCCCTGCAGTTTTCAAAATGTCTGAAATGTCGGAAATTTGACTCCTGAGCGTGATTTTTGAGCCGAATTCTGACTCTGCATCTATTTTCAGTTTCAAATTACGACTTTTTATACCGAAAATATGCCTATTACTAAAAACGGCGATGGGTCATATTTTGCCCAAACCCCCCTGCAGTTTTCAAAATGTCTGAAATGTCGGAAATTAGACTCCTGAGCGTGATTTTTGAGCCGAATTTTGACTCTCTGCACCTATTTTCAGTTTCAAATTACGAATTTTTATAACGAAATTATGCCAATTACTAAAAACGGCGATGGGTCATATTTTGCCCAAACCCCCCTGCAGTTTTCAAAATGTCTGAAATTTCAGAAATTTTACTCCTGGGCGTGACTTTTGAGCTGAATTCTGACTCTCTGCACCTATTTTCAGTTTCAAATTACGAATTTTTATACCGAAAATATGCCAATTACTGAAAACGGCGTGTGGTCATATTTTGACCAAACCCCCCTGCAGTTTTCAAAATGTCTGAAATTTCGAAAATTTGACTCCTGAGCGTGATTTTTGAGCCGAATTCTGACTCTCTGCACCTCTTTTCAGTTTCAAATTACGAATTTTTATACCGAAAATATGCCAATTACTGAAAACGGCGATGGGTCATATTTTGCCCATACCCCCCTGCAGTTTTCAAAATGTCTGAAATGTCGGAAATTTGACTCCTGAGCGTGATTTTTGGGCCGAATTCTGACTCTCTGCACTTATTTTCAGTTTCAAGATACGACTTTTTACACCGAAAATATTCCAATTACTGAAAACAACGAATGGTCATATTTTGCCCAAACCCCCCTGCAATTTTCAAAATGTCTGAAATGTCGGAAATTTGACTCCTGAGCGTGATTTTTGAGCCGAATTCTGACTTTCTGCACTTATTTTCAGTTTCAAGATACGACTTTTTACACCGAAAATATGCCAATTACTGAAAACGGCGAATGGTCATATTTTGCCCAAACCCCCCTGCAGTTTTCAAAATGTCTGAAATGTCGGAAATTTGACTCCTGGCCGTGACTTTTGAGCTGAATTCTGACTCTCTGCACCTATTTTCAGTTTCAAATTACGAATTTTTATACCGAAAATATGCCAATTACTGAAAACGGCGTGTGGTCATATTTTGACCAAACCCCCCTGCAGTTTTCAAAATGTCTGAAATGTCGGAAATTTGACTCATGAGCATGATTTTTTTGCCCGAATTCTGACTCTCTGCGCCTATTTTCAGTTTCAAATTACGAATTTTTATACCGAAAATATGCCAATTACTGAAAACGGCGATGAGTCATATTTAGCCCAAACCCCCCTGCAGTTTTCAAAATGTCTGGAATGTCGGAAATTTGACTCCTGAGCGTGATTATTTATCCGAATTCTGACTCTCTGCACCTATTTTCAGTTTCAAATGTCGGAAATTTGACTGCTGAGCGTGATTTTTTATCCGAATTCTGACTCTCTGCGAGTATTTTCAGTTTCAAATTACGACGTTTCATAACGAAAATATGCCAATTACTGAAAACAGCGATGGGTCATGTTTTGCCCAAACCCCCTTGCAGTTTTCAAAATGTCTGAAATGTCGGAAATTTGACTCCTGAGCGTGATTTTTGAGCCGAATTCTGAATCTCTGCACTTATTTTCAGTTTCAAATTACGACGTTTCATACCGAAAACATGCCTATTACTGAAAACGGCGATGGGTCATATTTTGCCCAAACCCCCCTGCAGTTTTCAAAATGTCTGAAATGTCGGAAATTTGACTCCTGAGCGTGATTTTTGAGCCGAATTCTGACTCTCTGCACCTATTTTCAGTTTCAAATTACGACTTTTTATACCGAAAATATGCCAATTACTGAAAACGGCGATAGGTCATATTTTACCCAGACCCCCCCTACAGTTTTCAAAATGTCTGAAATGTCTAAAATTTGACTCCTGAGCGTGATTTTTGAGCCGAATTCTGACTCTCTGCACCTATTTTCAGTTTCAAATTACGAATTTTTATACCGAAAATATGCCAATTACTGAAAACGGCAATGGGTCATATTTTAACCAAACCCCCGTGCAGTTTTCAAAATATCTGCAATGTCGGAAATTTGACTCCTGAGCGTGATTATTTATCCGAACTCTGACTCTCTGCACCTATTTTCAGTTTCAAATTACGAATTTTTATACCGAAAATATGCCAATTACTGAAAACGGCGATGGGTCATATTTTGCCCAAACCCCCCTGCAGTTTTCAAAATGTCTGAAATGTCGGAAATTTTACTCCTGAGTGTGATTTTTGAGCTGAATTCTGACTCTCTGCACTTATTTTCAGTTTCAAATTACGACTTTTTACACCGAAAATATGCCAATAACTGAAAACGGCGAATGGTCATATTTTGCCTAAACCCCCCTGCAGTTTTCAAAATGTCTGAAATGTCGGAAATTTGACTCCTGAGCGTGATTTTTGAGCCGAATTCTGACTCTGCATCTATTTTCAGTTTCATATTACGACTTTTTATACCGAAAATATGCCTATTACTAAAAACGGCGATGGGTCATATTTTGCCCAAACCCCCCTGCAGTTTTCAAAATGTCTGAAATGTCGGAAATTAGACTCCTGTGCGTGATTTTTGAGCCGAATTTTGACTCTCTGCACCTATTTTCAGTTTCAAATTACGAATTTTTATAACGAAATTATGCCAATTACTAAAAACGGCGATGGGTCATATTTTGCCCAAACCCCCCTGCAGTTTTCAAAATGTCTGAAATTTCGGAAATTTGACTCCTGAGCGTGATTTTTGAGCTGAATTCTGACTCTCTGCACTTATCTTCAGTTTCAAATTACGACTTTTTACACCGAAAATATGCCAATTACTGAAAACGGCGAATGGTCATATTTTGCCCAAACCCCCCTGCAGTTTTCAAAATGTCTGAAATGTCGGAAATTTGACTCCTGGCCGTGACTTTTGAGCTGAATTCTGACTCTCTGCACCTATTTTCAGTTTCAAATTACGAATTTTTATAACGAAATTATGCCAATTACTAAAAACGGCGATGGGTCATATTTTGCCCAAACCCCCCTGCAGTTTTCAAAATGTCTGAAATGTCGGAAATTTGACTCCTGAGCGTGATTTTTGAGCCGAATTCTGACTTTCTGCACTTATTTTCAGTTTCAAGATACGACTTTTTACACCGAAAATATGCCAATTACTGAAAACGGCGAATGGTCATATTTTGCCCAAACCCCCCTGCAGTTTTCAAAATGTCTGAAATGTCGGAAATTTGACTCCTGGCCGTGACTTTTGAGCTGAATTCTGACTCTCTGCACCTATTTTCAGTTTCAAATTACGAATTTTTATACCGAAAATATGCCAATTACTGAAAACGGCGTGTGGTCATATTTTGACCAAACCCCCCTGCAGTTTTCAAAATGTCTGAAATGTCGGAAATTTGACTCATGAGCATGATTTTTTTGCCCGAATTCTGACTCTCTGCGCCTATTTTCAGTTTCAAATTACGAATTTTTATACCGAAAATATGCCAATTACTGAAAACGGCGATGAGTCATATTTTGCCCAAACCCCCTTGCAGTTTTCAAAATGTCTGGAATGTCGGAAATTTGACTCCTGAGCGTGATTATTTATCCGAATTCTGACTCTCTGCACCTATTTTCAGTTTCAAATGTCGGAAATTTGACTGCTGAGCGTGATTTTTTATCCGAATTCTGACTCTCTGCGAGTATTTTCAGTTTCAAATTATGACGTTTCATAACGAAAATATGCCAATTACTGAAAACAGCGATGGGTCATGTTTTGCCCAAACCCCCTTGCAGTTTTCAAAATGTCTGAAATGTCGGAAATTTGACTCCTGAGCGTGATTTTTGAGCCGAATTCTGAATCTCTGCACTTATTTTCAGTTTCAAATTACGACGTTTCATACCGAAAACATGCCTATTACTGAAAACGGCGATGGGTCATATTTTGCCCAAACCCCCCTGCAGTTTTCAAAATGTCTGAAATGTCGGAAATTTGACTCCTGAGCGTGATTTTTGAGCCGAATTCTGACTCTCTGCACCTATTTTCAGTTTCAAATTACGACTTTTTATACCGAAAATATGCCAATTACTGAAAACGGCGATAGGTCATATTTTACCCAGACCCCCCCTACAGTTTTCAAAAATGTCTGAAATGTCTAAAATTTGACTCCTGAGCGTGATTTTTGAGCCGAATTCTGACTCTCTGCACCTATTTTCAGTTTCAAATTACGAATTTTTATACCGAAAATATGCCAATTACTGAAAACGGCAATGGGTCATATTTTAACCAAACCCCCGTGCAGTTTTCAAAATATCTGCAATGTCGGAAATTTGACTCCTGAGCGTGATTATTTATCCGAACTCTGACTCTCTGCACCTATTTTCAGTTTCAAATTACGAATTTTTATACCGAAAATATGCCAATTACTGAAAACGGCGATGGGTCATATTTTGCCCAAACCCCCCTGCAGTTTTCAAAATGTCTGAAATGTCGGAAATTTTACTCCTGAGTGTGATTTTTGAGCTGAATTCTGACTCTCTGCACTTATTTTCAGTTTCAAATTACGACTTTTTACACCGAAAATATGCCAATAACTGAAAACGGCGAATGGTCATATTTTGCCTAAACCCCCCTGCAGTTTTCAAAATGTCTGAAATGTCGGAAATTTGACTCCTGAGCGTGATTTTTGAGCCGAATTCTGACTCTGCATCTATTTTCAGTTTCATATTACGACTTTTTATACCGAAAATATGCCTATTACTAAAAACGGCGATGGGCCATATTTTGCCCAAACCCCCCTGCAGTTTTCAAAATGTCTGAAATTTCAGAAATTTTACTCCTGGGCGTGACTTTTGAGCTGAATTCTGACTCTCTGCACCTATTTTCAGTTTCAAATTACGAATTTTTATACCGAAAATATGCCAATTACTGAAAACGGCGTGTGGTCATATTTTGACCAAACCCCCCTGCAGTTTTCAAAATGTCTGAAATGTCTGAAATTTGACTCTTGAGCATGATTTTTTTGCCCGAATTCTGACTCTCTGCGCCTATTTTCAGTTTCAAATTACGAATTTTTATACCGAAAATATGCCAATTACTGAAAACGGCGATGAGTCATATTTTGCCCAAATCCCCCTGCAGTTTTCAAAATGTCTGGAATGTCGGAAATTTGACTCCTGAGCGTGATTATTTATCCGAATTCTGAGTCTCTGCACCTATTTTCAGTTTCAAATGTCGGAAATTTGACTCCTGAGCGTGATTTTTTATCCGAATTCTGACTCTCTGCGAGTATTTTCAGTTTCAAATTACGACGTTTCATAACGAAAATATGCCAATTACTGAAAACAGCGATGGGTCATGTTTTGCCCAAACCCCCTTGCAGTTTTCAAAATGTCTGAAATGTCGGAAATTTGACTCCTGAGCGTGATTTTTGAGCCGAATTCTGAATCTCTGCACTTATTTTCAGTTTCAAATTACGACGTTTCATACCGAAAACATGCCTATTACTGAAAACGGCGATGGGTCATATTTTGCCCAAACCCCCCTGCAGTTTTCAAAATGTCTGAAATGTCGGAAATTTGACTCCTGAGCGTGATTTTTGAGCCGAATTCTGACTCTCTGCACCTATTTTCAGTTTCAAATTACGACTTTTTATACCGAAAATATGCCAATTACTGAAAACGGCGATAGGTCATATTTTACCCAGACCCCCCCTACAGTTTTCAAAATGTCTGAAATGTCTAAAATTTGACTCCTGAGCGTGATTTTTGACCCGAATTCTGACTCTCTGCACCTATTTTCAGTTTCAAATTACGAATTTTTATACCGAAAATATGCCAATTACTGAAAACGGCAATGGGTCATATTTTAACTAAACCCCCGTGCAGTTTTCAAAATATCTGCAATGTCGGAAATTTGACTCCTGAGCGTGATTATTTATCCGAACTCTGACTCTCTGCACCTATTTTCAGTTTCAAATTACGAATTTTTATACCGAAAATATGCCAATTACTGAAAACGGCGATGGGTCATATTTTGCCCAAACCCCCCTGCAGTTTTCAAAATGTCTGAAATTTCGGAAATTTGACTCCTGAGCGTGATTTTTGAGCTGAATTCTGACTCTCTGCACTTATTTTCAGTTTCAAATTACGACTTTTTACACCGAAAATATGCCAATAACTGAAAACGGCGAATGGTCATATTTTGCCTAAACCCCCCTGCAGTTTTCAAAATGTCTGAAATGTCGGAAATTTGACTCCTGAGCGTGATTTTTGAGCCGAATTCTGACTCTGCATCTATTTTCAGTTTCAAATTACGACTTTTTATACCGAAAATATGCCTATTACTAAAAACGGCGATGGGTCATATTTTGCCCAAACCCCCCTGCAGTTTTCAAAATGTCTGAAATGTCGGAAATTAGACTCCTGAGCGTGATTTTTGAGCCGAATTTTGACTCTCTGCACCTATTTTCAGTTTCAAATTACGAATTTTTATAACGAAATTATGCCAATTACTAAAAACGGCGATGGGTCATATTTTGCTCAAACCCCCCTGCAGTTTTCAAAATGTCTGAAATTTCAGAAATTTTACTCCTGGGCGTGACTTTTGAGCTGAATTCTGACTCTCTGCACCTATTTTCAGTTTCAAATTACGAATTTTTATACCGAAAATATGCCAATTACTGAAAACGGCGTGTGGTCATATTTTGACCAAACCCCCCTGCAGTTTTCAAAATGTCTGAAATTTCGAAAATTTGACTCCTGAGCGTGATTTTTGAGCCGAATGCTGACTCTCTGCACCTCTTTTCAGTTTCAAATTACGAATTTTTATACCGAAAATATGCCAATTACTGAAAACGGCGATGGGTCATATTTTGCCCATACCCCCCTGCAGTTTTCAAAATGTCTGAAATGTCGGAAATTTGACTCCTGAGCGTGATTTTTGGGCCGAATTCTGACTCTCTGCACTTATTTTCAGTTTCAAGATACGACTTTTTACACCGAAAATATTCCAATTACTGAAAACAACGAATGGTCATATTTTGCCCAAACCCCCCTGCAACTTTCAAAATGTCTGAAATGTCGGAAATTTGACTCCTGAGCGTGATTTTTGAGCCGAATTCTGACTTTCTGCACTTATTTTCAGTTTCAAGATACGACTTTTTACACCGAAAATATGCCAATTACTGAAAACGGCGAATGGTCATATTTTGCCCAAACCCCCCTGCAGTTTTCAAAATGTCTGAAATGTCGGAAATTTGACTCCTGAGCGTGACTTTTGAGCCGAATTCTGACTCTCTGCACCTATTTTCAGTTTCAAATTACGAATTTTTATACCGAAAATATGCCAATTACTGAAAACGGCGATGGGTCATATTTTGACCAAACCCCCCTGCAGTTTTCAAAATGTCTGAAATGTCGGAAATTTGACTCCTGAGCGTGATTTTTTATCCGAATTCTGACTCTCTGCACCTTTTTTCAGTTTCAAATTACGACTTTTTATACCGAAAATATGCCAATTACTGAAAACGGCGAAGGGTCATATTTTGCACAAACCCCCCTGCAGTTTTCAGAATGTCTGAAATTTCGGAAATTTGACTCCTGAGCGTGACTTTTGAGCCGAATTGTGGCTCTCTGCACCTATTTTCAGTTTCAAATTACGACTTTTTATACCGAAAATATGCCAATTACTGAAATCGGCGATGGGTCATATTTTGACCAAACCCCCCTGCAGTTTTCAAAATGTCTGAAATGTCTGAAATTTGACTCTTGAGCATGATTTTTTTGCCCGAATTCTGACTCTCTGCGCCTATTTTCAGTTTCAAATTACGAATTTTTATACCGAAAATATGCCAATTACTGAAAACAGCGATGAGTCATATTTTGCCCAAATCCCCCTGCAGTTTTCAAAATGTCTGGAATGTCGGAAATTTGACTCCTGAGCGTGATTATTTATCCGAATTCTGACTCTCTGCACCTATTTTCAGTTTCAAATGTCGGAAATTTGACTCCTGAGCGTGATTTTTTATCCGAATTCTGACTCTCTGCGAGTATTTTCAGTTTCAAATTACGACGTTTCATAACGAAAATATGCCAATTACTGAAAACAGCGATGGGTCATGTTTTGCCCAAACCCCCTTGCAGTTTTCAAAATGTCTGAAATGTCGGAAATTTGACTCCTGAGCGTGATTTTTGAGCCGAATTCTGAATCTCTGCACTTATTTTCAGTTTCAAATTACGACGTTTCATACCGAAAACATGCCTATTACTGAAAACGGCGATGGGTCATATTTTGCCCAAACCCCCCTGCAGTTTTCAAAATGTCTGAAATGTCGGAAATTTGACTCCTGAGCGTGATTTTTGAGCCGAATTCTGACTCTCTGCACCTATTTTCAGTTTCAAATTACGACTTTTTATACCGAAAATATGCCAATTACTGAAAACGGCGATAGGTCATATTTTACCCAGACCCCCCCTACAGTTTTCAAAATGTCTGAAATGTCTAAAATTTGACTCCTGAGCGTGATTTTTGAGCCGAATTCTGACTCTCTGCACCTATTTTCAGTTTCAAATTACGAATTTTTATACCGAAAATATGCCAATTACTGAAAACGGCAATGGGTCATATTTTAACTAAACCCCCGTGCAGTTTTCAAAATATCTGCAATGTCGGAAATTTGACTCCTGAGCGTGATTATTTATCCGAACTCTGACTCTCTGCACCTATTTTCAGTTTCAAATTACGAATTTTTATACCGAAAATATGCCAATTACTGAAAACGGCGATGGGTCATATTTTGCCCAAACCCCCCTGCAGTTTTCAAAATGTCTGAAATGTCGGAAATTTTACTCCTGAGTGTGATTTTTGAGCTGAATTCTGACTCTCTGCACTTATTTTCAGTTTCAAATTACGACTTTTTACACCGAAAATATGCCAATAACTGAAAACGGCGAATGGTCATATTTTGCCTAAACCCCCCTGCAGTTTTCAAAATGTCTGAAATGTCGGAAATTTGACTCCTGAGCGTGATTTTTGAGCCGAATTCTGACTCTGCATCTATTTTCAGTTTCATATTACGACTTTTTATACCGAAAATATGCCTATTACTAAAAACGGCGATGGGTCATATTTTGCCCAAACCCCCCTGCAGTTTTCAATATGTCTGAAATTTCAGAAATTTTACTCCTGGGCGTGACTTTTGAGCTGAATTCTGACTCTCTGCACCTATTTTCAGTTTCAAATTACGAATTTTTATACCGAAAATATGCCAATTACTGAAAACGGCGTGTGGTCATATTTTGACCAAACCCCCCTGCAGTTTTCAAAATGTCTGAAATGTCTGAAATTTGACTCTTGAGCATGATTTTTTTGCCCGAATTCTGACTCTCTGCGCCTATTTTCAGTTTCAAATTACGAATTTTTATACCGAAAATATGCCAATTACTGAAAACGGCGATGAGTCATATTTTGCCCAAATCCCCCTGCAGTTTTCAAAATGTCTGGAATGTCGGAAATTTGACTCCTGAGCGTGATTATTTATCCGAATTCTGACTCTCTGCACCTATTTTCAGTTTCAAATGTCGGAAATTTGACTCCTGAGCGTGATTTTTTATCCGAATTCTGACTCTCTGCGAGTATTTTCAGTTTCAAATTACGACGTTTCATAACGAAAATATGCCAATTACTGAAAACAGCGATGGGTCATGTTTTGCCCAAACCCCCTTGCAGTTTTCAAAATGTCTGAAATGTCGGAAATTTGACTCCTGAGCGTGATTTTTGAGCCGAATTCTGAATCTCTGCACTTATTTTCAGTTTCAAATTACGACGTTTCATACCGAAAACATGCCTATTACTGAAAACGGCGATGGGTCATATTTTGCCCAAACCCCCCTGCAGTTTTCAAAATGTCTGAAATGTCGGAAATTTGACTCCTGAGCGTGATTTTTGAGCCGAATTCTGACTCTCTGCACCTATTTTCAGTTTCAAATTACGACTTTTTATACCGAAAATATGCCAATTACTGAAAACGGCGATAGGTCATATTTTACCCAGACCCCCCCTACAGTTTTCAAAATGTCTGAAATGTCTAAAATTTGACTCCTGAGCGTGATTTTTGAGCCGAATTCTGACTCTCTGCACCTATTTTCAGTTTCAAATTACGAATTTTTATACCGAAAATATGCCAATTACTGAAAACGGCAATGGGTCATATTTTAACTAAACCCCCGTGCAGTTTTCAAAATATCTGCAATGTCGGAAATTTGACTCCTGAGCGTGATTATTTATCCGAACTCTGACTCTCTGCACCTATTTTCAGTTTCAAATTACGAATTTTTATACCGAAAATATGCCAATTACTGAAAACGGCGATGGGTCATATTTTGCCCATACCCCCCTGCAGTTTTCAAAATGTCTGAAATGTCGGAAATTTGACTCCTGAGCGTGATTTTTGGGCCGAATTCTGACTCTCTGCACTTATTTTCAGTTTCAAGATACGACTTTTTACACCGAAAATATTCCAATTACTGAAAACAACGAATGGTCATATTTTGCCCAAACCCCCCTGCAACTTTCAAAATGTCTGAAATGTCGGAAATTTGACTCCTGAGCGTGATTTTTGAGCCGAATTCTGACTTTCTGCACTTATTTTCAGTTTCAAGATACGACTTTTTACACCGAAAATATGCCAATTACTGAAAACGGCGAATGGTCATATTTTGCCCAAACCCCCCTGCAGTTTTCAAAATGTCTGAAATGTCGGAAATTTGACTCCTGAGCGTGACTTTTGAGCCGAATTCTGACTCTCTGCACCTATTTTCAGTTTCAAATTACGAATTTTTATACCGAAAATATGCCAATTACTGAAAACGGCGATGGGTCATATTTTGACCAAACCCCCCTGCAGTTTTCAAAATGTCTGAAATGTCGGAAATTTGACTCCTGAGCGTGATTTTTTATCCGAATTCTGACTCTCTGCACCTTTTTTCAGTTTCAAATTACGACTTTTTATACCGAAAATATGCCAATTACTGAAAACGGCGAAGGGTCATATTTTGCACAAACCCCCCTGCAGTTTTCAGAATGTCTGAAATTTCGGAAATTTGACTCCTGAGCGTGACTTTTGAGCCGAATTGTGGCTCTCTGCACCTATTTTCAGTTTCAAATTACGACTTTTTATACCGAAAATATGCCAATTACTGAAATCGGCGATGGGTCATATTTTGACCAAACCCCCCTGCAGTTTTCAAAATGTCTGAAATGTCTGAAATTTGACTCTTGAGCATGATTTTTTTGCCCGAATTCTGACTCTCTGCGCCTATTTTCAGTTTCAAATTACGAATTTTTATACCGAAAATATGCCAATTACTGAAAACGGCGATGAGTCATATTTTGCCCAAATCCCCCTGCAGTTTTCAAAATGTCTGGAATGTCGGAAATTTGACTCCTGAGCGTGATTATTTATCCGAATTCTGACTCTCTGCACCTATTTTCAGTTTCAAATGTCGGAAATTTGACTCCTGAGCGTGATTTTTTATCCGAATTCTGACTCTCTGCGAGTATTTTCAGTTTCAAATTACGACGTTTCATAACGAAAATATGCCAATTACTGAAAACAGCGATGGGTCATGTTTTGCCCAAACCCCCTTGCAGTTTTCAAAATGTCTGAAATGTCGGAAATTTGACTCCTGAGCGTGATTTTTGAGCCGAATTCTGAATCTCTGCACTTATTTTCAGTTTCAAATTACGACGTTTCATACCGAAAACATGCCTATTACTGAAAACGGCGATGGGTCATATTTTGCCCAAACCCCCCTGCAGTTTTCAAAATGTCTGAAATGTCGGAAATTTGACTCCTGAGCGTGATTTTTGAGCCGAATTCTGACTCTCTGCACCTATTTTCAGTTTCAAATTACGACTTTTTATACCGAAAATATGCCAATTACTGAAAACGGCGATAGGTCATATTTTACCCAGACCCCCCCTACAGTTTTCAAAATGTCTGAAATGTCTAAAATTTGACTCCTGAGCGTGATTTTTGAGCCGAATTCTGACTCTCTGCACCTATTTTCAGTTTCAAATTACGAATTTTTATACCGAAAATATGCCAATTACTGAAAACGGCAATGGGTCATATTTTAACTAAACCCCCGTGCAGTTTTCAAAATATCTGCAATGTCGGAAATTTGACTCCTGAGCGTGATTATTTATCCGAACTCTGACTCTCTGCACCTATTTTCAGTTTCAAATTACGAATTTTTATACCGAAAATATGCCAATTACTGAAAACGGCGATGGGTCATATTTTGCCCAAACCCCCCTGCAGTTTTCAAAATGTCTGAAATGTCGGAAATTTTACTCCTGAGTGTGATTTTTGAGCTGAATTCTGACTCTCTGCACTTATTTTCAGTTTCAAATTACGACTTTTTACACCGAAAATATGCCAATAACTGAAAACGGCGAATGGTCATATTTTGCCTAAACCCCCCTGCAGTTTTCAAAATGTCTGAAATGTCGGAAATTTGACTCCTGAGCGTGATTTTTGAGCCGAATTCTGACTCTGCATCTATTTTCAGTTTCATATTACGACTTTTTATACCGAAAATATGCCTATTACTAAAAACGGCGATGGGTCATATTTTGCCCAAACCCCCCTGCAGTTTTCAAAATGTCTGAAATTTCAGAAATTTTACTCCTGGGCGTGACTTTTGAGCTGAATTCTGACTCTCTGCACCTATTTTCAGTTTCAAATTACGAATTTTTATACCGAAAATATGCCAATTACTGAAAACGGCGTGTGGTCATATTTTGACCAAACCCCCCTGCAGTTTTCAAAATGTCTGAAATGTCTGAAATTTGACTCTTGAGCATGATTTTTTTGCCCGAATTCTGACTCTCTGCGCCTATTTTCAGTTTCAAATTACGAATTTTTATACCGAAAATATGCCAATTACTGAAAACGGCGATGAGTCATATTTTGCCCAAATCCCCCTGCAGTTTTCAAAATGTCTGGAATGTCGGAAATTTGACTCCTGAGCGTGATTATTTATCCGAATTCTGACTCTCTGCACCTATTTTCAGTTTCAAATGTCGGAAATTTGACTCCTGAGCGTGATTTTTTATCCGAATTCTGACTCTCTGCGAGTATTTTCAGTTTCAAATTACGACGTTTCATAACGAAAATATGCCAATTACTGAAAACAGCGATGGGTCATGTTTTGCCCAAACCCCCTTGCAGTTTTCAAAATGTCTGAAATGTCGGAAATTTGACTCCTGAGCGTGATTTTTGAGCCGAATTCTGAATCTCTGCACTTATTTTCAGTTTCAAATTACGACGTTTCATACCGAAAACATGCCTATTACTGAAAACGGCGATGGGTCATATTTTGCCCAAACCCCCCTGCAGTTTTCAAAATGTCTGAAATGTCGGAAATTTGACTCCTGAGCGTGATTTTTGAGCCGAATTCTGACTCTCTGCACCTATTTTCAGTTTCAAATTACGACTTTTTATACCGAAAATATGCCAATTACTGAAAACGGCGATAGGTCATATTTTACCCAGACCCCCCCTACAGTTTTCAAAATGTCTGAAATGTCTAAAATTTGACTCCTGAGCGTGATTTTTGAGCCGAATTCTGACTCTCTGCACCTATTTTCAGTTTCAAATTACGAATTTTTATACCGAAAATATGCCAATTACTGAAAACGGCAATGGGTCATATTTTAACTAAACCCCCGTGCAGTTTTCAAAATATCTGCAATGTCGGAAATTTGACTCCTGAGCGTGATTATTTATCCGAACTCTGACTCTCTGCACCTATTTTCAGTTTCAAATTACGAATTTTTATACCGAAAATATGCCAATTACTGAAAACGGCGATGGGTCATATTTTGCCCAAACCCCCCTGCAGTTTTCAAAATGTCTGAAATTTCGGAAATTTGACTCCTGAGCGTGATTTTTGAGCTGAATTCTGACTCTCTGCACTTATTTTCAGTTTCAAATTACGACTTTTTACACCGAAAATATGCCAATAACTGAAAACGGCGAATGGTCATATTTTGCCTAAACCCCCCTGCAGTTTTCAAAATGTCTGAAATGTCGGAAATTTGACTCCTGAGCGTGATTTTTGAGCCGAATTCTGACTCTGCATCTATTTTCAGTTTCAAATTACGACTTTTTATACCGAAAATATGCCTATTACTAAAAACGGCGATGGGTCATATTTTGCCCAAACCCCCCTGCAGTTTTCAAAATGTCTGAAATGTCGGAAATTAGACTCCTGAGCGTGATTTTTGAGCCGAATTTTGACTCTCTGCACCTATTTTCAGTTTCAAATTACGAATTTTTATAACGAAATTATGCCAATTACTAAAAACGGCGATGGGTCATATTTTGCCCAAACCCCCCTGCAGTTTTCAAAATGTCTGAAATTTCAGAAATTTTACTCCTGGGCGTGACTTTTGAGCTGAATTCTGACTCTCTGCACCTATTTTCAGTTTCAAATTACGAATTTTTATACCGAAAATATGCCAATTACTGAAAACGGCGTGTGGTCATATTTTGACCAAACCCCCCTGCAGTTTTCAAAATGTCTGAAATTTCGAAAATTTGACTCCTGAGCGTGATTTTTGAGCCGAATGCTGACTCTCTGCACCTCTTTTCAGTTTCAAATTACGAATTTTTATACCGAAAATATGCCAATTACTGAAAACGGCGATGGGTCATATTTTGCCCATACCCCCCTGCAGTTTTCAAAATGTCTGAAATGTCGGAAATTTGACTCCTGAGCGTGATTTTTGGGCCGAATTCTGACTCTCTGCACTTATTTTCAGTTTCAAGATACGACTTTTTACACCGAAAATATTCCAATTACTGAAAACAACGAATGGTCATATTTTGCCCAAACCCCCCTGCAACTTTCAAAATGTCTGAAATGTCGGAAATTTGACTCCTGAGCGTGATTTTTGAGCCGAATTCTGACTTTCTGCACTTATTTTCAGTTTCAAGATACGACTTTTTACACCGAAAATATGCCAATTACTGAAAACGGTGAATGGTCATATTTTGCCCAAACCCCCCTGCAGTTTTCAAAATGTCTGAAATGTCGGAAATTTGACTCCTGAGCGTGACTTTTGAGCCGAATTCTGACTCTCTGCACCTATTTTCAGTTTCAAATTACGAATTTTTATACCGAAAATATGCCAATTACTGAAAACGGCGATGGGTCATATTTTGACCAAACCCCCCTGCAGTTTTCAAAATGTCTGAAATGTCGGAAATTTGACTCCTGAGCGTGATTTTTTATCCGAATTCTGACTCTCTGCACCTTTTTTCAGTTTCAAATTACGACTTTTTATACCGAAAATATGCCAATTACTGAAAACGGCGAAGGGTCATATTTTGCACAAACCCCCCTGCAGTTTTCAGAATGTCTGAAATTTCGGAAATTTGACTCCTGAGCGTGACTTTTGAGCCGAATTGTGGCTCTCTGCACCTATTTTCAGTTTCAAATTACGACTTTTTATACCGAAAATATGCCAATTACTGAAATCGGCGATGGGTCATATTTTGACCAAACCCCCCTGCAGTTTTCAAAATGTCTGAAATGTCTGAAATTTGACTCTTGAGCATGATTTTTTTGCCCGAATTCTGACTCTCTGCGCCTATTTTCAGTTTCAAATTACGAATTTTTATACCGAAAATATGCCAATTACTGAAAACGGCGATGAGTCATATTTTGCCCAAATCCCCCTGCAGTTTTCAAAATGTCTGGAATGTCGGAAATTTGACTCCTGAGCGTGATTATTTATCCGAATTCTGACTCTCTGCACCTATTTTCAGTTTCAAATGTCGGAAATTTGACTCCTGAGCGTGATTTTTTATCCGAATTCTGACTCTCTGCGAGTATTTTCAGTTTCAAATTACGACGTTTCATAACGAAAATATGCCAATTACTGAAAACAGCGATGGGTCATGTTTTGCCCAAACCCCCTTGCAGTTTTCAAAATGTCTGAAATGTCGGAAATTTGACTCCTGAGCGTGATTTTTGAGCCGAATTCTGAATCTCTGCACTTATTTTCAGTTTCAAATTACGACGTTTCATACCGAAAACATGCCTATTACTGAAAACGGCGATGGGTCATATTTTGCCCAAACCCCCCTGCAGTTTTCAAAATGTCTGAAATGTCGGAAATTTGACTCCTGAGCGTGATTTTTGAGCCGAATTCTGACTCTCTGCACCTATTTTCAGTTTCAAATTACGACTTTTTATACCGAAAATATGCCAATTACTGAAAACGGCGATAGGTCATATTTTACCCCGACCCCCCCTACAGTTTTCAAAATGTCTGAAATGTCTAAAATTTGACTCCTGAGCGTGATTTTTGAGCCGAATTCTGACTCTCTGCACCTATTTTCAGTTTCAAATTACGAATTTTTATACCGAAAATATGCCAATTACTGAAAACGGCAATGGGTCATATTTTAACTAAACCCCCGTGCAGTTTTCAAAATATCTGCAATGTCGGAAATTTGACTCCTGAGCGTGATTATTTATCCGAACTCTGACTCTCTGCACCTATTTTCAGTTTCAAATTACGAATTTTTATACCGAAAATATGCCAATTACTGAAAACGGCGATGGGTCATATTTTGCCCAAACCCCCCTGCAGTTTTCAAAATGTCTGAAATTTCGGAAATTTGACTCCTGAGCGTGATTTTTGAGCTGAATTCTGACTCTCTGCACTTATTTTCAGTTTCAAATTACGACTTTTTACACCGAAAATATGCCAATAACTGAAAACGGCGAATGGTCATATTTTGCCTAAACCCCCCTGCAGTTTTCAAAATGTCTGAAATGTCGGAAATTTGACTCCTGAGCGTGATTTTTGAGCCGAATTCTGACTCTGCATCTATTTTCAGTTTCAAATTACGACTTTTTATACCGAAAATATGCCTATTACTAAAAACGGCGATGGGTCATATTTTGCCCAAACCCCCCTGCAGTTTTCAAAATGTCTGAAATGTCGGAAATTAGACTCCTGAGCGTGATTTTTGAGCCGAATTTTGACTCTCTGCACCTATTTTCAGTTTCAAATTACGAATTTTTATAACGAAATTATGCCAATTACTAAAAACGGCGATGGGTCATATTTTGCCCAAACCCCCCTGCAGTTTTCAAAATGTCTGAAATTTCAGAAATTTTACTCCTGGGCGTGACTTTTGAGCTGAATTCTGACTCTCTGCACCTATTTTCAGTTTCAAATTACGAATTTTTATACCGAAAATATGCCAATTACTGAAAACGGCGTGTGGTCATATTTTGACCAAACCCCCCTGCAGTTTTCAAAATGTCTGAAATTTCGAAAATTTGACTCCTGAGCGTGATTTTTGAGCCGAATGCTGACTCTCTGCACCTCTTTTCAGTTTCAAATTACGAATTTTTATACCGAAAATATGCCAATTACTGAAAACGGCGATGGGTCATATTTTGCCCATACCCCCCTGCAGTTTTCAAAATGTCTGAAATGTCGGAAATTTGACTCCTGAGCGTGATTTTTGGGCCGAATTCTGACTCTCTGCACTTATTTTCAGTTTCAAGATACGACTTTTTACACCGAAAATATTCCAATTACTGAAAACAACGAATGGTCATATTTTGCCCAAACCCCCCTGCAACTTTCAAAATGTCTGAAATGTCGGAAATTTGACTCCTGAGCGTGATTTTTGAGCCGAATTCTGACTTTCTGCACTTATTTTCAGTTTCAAGATACGACTTTTTTCACCGAAAATATGCCAATTACTGAAAACGGCGAATGGTCATATTTTGCCCAAACCCCCCTGCAGTTTTCAAAATGTCTGAAATGTCGGAAATTTGACTCCTGAGCGTGACTTTTGAGCCGAATTCTGACTCTCTGCACCTATTTTCAGTTTCAAATTACGAATTTTTATACCGAAAATATGCCAATTACTGAAAACGGCGATGGGTCATATTTTGACCAAACCCCCCTGCAGTTTTCAAAATGTCTGAAATGTCGGAAATTTGACTCCTGAGCGTGATTTTTTATCCGAATTCTGACTCTCTGCACCTTTTTTCAGTTTCAAATTACGACTTTTTATACCGAAAATATGCCAATTACTGAAAACGGCGAAGGGTCATATTTTGCACAAACCCCCCTGCAGTTTTCAGAATGTCTGAAATTTCGGAAATTTGACTCCTGAGCGTGACTTTTGAGCCGAATTGTGGCTCTCTGCACCTATTTTCAGTTTCAAATTACGACTTTTTATACCGAAAATATGCCAATTACTGAAATCGGCGATGGGTCATATTTTGACCAAACCCCCCTGCAGTTTTCAAAATGTCTGAAATGTCAGAAATTTGACTCCTGAGGGTGATTTTTTATCCGAATTCTGACTCTCTGCAAGTATTTTCAGTTTCAAATTACGACTTTTTATACCGAAAATATGCCAATTACTGAAAACGGCGATGGGTCATGTTTTGCCCAATCCCCCCTGCAGTTTTCAAAATGTCTGAAATGTCGGAAATTTGACTCCTGAGCGTGATTTTTTATCCTAATTCTGACTCTGCACCTATTTTCAGTTTCAAATTACGACTTTTTATACCGAAAATTTGCCAATTACTGAAAACGGCGATGGGTCATACTTTGCCAAACCCCCCTGCAGTTTTCAAAATGTCTGAAATGTCTGAAATTTGACTCCTGATCGTGATTTTTGAGCCGAATTCTGACTCTCTGCACCTATTTTCAGTTTCAAATTACGACTTTTTATACCGAAAATATGTCAATTACTGAAAACGGCGATGGGTCATATTTTGCCCAAACCCCCCTGCAGTTTTCAAAATGTCTGAAATTTCGGAAATTTGACTCCTGAGCGTGATTTTTGAGCCGAATTCTAACTCTCTGCACCTATTTTCAGTTTCAAATTACGACTTTTTATACCGAAAATATGCCAATTACTGAAATCGGCGATGGGTCATATTTTGCCCAAACCCCCCTGCAGTTTTCAAAATGTTTGAAATTTCGGAAATTTGACTCCTGAGCGTGATTTTTGAGCCGAATTCTGACTCTCTGCACCTATTTTCAGTTTCAAATTACGACTTTTTATACCGAAAATATGCCAATTACTGAAAACGGCGATGGGTCATATTTTGCCCAAACCCCCGTGCAGTTTTCAAAATGTCTGAAATGTCGGAAATTTGACTCCTGATCGTGATTTTTTATCCGAATTCTGACTCTCTGCACCTATTTTCAGTTTCAAATTACGACTTTTTATACCGAAAATATGCCAATTACTGAAATCGGCGATGAGTCATATTTTGCCCAAACCCCCCTGCAGTTTTCAAAATGTTTGAAATTTCGGAAATTTGACTCCTGAGCGTGATTTTTGAGCCGAATTCTGACTCTCTGCACCTATTTTCAGTTTCAAATTACGACTTTTTATACCGAAAATATGCCAATTACTGAATACGGCGATGGGTCATATTTTGCCCAAACCCCCCAGCAGTTTTCAAAATGTCTGAAATGTCTGAAATTTGACTCCTGAGCGTGATTTTTGAGCCGAATTCTGACTCTCTGCACCTATTTTCAGTTTCAAATTACGACTTTTTATACCGAAAATATGCCAATTACTGAAAACGGCGATGGGTCATATTTTGCCCAAACCCCCATGTAGTTTTCAAAATGTTTGAAATTTCGGAAATTTGACTCCTGAGCGTGATTTATGAGCCGAATTTTGACTCTCTGCACCTATTTTCAGTTTCAAATTACGACTTTTTATACCGAAAATATGCCAATTACTGAATACGGCGATGGGTCATATTTTGCCCAAACCCCCCCTGCAGTTTTCAAAATGTCTGAAATGTCGGAAATTTGACTCCTGAGCGTGATTTTTGAGCCGAATGCTGACTCTCTGCACTTATTTTCAGTTTCAAGATACGACTTTTTACACCGAAAATATGCCAATTACTGAAAACGGCGAATGGTCATATTTTGCCCAAACCCCCCTGCAGTTTTCAAAATGCCTGAAATGTCGGAAATTTGACTGATGAGCATGATTTTTTATCCGAATTCTGTCTCTCTGCACCTATTTTCAGTTTCAAATTACGACTTTTTATACCGAAAATATGCCAATTACTGAAAACGGCGATGGGTCATATTTTGACCAAACCCCCCTGCTGTTTTCAAAATGTCTGAAATGTCGGAAAATTGACTCCTGAGCGTGATTTTTGAGCCGAATTCTGACTCTCTGCACCTATTTTCCGTTTCAAATAACGACGTTTAATACCGAAAATATGCCAATTAGTGTAAACGGCGATGGGTCAAATTTTGCCCAAACCCCTCTGCAGTTTTCAAAATGTCTGAAATTTGACTCCTGAGCGTTATTTTTGAGCTGAATTCTGACTCTCTGCACCTATTTTCAGTTTCAAATTACGACTTTTTATACCGAAAATATGCCAATTACTGAAAACGGCGATGGGTCATATTTTGCCCAAACCCCCCTGCCGTTTTCAAAATGTCTGAAATGTCGGAAAATTGACTCCTGATCGTGATTTTTGAGCCGAATTCTGACTCTCTGCACCTATTTTCAGTTTCAAATTACGACTTTTTATACCGAAAATATGTCAATTACTGAAAACGGCGATGGGTCATATTTTGCCCAAACCCCCCTGCAGTTTTCAAAATGTCTGAAATTTCGGAAATTTGACTCCTGAGCGTGATTTTTGAGCCGAATTCTAACTCTCTGCACCTATTTTCAGTTTCAAATTACGACTTTTTATACCGAAAATATGCCAATTACTGAAAACGGCGATGGGTCATATTTTGCCCAAACCCCCCTGCAGTTTTCAAAATGTTTGAAATTTCGGAAATTTGACTCCTGAGCGTGATTTTTGAGCCGAATTCTGACTCTCTGCACCTATTTTCAGTTTCAAATTACGACTTTTTATACCGAAAATATGCCAATTACTGAAAACGGCGATGGGTCATATTTTGACCAAACCCCCGTGCAGTTTTCAAAATGTCTGAAATGTCGGAAATTTGACTCCTGATCGTGATTTTTTATCCGAATTCTGACTCTCTGCACCTATTTTCAGTTTCAAATTACGACTTTTTATACCGAAAATATGCCAATTACTGAAAACGGCGATGAGTCATATTTTGCCCAAACCCCCCTGCAGTTTTCAAAATGTTTGAAATTTCGGAAATTTGACTCCTGAGCGTGATTTTTGAGCCGAATTCTGACTTTCTGCACCTATTTTCAGTTTCAAATTACGACTTTTTATACCGAAAATATGCCAATTACTGAATACGGCGATGTGTCATATTTTGCCCAAACCCCCCAGCAGTTTTCAAAATATCTGAAATGTCTGAAATTTGACTCCTGAGCGTGATTTTTGAGCCGAATTCTGACTCTCTGCACCTATTTTCAGTTTCAAATTACGACTTTTTATACCGAAAATATGCCAATTACTGAAAACGGCGATGGGTCATATTTTGCCCAAACCCCCCTGTAGTTTTCAAAATGTTTGAAATTTCGGAAATTTGACTCCTGAGCGTGATTTATGAGCTGAATTCTGACTCTCTGCACCTATTTTCAGTTTCAAATTACGACTTTTTATACCGAAAATATGCCAATTACTGAATACGGCGATGGGTCATATTTTGACCAAACCCCCCTGCCGTTTTCAAAATGTCTGAAATGTCGGAAAATTGACTCCTGAGCGTGATTTTTGAGCCCAATTCTGACTCTCTGCACCTATTTTCCGTTTCAAATAACGAAGTTTAATACCGAAAATATGCCAATTAGTGTAAACGGCGATGGGTCAAATTTTGCCCAAACCCCCCTGCAGTTTTCAAAATGTCTGAAATTTCGAAAATTTGACTCCTGAGCGTGATGTTTGAGCCGAATTCTGACTCTCTGCACCTATTTTCAGTTTCAAATTACGACTTTTTATACCGAAAATATGCCAATTACTGAAAACGGCGAATGGTCATATTTTGCCCAAACCCCCCTGCAGTTTTCAAAATGTCTGAAATTTGACTCCTGAGCGTTATTTTTGAGCTGAATTCTGACTCTCTGCACCTATTTTCAGTTTCAAATTACGACTTTTTATACCGAAAATATGCCAATTACTGAAAACGGCGATGGGTCATATTTTGCCCAAACCCCCCTGCCGTTTTCAAAATGTCTGAAATGTCGGAAAATTGAATCCTGATCGTGATTTTTGAGCCGAATTCTGACTCTCTGCACCTATTTTCAGTTTCAAATTACGACTTTTTATACCGAAAATATGTAAATTACTGAAAACGGCGATGGGTCATATTTTGCCCAAACCCCCCTGCAGTTTTCAAAATGTCTGAAATTTCGGAAATTTGACTCCTGAGCGTGATTTTTGAGCCGAATTCTGACTCTCTGCACCTATTTTCAGTTTCAAATTACGACTTTTTATACCGAAAATATGCCAATTACTGAAAACGGCGATGGGTCATATTTTGCCCAAACCCCCCTGCAGTTTTCAAAATGTTTGAAATTTCGGAAATTTGACTCCTGAGCGTGATTTTTGAGCCGAATTCTGACTCTCTGCACCTATTTTCAGTTTCAAATTACGACTTTTTATACCGAAAATATGCCAATTACTGAAAACGGCGATGGGTCATATTTTGCCCAAACCCCCGTGCAGTTTTCAAAATGTCTGAAATGTCGGAAATTTGACTCCTGATCGTGATTTTTTATCCGAATTCTGACTCTCTGCACCTATTTTCAGTTTCAAATTACGACTTTTTATACCGAAAATATGCCAATTACTGAAAACGGCGATGAGTCATATTTTGCCCAAACCCCCCTGCAGTTTTCAAAATGTTTGAAATTTCGGAAATTTGACTCCTGAGCGTGATTTTTGAGCCGAATTCTGACTCTCTGCACCTATTTTCAGTTTCAAATTACGACTTTTTATACCGAAAATATGCCAATTACTGAATACGGCGATGTGTCATATTTTGCCCAAACCCCCCAGCAGTTTTCAAAATGTCTGAAATGTCTGAAATTTGACTCCTGAGCGTGATTTTTGAGCCGAATTCTGACTCTCTGCACCTATTTTCAGTTTCAAATTACGACTTTTTATACCGAAAATATGCCAATTACTGAAAACGGCGATGGGTCATATTTTGCCCAAACCCCCCTGTAGTTTTCAAAATGTTTGAAATTTCGGAAATTTGACTCCTGAGCGTGATTTATGAGCTGAATTCTGACTCTCTGCACCTATTTTCAGTTTCAAATTACGACTTTTTATACCGAAAATATGCCAATTACTGAATACGGCGATGGGTCATATTTTGACCAAACCCCCCTGCCGTTTTCAAAATGTCTGAAATGTCGGAAAATTGACTCCTGAGCGTGATTTTTGAGCCGAATTCTGACTCTCTGCACCTATTTTCCGTTTCAAATAACGAAGTTTAATACCGAAAATATGCCAATTAGTGTAAACAGCGATGGGTCAAATTTTGCCCAAACCCCCCTGCAGTTTTCAAAATGTCTGAAATTTCGAAAATTTGACTCCTGAGCGTGATGTTTGAGCCGAATTCTGACTCTCTGCACCTATTTTCAGTTTCAAATTACGACTTTTTATACCGAAAATATGCCAATTACTGAAAACGGCGATGGGTCATATTTTGCCCAAACCCCCCTGCAGTTTTCAAAATGTTTGAAATTTCGGAAATTTGACTCCTGAGCGTGATTTTTGAGCCGAATTCTGACTCTCTGCACCTATTTTCAGTTTCAAATTACGACTTTTTATACCGAAAATATGCCAATTACTGAAAACGGCGATGGGTCATATTTTGACCAAACCCCCGTGCAGTTTTCAAAATGTCTGAAATGTCGGAAATTTGACTCCTGATCGTGATTTTTTATCCGAATTCTGACTCTCTGCACCTATTTTCAGTTTCAAATTACGACTTTTTATACCGAAAATATGCCAATTACTGAAAACGGCGATGAGTCATATTTTGCCCAAACCCCCCTGCAGTTTTCAAAATGTTTGAAATTTCGGAAATTTGACTCCTGAGCGTGATTTTTGAGCCGAATTCTGACTTTCTGCACCTATTTTCAGTTTCAAATTACGACTTTTTATACCGAAAATATGCCAATTACTGAATACGGCGATGTGTCATATTTTGCCCAAACCCCCCAGCAGTTTTCAAAATATCTGAAATGTCTGAAATTTGACTCCTGAGCGTGATTTTTGAGCCGAATTCTGACTCTCTGCACCTATTTTCAGTTTCAAATTACGACTTTTTATACCGAAAATATGCCAATTACTGAAAACGGCGATGGGTCATATTTTGCCCAAACCCCCCTGTAGTTTTCAAAATGTTTGAAATTTCGGAAATTTGACTCCTGAGCGTGATTTATGAGCTGAATTCTGACTCTCTGCACCTATTTTCAGTTTCAAATTACGACTTTTTATACCGAAAATATGCCAATTACTGAATACGGCGATGGGTCATATTTTGACCAAACCCCCCTGCCGTTTTCAAAATGTCTGAAATGTCGGAAAATTGACTCCTGAGCGTGATTTTTGAGCCGAATTCTGACTCTCTGCACCTATTTTCCGTTTCAAATACCGAAGTTTAATACCGAAAATATGCCAATTAGTGTAAACGGCGATGGGTCAAATTTTGCCCAAACCCCCCTGCAGTTTTCAAAATGTCTGAAATTTCGAAAATTTGACTCCTGAGCGTGATGTTTGAGCCGAATTCTGACTCTCTGCACCTATTTTCAGTTTCAAATTACGACTTTTTATACCGAAAATATGCCAATTACTGAAAACGGCGAATGGTCATATTTTGCCCAAACCCCCCTGCAGTTTTCAAAATGTCTGAAATTTGACTCCTGAGCGTTATTTTTGAGCTGAATTCTGACTCTCTGCACCTATTTTCAGTTTCAAATTACGACTTTTTATACCGAAAATATGCCAATTACTGAAAACGGCGATGGGTCATATTTTGCCCAAACCCCCCTGCCGTTTTCAAAATGTCTGAAATGTCGGAAAATTGACTCCTGATCGTGATTTTTGAGCCGAATTCTGACTCTCTGCACCTATTTTCAGTTTCAAATTACGACTTTTTATACCGAAAATATGTCAATTACTGAAAACGGCGATGGGTCATATTTTGCCCAAACCCCCCTGCAGTTTTCAAAATGTCTGAAATTTCGGAAATTTGACTCCTGAGCGTGATTTTTGAGCCGAATTCTGACTCTCTGCACCTATTTTCAGTTTCAAATTACGACTTTTTATACCGAAAATATGCCAATTACTGAAAACGGCGATGGGTCATATTTTGCCCAAACCCCCCTGCAGTTTTCAAAATGTTTGAAATTTCGGAAATTTGACTCCTGAGCGTGATTTTTGAGCCGAATTCTGACTCTCTGCACCTATTTTCAGTTTCAAATTACGACTTTTTATACCGAAAATATGCCAATTACTGAAAACGGCGATGGGTCATATTTTGCCCAAACCCCCGTGCAGTTTTCAAAATGTCTGAAATGTCGGAAATTTGACTCCTGATCGTGATTTTTTATCCGAATTCTGACTCTCTGCACCTATTTTCAGTTTCAAATTACGACTTTTTATACCGAAAATATGCCAATTACTGAAAACGGCGATGAGTCATATTTTGCCCAAACCCCCCTGCAGTTTTCAAAATGTTTGAAATTTCGGAAATTTGACTCCTGAGCGTGATTTTTGAGCCGAATTCTGACTCTCTGCACCTATTTTCAGTTTCAAATTACGACTTTTTATACCGAAAATATGCCAATTACTGAATACGGCGATGTGTCATATTTTGCCCAAACCCCCCAGCAGTTTTCAAAATGTCTGAAATGTCTGAAATTTGACTCCTGAGCGTGATTTTTGAGCCGAATTCTGACTCTCTGCACCTATTTTCAGTTTCAAATTACGACTTTTTATACCGAAAATATGCCAATTACTGAAAACGGCGATGGGTCATATTTTGCCCAAACCCCCCTGTAGTTTTCAAAATGTTTGAAATTTCGGAAATTTGACTCCTGAGCGTGATTTATGAGCTGAATTCTGACTCTCTGCACCTATTTTCAGTTTCAAATTACGACTTTTTATACCGAAAATATGCCAATTACTGAATACGGCGATGGGTCATATTTTGACCAAACCCCCCTGCCGTTTTCAAAATGTCTGAAATGTCGGAAAATTGACTCCTGAGCGTGATTTTTGAGCCGAATTCTGACTCTCTGCACCTATTTTCCGTTTCAAATAACGAAGTTTAATACCGAAAATATGCCAATTAGTGTAAACGGCGATGGGTCAAATTTTGCCCAAACCCCCCTGCAGTTTTCAAAATGTCTGAAATTTCGAAAATTTGACTCCTGAGCGTGATGTTTGAGCCGAATTCTGACTCTCTGCACCTATTTTCAGTTTCAAATTACGACTTTTTATACCGAAAATATGCCAATTACTGAAAACGGCGAATGGTCATATTTTGCCCAAACCCCCCTGCAGTTTTCAAAATGTCTGAAATTTGACTCCTGAGCGTTATTTTTGAGCTGAATTCTGACTCTCTGCACCTATTTTCAGTTTCAAATTACGACTTTTTATACCGAAAATATGCCAATTACTGAAAACGGCGATGGGTCATATTTTGATCAAACCCCCCTGCAGTTTTCAAAATATCTGAAATTTCGGAAATTAGACTCCTGAGCGTGATTTTTGAGCCGAATTCTGACTCTCTGCACCTATTATCAGTTTCAAATTACGACTTTTTATACCGAAAATATGCTAATTACTGAACACGGCGATGGGTCATATTTTGCCCAAACCCCCCTGCAGTTTTGAAAATGTCTGAAATGTCGGAAATTTGACTCCTGAGCGTGATTATTTATCCGAATTCGGACTCTCTGCACCTATTTTCAGTTTCAAATGTCGGAAATTTGACTCCTGAGCGTGATTTTTTATCCGAATTCTGACTCTCTACAAGTATTTTCAGTTTCAAATTACGACGTTTCATAACGAAAATATGCCAATTACTGAAATCGGCGATGGGTCATATTTTGCCCAAACCCCCCTGCAGTTTTCAAAATGTCTGAAATTTCGGAAAATAGACTCCTGAGCGTGATTTTTGAGCCGAATTCTGACTCTCTGCACCTATTATCAGTTTTAAATTTCGACTTTTTGTACCGAAAATATGCCAATTACTGAAAACGGCGATGGGTCATATTTTGCCCAAACCCCCCTGCAGTTTTGAAAATGTCTGAAATGTCGGAAATTTGACTCCTGAGCGTGATTTTTGAGCCGAATTCTGACTCTCTGCACCTATTTTCAGTTTCAAATTACGACTTTTTATACCGAAAATATGTCAATTACTGAAAACGGCGATGGGTCATATTTTGCCCAAACCCCCCTGCAGTTTTCAAAATGTCTGAAATTTCGGAAATTTGACTCCTGAGCGTGATTTTTGAGCCGAATTCTAACTCTCTGCACCTATTTTCAGTTTCAAATTACGACTTTTTATACCGAAAATATGCCAATTACTGAAAACGGCGATGGGCCATATTTTGCCCAAACCCCCCTGCAGTTTTCAAAATGTCTGAAATGTCGGAAATTTGACTCCTGAGCGTGATTTTTGAGCCGAATTCTGACTCTCTGCATCTATTTTATGTTTCAAATTACGAATTTTTATACCGAAAATATGCCAATTACTGAAAACAGCGATGGGTCATATTTTGCCCAAACCCCCCTGCAGTTTTCAAAATGTTTGAAATTTCGGAAATTTGACTCCTGAGCGTGATTTCTGAGCCGAATTCTGACTCTCTGCACCTATTTTCAGTTTCAAATTACGACTTTTTATACCGAAAATATGCCAATTACTGAAAACGGCGATGGGTCATATTTTGCCCAAACCCCCCTGTAGTTTTCAAAATGTTTGAAATTTCGGAAATTTGACTCCTGAGCGTGATTTATGAGCTGAATTCTGACTCTCTGCACCTATTTTCAGTTTCAAATTACGACTTTTTATACCGAAAATATGCCAATTACTGAATACGGCGATGGGTCATATTTTGACCAAACCCCCCTGCCGTTTTCAAAATGTCTGAAATGTCGGAAAATTGACTCCTGAGCGTGATTTTTGAGCCGAATTCTGACTCTCTGCACCTATTTTCCGTTTCAAATAACGAAGTTTAATACCGAAAATATGCCAATTAGTGTAAACGGCGATGGGTCAAATTTTGCCCAAACCCCCCTGCAGTTTTCAAAATGTCTGAAATTTCGAAAATTTGACTCCTGAGCGTGATGTTTGAGCCGAATTCTGACTCTCTGCACCTATTTTCAGTTTCAAATTACGACTTTTTATACCGAAAATATGCCAATTACTGAAAACGGCGAATGGTCATATTTTGCCCAAACCCCCCTGCAGTTTTCAAAATGTCTGAAATTTGACTCCTGAGCGTTATTTTTGAGCTGAATTCTGACTCTCTGCACCTATTTTCAGTTTCAAATTACGACTTTTTATACCGAAAATATGCCAATTACTGAAAACGGCGATGGGTCATATTTTGCCCAAACCCCCCTGCCGTTTTCAAAATGTCTGAAATGTCGGAAAATTGACTCCTGATCGTGATTTTTGAGCCGAATTCTGACTCTCTGCACCTATTTTCAGTTTCAAATTACGACTTTTTATACCGAAAATATGTCAATTACTGAAAACGGCGATGGGTCATATTTTGCCCAAACCCCCCTGCAGTTTTCAAAATGTCTGAAATTTCGGAAATTTGACTCCTGAGCGTGATTTTTGAGCCGAATTCTGACTCTCTGCACCTATTTTCAGTTTCAAATTACGACTTTTTATACCGAAAATATGCCAATTACTGAAAACGGCGATGGGTCATATTTTGCCCAAACCCCCCTGCAGTTTTCAAAATGTTTGAAATTTCGGAAATTTGACTCCTGAGCGTGATTTTTGAGCCGAATTCTGACTCTCTGCACCTATTTTCAGTTTCAAATTACGACTTTTTATACCGAAAATATGCCAATTACTGAAAACGGCGATGGGTCATATTTTGCCCAAACCCCCGTGCAGTTTTCAAAATGTCTGAAATGTCGGAAATTTGACTCCTGATCGTGATTTTTTATCCGAATTCTGACTCTCTGCACCTATTTTCAGTTTCAAATTACGACTTTTTATACCGAAAATATGCCAATTACTGAAAACGGCGATGAGTCATATTTTGCCCAAACCCCCCTGCAGTTTTCAAAATGTTTGAAATTTCGGAAATTTGACTCCTGAGCGTGATTTTTGAGCCGAATTCTGACTCTCTGCACCTATTTTCAGTTTCAAATTACGACTTTTTATACCGAAAATATGCCAATTACTGAATACGGCGATGTGTCATATTTTGCCCAAACCCCCCAGCAGTTTTCAAAATGTCTGAAATGTCTGAAATTTGACTCCTGAGCGTGATTTTTGAGCCGAATTCTGACTCTCTGCACCTATTTTCAGTTTCAAATTACGACTTTTTATACCGAAAATATGCCAATTACTGAAAACGGCGATGGGTCATATTTTGCCCAAACCCCCCTGTAGTTTTCAAAATGTTTGAAATTTCGGAAATTTGACTCCTGAGCGTGATTTATGAGCTGAATTCTGACTCTCTGCACCTATTTTCAGTTTCAAATTACGACTTTTTATACCGAAAATATGCCAATTACTGAATACGGCGATGGGTCATATTTTGACCAAACCCCCCTGCCGTTTTCAAAATGTCTGAAATGTCGGAAAATTGACTCCTGAGCGTGATTTTTGAGCCGAATTCTGACTCTCTGCACCTATTTTCCGTTTCAAATAACGAAGTTTAATACCGAAAATATGCCAATTAGTGTAAACGGCGATGGGTCAAATTTTGCCCAAACCCCCCTGCAGTTTTCAAAATGTCTGAAATTTCGAAAATTTGACTCCTGAGCGTGATGTTTGAGCCGAATTCTGACTCTCTGCACCTATTTTCAGTTTCAAATTACGACTTTTTATACCGAAAATATGCCAATTACTGAAAACGGCGAATGGTCATATTTTGCCCAAACCCCCCTGCAGTTTTCAAAATGTCTGAAATTTGACTCCTGAGCGTTATTTTTGAGCTGAATTCTGACTCTCTGCACCTATTTTCAGTTTCAAATTACGACTTTTTATACCGAAAATATGCCAATTACTGAAAACGGCGATGGGTCATATTTTGATCAAACCCCCCTGCAGTTTTCAAAATATCTGAAATTTCGGAAATTAGACTCCTGAGCGTGATTTTTGAGCCGAATTCTGACTCTCTGCACCTATTATCAGTTTCAAATTACGACTTTTTATACCGAAAATATGCTAATTACTGAACACGGCGATGGGTCATATTTTGCCCAAACCCCCCTGCAGTTTTGAAAATGTCTGAAATGTCGGAAATTTGACTCCTGAGCGTGATTATTTATCCGAATTCGGACTCTCTGCACCTATTTTCAGTTTCAAATGTCGGAAATTTGACTCCTGAGCGTGATTTTTTATCCGAATTCTGACTCTCTACAAGTATTTTCAGTTTCAAATTACGACGTTTCATAACGAAAATATGCCAATTACTGAAATCGGCGATGGGTCATATTTTGCCCAAACCCCCCTGCAGTTTTCAAAATGTCTGAAATTTCGGAAAATAGACTCCTGAGCGTGATTTTTGAGCCGAATTCTGACTCTCTGCACCTATTATCAGTTTTAAATTTCGACTTTTTGTACCGAAAATATGCCAATTACTGAAAACGGCGATGGGTCATATTTTGCCCAAACCCCCCTGCAGTTTTGAAAATGTCTGAAATGTCGGAAATTTGACTCCTGAGCGTGATTTTTGAGCCGAATTCTGACTCTCTGCACCTATTTTCAGTTTCAAATTACGACTTTTTATACCGAAAATATGTCAATTACTGAAAACGGCGATGGGTCATATTTTGCCCAAACCCCCCTGCAGTTTTCAAAATGTCTGAAATTTCGGAAATTTGACTCCTGAGCGTGATTTTTGAGCCGAATTCTAACTCTCTGCACCTATTTTCAGTTTCAAATTACGACTTTTTATACCGAAAATATGCCAATTACTGAAAACGGCGATGGGCCATATTTTGCCCAAACCCCCCTGCAGTTTTCAAAATGTCTGAAATGTCGGAAATTTGACTCCTGAGCGTGATTTTTGAGCCGAATTCTGACTCTCTGCATCTATTTTATGTTTCAAATTACGAATTTTTATACCGAAAATATGCCAATTACTGAATACAGCGATGGGTCATATTTTGCCCAAACCCCCCTGCAGTTTTCAAAATGTTTGAAATTTCGGAAATTTGACTCCTGAGCGTGATTTCTGAGCCGAATTCTGACTCTCTGCACCTATTTTCAGTTTCAAATTACGACTTTTTATACCGAAAATATGCCAATTACTGAAAACGGCGATGGGTCATATTTTGCCCGAACCCCCCTGCAGTTCTCAAAATGTCTGAAATTTCGGAAATTTGACTCCTGAGCGTGATTTTTGAGCGGAATTCTGACTCTCTGCGCCTATTTTCAGTTTCAAATTACGACTTTTTATACCGAAAATAAGCCAATTACTGAAAACGGCAATGGGTCATATTTTGCCCAAACCCCTCTGCAGTTTGGAAAATGTCTGAAATGTCGGAAATTTGACTCCTGAGCGTGATTTTTTATCTGAATTCTGACTCTCTGCAAGTATTTTCAGTTTCAAATTACGACTTTTTATACCGAAAATATGCCAATTACTGAAAACGGCGATGGGTCATGTTTTGCCCAATCCCCCCTGCAGTTTTCAAAATGTCTGAAATGTCGGAAATTTGACTCCTGAGCGTGATTTTTTATCCGAATTCTGACTCTGCACCTATTTTCAGTTTCAAATTACGACTTTTTATACCGAAAATATGCCAATTACTGAAAACGGCGATGGGTCATACTTTGCCAAACCCCCCTGCAGTTTTCAAAATGTCTGAAATGTCTGAAATTTGACTCCTGATCGTGATTTTTGAGCCGAATTCTAACTCTCTGCACCTATTTTCAGTTTCAAATTACGACTTTTTATACCGAAAATATGCCAATTACTGAAAACGGCGATGGGTCATATTTTGCCCAAACCCCCCTGCAGTTTTCAAAATGTTTGAAATTTCGGAAATTTGACTCCTGAGCGTGATTTTTGAGCCGAATTCTGACTCTCTGCACCTATTTTCAGTTTCAAATTACGACTTTTTATACCGAAAATATGCCAATTACTGAAAACGGCGATGGGTCATATTTTGCCCAAACCCCCCTGCAGTTTTCAAAATGTCTGAAATTTCGGAAATTTGACTCCTGAGCGTGATTTTTGAGCCGAATTCTAACTCTCTGCACCTATTTTCAGTTTCAAATTACGACTTTTTATACCGAAAATATGCCAATTACTGAAAACGGCGATGGGTCATATTTTGCCCAAACCCCCCTGCAGTTTTCAAAATGTTTGAAATTTCGGAAATTTGACTCCTGAGCGTGATTTTTGAGCCGAATTCTGACTCTCTGCACCTATTTTCAGTTTCAAATTACGACTTTTTATACCGAAAATATGCCAATTACTGAAAACGGCGATGGGTCATACTTTGCCAAACCCCCCTGCAGTTTTCAAAATGTCTGAAATGTCTGAAATTTGACTCCTGATCGTGATTTTTGAGCCGAATTCTGACTCTCTGCACCTATTTTCAGTTTCAAATTACGACTTTTTATACCGAAAATATGTCAATTACTGAAAACGGCGATGGGTCATATTTTGCCCAAACCCCCCTGCAGTTTTCAAAATGTCTGAAATTTCGGAAATTTGACTCCTGAGCGTGATTTTTGAGCCGAATTCTAACTCTCTGCACCTATTTTCAGTTTCAAATTACGACTTTTTATACCGAAAATATGCCAATTACTGAAAACGGCGATGGGTCATATTTTGCCCAAACCCCCCTGCAGTTTTCAAAATGTTTGAAATTTCGGAAATTTGACTCCTGAGCGTGATTTTTGAGCCGAATTCTGACTCTCTGCACCTATTTTCAGTTTCAAATTACGACTTTTTATACCGAAAATATGCCAATTACTGAAAACGGCGATGGGTCATATTTTGACCAAACCCCCGTGCAGTTTTCAAAATGTCTGAAATGTTGGAAATTTGACTCCTGATCGTGATTTTTTATCCGAATTCTGACTCTCTGCACCTATTTTCAGTTTCAAATTACGACTTTTTATACCGAAAATATGCCAATTACTGAAAACGGCGATGAGTCATATTTTGCCCAAACCCCCCTGCAGTTTTCAAAATGTTTGAAATTTCGGAAATTTTACTCCTGAGCGTGATTTTTGAGCCGAATTCTGACTTTCTGCACCTATTTTCAGTTTCAAATTACGACTTTTTATACCGAAAATATGCCAATTACTGAATACGGCGATGTGTCATATTTTGCCCAAACCCCCCAGCAGTTTTCAAAATATGTGAAATGTCTGAAATTTGACTCCTGAGCGTGATTTTTGAGCCGAATTCTGACTCTCTGCACCTATTTTCAGTTTCAAATTACGACTTTTTATACCGAAAATATGCCAATTACTGAAAACGGCGATGGGTCATATTTTGCCCAAACCCCCCTGTAGTTTTCAAAATGTTTGAAATTTCGGAAATTTGACTCCTGAGCGTGATTTATGAGCTGAATTCTGACTCTCTGCACCTATTTTCAGTTTCAAATTACGACTTTTTATACCGAAAATATGCCAATTACTGAATACGGCGATGGGTCATATTTTGACCAAACCCCCCTGCCGTTTTCAAAATGTCTGAAATGTCGGAAAATTGACTCCTGAGCGTGATTTTTGAGCCGAATTCTGACTCTCTGCACCTATTTTCCGTTTCAAATAACGAAGTTTAATACCGAAAATATGCCAATTAGTGTAAACGGCGATGGGTCAAATTTTGCCCAAACCCCCCTGCAGTTTTCAAAATGTCTGAAATTTCGAAAATTTGACTCCTGAGCGTGATGTTTGAGCCGAATTCTGACTCTCTGCACCTATTTTCAGTTTCAAATTACGACTTTTTATACCGAAAATATGCCAATTACTGAAAACGGCGAATGGTCATATTTTGCCCAAACCCCCCTGCAGTTTTCAAAATGTCTGAAATTTGACTCCTGAGCGTTATTTTTGAGCTGAATTCTGACTCTCTGCACCTATTTTCAGTTTCAAATTACGACTTTTTATACCGAAAATATGCCAATTACTGAAAACGGCGATGGGTCATATTTTGCCCAAACCCCCCTGCCGTTTTCAAAATGTCTGAAATGTCGGAAAATTGACTCCTGATCGTGATTTTTGAGCCGAATTCTGACTCTCTGCACCTATTTTCAGTTTCAAATTACGACTTTTTATACCGAAAATATGTCAATTACTGAAAACGGCGATGGGTCATATTTTGCCCAAACCCCCCTGCAGTTTTCAAAATGTCTGAAATTTCGGAAATTTGACTCCTGAGCGTGATTTTTGAGCCGAATTCTAACTCTCTGCACCTATTTTCAGTTTCAAATTACGACTTTTTATACCGAAAATATGCCAATTACTGAAAACGGCGATGGGTCATATTTTGCCCAAACCCCCCTGCAGTTTTCAAAATGTCTGAAATTTCGAAAATTTGACTCCTGAGCGTGATTTTTGAGCCGAATTCTGACTCTCTGCACCTATTTTCAGTTTCAAATTACGACTTTTTATACCGAAAATATGCCAATTACTGAAAACGGCGAATGGTCATATTTTGCCCAAACCCCCCTGCAGTTTTCAAAATGTCTGAAATTTGACTCCTGAGCGTTATTTTTGAGCTGAATTCTGACTCTCTGCACCTATTTTCAGTTTCAAATTACGACTTTTTATACCGAAAATATGCCAATTACTGAAAACGGCGATGGGTCATATTTTGATCAAACCCCCCTGCAGTTTTCAAAATATCTGAAATTTCGGAAATTAGACTCCTGAGCGTGATTTTTGAGCCGAATTCTGACTCTCTGCACCTATTATCAGTTTCAAATTACGACTTTTTATACCGAAAATATGCTAATTACTGAACACGGCGATGGGTCATATTTTGCCCAAACCCCCCTGCAGTTTTGAAAATGTCTGAAATGTCGGAAATTTGACTCCTGAGCGTGATTATTTATCCGAATTCGGACTCTCTGCACCTATTTTCAGTTTCAAATGTCGGAAATTTGACTCCTGAGCGTGATTTTTTATCCGAATTCTGACTCTCTACAAGTATTTTCAGTTTCAAATTACGACGTTTCATAACGAAAATATGCCAATTACTGAAATCGGCGATGGGTCATATTTTGCCCAAACCCCCCTGCAGTTTTCAAAATGTCTGAAATTTCGGAAAATAGACTCCTGAGCGTGATTTTTGAGCCGAATTCTGACTCTCTGCACCTATTATCAGTTTTAAATTTCGACTTTTTGTACCGAAAATATGCCAATTACTGAAAACGGCGATGGGTCATATTTTGCCCAAACCCCCCTGCAGTTTTGAAAATGTCTGAAATGTCGGAAATTTGACTCCTGAGCGTGATTTTTGAGCCGAATTCTGACTCTCTGCACCTATTTTCAGTTTCAAATTACGACTTTTTATACCGAAAATATGCCAATTACTGAAAACGGCGATGGGCCATATTTTGCCCAAACCCCCCTGCAGTTTTCAAAATGTCTGAAATGTCGGAAATTTGACTCCTGAGCGTGATTTTTGAGCCGAATTCTGACTCTCTGCATCTATTTTATGTTTCAAGTTACGAATTTTTATACCGAAAATATGCCAATTACTGAAAACAGCGATGGGTCATATTTTGCCCAAACCCCCCTGCAGTTTTCAAAATGTTTGAAATTTCGGAAATTTGACTCCTGAGCGTGATTTCTGAGCCGAATTCTGACTCTCTGCACCTATTTTCAGTTTCAAATTACGACTTTTTATACCGAAAATATGCCAATTACTGAAAACGGCGATGGGTCATATTTTGCCCGAACCCCCCTGCAGTTCTCAAAATGTCTGAAATTTCGGAAATTTGACTCCTGAGCGTGATTTTTGAGCGGAATTCTGACTCTCTGCGCCTATTTTCAGTTTCAAATTACGACTTTTTATACCGAAAATAAGCCAATTACTGAAAACGGCAATGGGTCATATTTTGCCCAAACCCCTCTGCAGTTTTGAAAATGTCTGAAATGTCGGAAATTTGACTCCTGAGCGTGATTTTTTATCTGAATTCTGACTCTCTGCAAGTATTTTCAGTTTCAAATTACGACTTTTTATACCGAAAATATGCCAATTACTGAAAACGGCGATGGGTCATGTTTTGCCCAATCCCCCCTGCAGTTTTCAAAATGTCTGAAATGTCGGAAATTTGACTCCTGAGCGTGATTTTTTATCCGAATTCTGACTCTGCACCTATTTTCAGTTTCAAATTACGACTTTTTATACCGAAAATATGCCAATTACTGAAAACGGCGATGGGTCATACTTTGCCAAACCCCCCTGCAGTTTTCAAAATGTCTGAAATGTCTGAAATTTGACTCCTGATCGTGATTTTTGAGCCGAATTCTAACTCTCTGCACCTATTTTCAGTTTCAAATTACGACTTTTTATACCGAAAATATGCCAATTACTGAAAACGGCGATGGGTCATATTTTGCCCAAACCCCCCTGCAGTTTTCAAAATGTTTGAAATTTCGGAAATTTGACTCCTGAGCGTGATTTTTGAGCCGAATTCTGACTCTCTGCACCTATTTTCAGTTTCAAATTACGACTTTTTATACCGAAAATATGCCAATTACTGAAAACGGCGATGGGTCATATTTTGCCAAAACCCCCCTGCAGTTTTCAAAATGTCTGAAATTTCGGAAATTTGACTCCTGAGCGTGATTTTTGAGCCGAATTCTAACTCTCTGCACCTATTTTCAGTTTCAAATTACGACTTTTTATACCGAAAATATGCCAATTACTGAAAACGGCGATGGGTCATATTTTGCCCAAACCCCCCTGCAGTTTTCAAAATGTTTGAAATTTCGGAAATTTGACTCCTGAGCGTGATTTTTGAGCCGAATTCTGACTCTCTGCACCTATTTTCAGTTTCAAATTACGACTTTTTATACCGAAAATATGCCAATTACTGAAAACGGCGATGGGTCATACTTTGCCAAACCCCCCTGCAGTTTTCAAAATGTCTGAAATGTCTGAAATTTGACTCCTGATCGTGATTTTTGAGCCGAATTCTGACTCTCTGCACCTATTTTCAGTTTCAAATTACGACTTTTTATACCGAAAATATGTCAATTACTGAAAACGGCGATGGGTCATATTTTGCCCAAACCCCCCTGCAGTTTTCAAAATGTCTGAAATTTCGGAAATTTGACTCCTGAGCGTGATTTTTGAGCCGAATTCTAACTCTCTGCACCTATTTTCAGTTTCAAATTACGACTTTTTATACCGAAAATATGCCAATTACTGAAAACGGCGATGGGTCATATTTTGCCCAAACCCCCCTGCAGTTTTCAAAATGTTTGAAATTTCGGAAATTTGACTCCTGAGCGTGATTTTTGAGCCGAATTCTGACTCTCTGCACCTATTTTCAGTTTCAAATTACGACTTTTTATACCGAAAATATGCCAATTACTGAAAACGGCGATGGGTCATATTTTGACCAAACCCCCGTGCAGTTTTCAAAATGTCTGAAATGTTGGAAATTTGACTCCTGATCGTGATTTTTTATCCGAATTCTGACTCTCTGCACCTATTTTCAGTTTCAAATTACGACTTTTTATACCGAAAATATGCCAATTACTGAAAACGGCGATGAGTCATATTTTGCCCAAACCCCCCTGCAGTTTTCAAAATGTTTGAAATTTCGGAAATTTGACTCCTGAGCGTGATTTTTGAGCCGAATTCTGACTTTCTGCACCTATTTTCAGTTTCAAATTACGACTTTTTATACCGAAAATATGCCAATTACTGAATACGGCGATGTGTCATATTTTGCCCAAACCCCCCAGCAGTTTTCAAAATATCTGAAATGTCTGAAATTTGACTCCTGAGCGTGATTTTTGAGCCGAATTCTGACTCTCTGCACCTATTTTCAGTTTCAAATTACGACTTTTTATACCGAAAATATGCCAATTACTGAAAACGGCGATGGGTCATATTTTGCCCAAACCCCCCTGTAGTTTTCAAAATGTTTGAAATTTCGGAAATTTGACTCCTGAGCGTGATTTATGAGCTGAATTCTGACTCTCTGCACCTATTTTCAGTTTCAAATTACGACTTTTTATACCGAAAATATGCCAATTACTGAATACGGCGATGGGTCATATTTTGACCAAACCCCCCTGCCGTTTTCAAAATGTCTGAAATGTCGGAAAATTGACTCCTGAGCGTGATTTTTGAGCCGAATTCTGACTCTCTGCACCTATTTTCCGTTTCAAATAACGAAGTTTAATACCGAAAATATGCCAATTAGTGTAAACGGCGATGGGTCAAATTTTGCCCAAACCCCCCTGCAGTTTTCAAAATGTCTGAAATTTCGAAAATTTGACTCCTGAGCGTGATGTTTGAGCCGAATTCTGACTCTCTGCACCTATTTTCAGTTTCAAATTACGACTTTTTATACCGAAAATATGCCAATTACTGAAAACGGCGAATGGTCATATTTTGCCCAAACCCCCCTGCAGTTTTCAAAATGTCTGAAATTTGACTCCTGAGCGTTATTTTTGAGCTGAATTCTGACTCTCTGCACCTATTTTCAGTTTCAAATTACGACTTTTTATACCGAAAATATGCCAATTACTGAAAACGGCGATGGGTCATATTTTGCCCAAACCCCCCTGCCGTTTTCAAAATGTCTGAAATATCGGAAACTTGACTCCTGATCGTGATTTTTGAGCCGAATTCTGACTCTCTGCACCTATTTTCAGTTTCAAATTACGACTTTTTATACCGAAAATATGTCAATTACTGAAAACGGCGATGGGTCATATTTTGCCCAAACCCCCCTGCAGTTTTCAAAATGTCTGAAATTTCGGAAATTTGACTCCTGAGCGTGATTTTTGAGCCGAATTCTAACTCTCTGCACCTATTTTCAGTTTCAAATTACGACTTTTTATACCGAAAATATGCCAATTACTGAAAACGGCGATGGGTCATATTTTGCCCAAACCCCCCTGCAGTTTTCAAAATGTTTGAAATTTCGGAAATTTGACTCCTGAGCGTGATTTTTGAGCCGAATTCTGACTCTCTGCACCTATTTTCAGTTTCAAATTACGACTTTTTATACCGAAAATATGCCAATTACTGAAAACGGCGATGGGTCATATTTTGCCCAAACCCCCGTGCAGTTTTCAAAATGTCTGAAATGTCGGAAATTTGACTCCTGATCGTGATTTTTTATCCGAATTCTGACTCTCTGCACCTATTTTCAGTTTCAAATTACGACTTTTTATACCGAAAATATGCCAATTACTGAAAACGGCGATGAGTCATATTTTGCCCAAACCCCCCTGCAGTTTTCAAAATGTTTGAAATTTCGGAAATTTGACTCCTGAGCGTGATTTTTGAGCCGAATTCTGACTCTCTGCACCTATTTTCAGTTTCAAATTACGACTTTTTATACCGAAAATATGCCAATTACTGAATACGGCGATGTGTCATATTTTGCCCAAACCCCCCAGCAGTTTTCAAAATGTCTGAAATGTCTGAAATTTGACTCCTGAGCGTGATTTTTGAGCCGAATTCTGACTCTCTGCACCTATTTTCAGTTTCAAATTACGACTTTTTATACCGAAAATATGCCAATTACTGAAAACGGCGATGGGTCATATTTTGCCCAAACCCCCCTGTAGTTTTCAAAATGTTTGAAATTTCGGAAATTTGACTCCTGAGCGTGATTTATGAGCTGAATTCTGACTCTCTGCACCTATTTTCAGTTTCAAATTACGACTTTTTATACCGAAAATATGCCAATTACTGAATACGGCGATGGGTCATATTTTGACCAAACCCCCCTGCCGTTTTCAAAATGTCTGAAATGTCGGAAAATTGACTCCTGAGCGTGATTTTTGAGCCGAATTCTGACTCTCTGCACCTATTTTCCGTTTCAAATAACGAAGTTTAATACCGAAAATATGCCAATTAGTGTAAACGGCGATGGGTCAAATTTTGCCCAAACCCCCCTGCAGTTTTCAAAATGTCTGAAATTTGACTCCTGAGCGTTATTTTTGAGCTGAATTCTGACTCTCTGCACCTATTTTCAGTTTCAAATTACGACTTTTTATACCGAAAATATGCCAATTACTGAAAACGGCGATGGGTCATATTTTGATCAAACCCCCCTGCAGTTTTCAAAATATCTGAAATTTCGGAAATTAGACTCCTGAGCGTGATTTTTGAGCCGAATTCTGACTCTCTGCACCTATTATCAGTTTCAAATTACGACTTTTTATACCGAAAATATGCTAATTACTGAACACGGCGATGGGTCATATTTTGCCCAAACCCCCCTGCAGTTTTGAAAATGTCTGAAATGTCGGAAATTTGACTCCTGAGCGTGATTATTTATCCGAATTCGGACTCTCTGCACCTATTTTCAGTTTCAAATGTCGGAAATTTGACTCCTGAGCGTGATTTTTTATCCGAATTCTGACTCTCTACAAGTATTTTCAGTTTCAAATTACGACGTTTCATAACGAAAATATGCCAATTACTGAAATCGGCGATGGGTCATATTTTGCCCAAACCCCCCTGCAGTTTTCAAAATGTCTGAAATTTCGGAAAATAGACTCCTGAGCGTGATTTTTGAGCCGAATTCTGACTCTCTGCACCTATTATCAGTTTTAAATTTCGACTTTTTGTACCGAAAATATGCCAATTACTGAAAACGGCGATGGGTCATATTTTGCCCAAACCCCCCTGCAGTTTTGAAAATGTCTGAAATGTCGGAAATTTGACTCCTGAGCGTGATTTTTGAGCCGAATTCTGACTCTCTGCACCTATTTTCAGTTTCGAATTACGACTTTTTATACCGAAAATATGTCAATTACTGAAAACGGCGATGGGTCATATTTTGCCCAAACCCCCCTGCAGTTTTCAAAATGTCTGAAATTTCGGAAATTTGACTCCTGAGCGTGATTTTTGAGCCGAATTCTAACTCTCTGCACCTATTTTCAGTTTCAAATTACGACTTTTTATACCGAAAATATGCCAATTACTGAAAACGGCGATGGGCCATATTTTGCCCAAACCCCCCTGCAGTTTTCAAAATGTCTGAAATGTCGGAAATTTGACTCCTGAGCGTGATTTTTGAGCCGAATTCTGACTCTCTGCATCTATTTTATGTTTCAAATTACGAATTTTTATACCGAAAATATGCCAATTACTGAAAACAGCGATGGGTCATATTTTGCCCAAACCCCCCTGCAGTTTTCAAAATGTTTGAAATTTCGGAAATTTGACTCCTGAGCGTGATTTCTGAGCCGAATTCTGACTCTCTGCACCTATTTTCAGTTTCAAATTACGACTTTTTATACCGAAAATATGCCAATTACTGAAAACAGCGATGGGTCATATTTTGCCCGAACCCCCCTGCAGTTCTCAAAATGTCTGAAATTTCGGAAATTTGACTCCTGAGCGTGATTTTTGAGCGGAATTCTGACTCTCTGCGCCTATTTTCAGTTTCAAATTACGACTTTTTATACCGAAAATAAGCCAATTACTGAAAACGGCAATGGGTCATATTTTGCCCAAACCCCTCTGCAGTTTGGAAAATGTCTGAAATGTCGGAAATTTGACTCCTGAGCGTGATTTTTTATCTGAATTCTGACTCTCTGCAAGTATTTTCAGTTTCAAATTACGACTTTTTATACCGAAAATATGCCAATTACTGAAAACGGCGATGGGTCATGTTTTGCCCAATCCCCCCTGCAGTTTTCAAAATGTCTGAAATGTCGGAAATTTGACTCCTGAGCGTGATTTTTTATCCGAATTCTGACTCTGCACCTATTTTCAGTTTCAAATTACGACTTTTTATACCGAAAATATGCCAATTACTGAAAACGGCGATGGGTCATACTTTGCCAAACCCCCCTGCAGTTTTCAAAATGTCTGAAATGTCTGAAATTTGACTCCTGATCGTGATTTTTGAGCCGAATTCTAACTCTCTGCACCTATTTTCAGTTTCAAATTACGACTTTTTATACCGAAAATATGCCAATTACTGAAAACGGCGATGGGTCATATTTTGCCCAAACCCCCCTGCAGTTTTCAAAATGTTTGAAATTTCGGAAATTTGACTCCTGAGCGTGATTTTTGAGCCGAATTCTGACTCTCTGCACCTATTTTCAGTTTCAAATTACGACTTTTTATACCGAAAATATGCCAATTACTGAAAACGGCGATGGGTCACATTTTGCCCAAACCCCCCTGCAGTTTTCAAAATGTCTGAAATTTCGGAAATTTGACTCCTGAGCGTGATTTTTGAGCCGAATTCTAACTCTCTGCACCTATTTTCAGTTTCAAATTACGACTTTTTATACCGAAAATATGCCAATTACTGAAAACGGCGATGGGTCATATTTTGCCCAAACCCCCCTGCAGTTTTCAAAATGTTTGAAATTTCGGAAATTTGACTCCTGAGCGTGATTTTTGAGCCGAATTCTGACTCTCTGCACCTATTTTCAGTTTCAAATTACGACTTTTTATACCGAAAATATGCCAATTACTGAAAACGGCGATGGGTCATACTTTGCCAAACCCCCCTGCAGTTTTCAAAATGTCTGAAATGTCTGAAATTTGACTCCTGATCGTGATTTTTGAGCCGAATTCTGACTCTCTGCACCTATTTTCAGTTTCAAATTACGACTTTTTATACCGAAAATATGTCAATTACTGAAAACGGCGATGGGTCATATTTTGCCCAAACCCCCCTGCAGTTTTCAAAATGTCTGAAATTTCGGAAATTTGACTCCTGAGCGTGATTTTTGAGCCGAATTCTAACTCTCTACACCTATTTTCAGTTTCAAATTACGACTTTTTATACCGAAAATATGCCAATTACTGAAAACGGCGATGGGTCATATTTTGCCCAAACCCCCCTGCAGTTTTCAAAATGTTTGAAATTTCGGAAATTTGACTCCTGAGCGTGATTTTTGAGCCGAATTCTGACTCTCTGCACCTATTTTCAGTTTCAAATTACGACTTTTTATACCGAAAATATGCCAATTACTGAAAACGGCGATGGGTCATATTTTGACCAAACCCCCGTGCAGTTTTCAAAATGTCTGAAATGTTGGAAATTTGACTCCTGATCGTGATTTTTTATCCGAATTCTGACTCTCTGCACCTATTTTCAGTTTCAAATTACGACTTTTTATACCGAAAATATGCCAATTACTGAAAACGGCGATGAGTCATATTTTGCCCAAACCCCCCTGCAGTTTTCAAAATGTTTGAAATTTCGGAAATTTGACTCCTGAGCGTTATTTTTGAGCCGAATTCTGACTTTCTGCACCTATTTTCAGTTTCAAATTACGACTTTTTATACCGAAAATATGCCAATTACTGAATACGGCGATGTGTCATATTTTGCCCAAACCCCCCAGCAGTTTTCAAAATATCTGAAATGTCTGAAATTTGACTCCTGAGCGTGATTTTTGAGCCGAATTCTGACTCTCTGCACCTATTTTCAGTTTCAAATTACGACTTTTTATACCGAAAATATGCCAATTACTGAAAACGGCGATGGGTCATATTTTGCCCAAACCCCCCTGTAGTTTTCAAAATGTTTGAAATTTCGGAAATTTGACTCCTGAGCGTGATTTATGAGCTGAATTCTGACTCTCTGCACCTATTTTCAGTTTCAAATTACGACTTTTTATACCGAAAATATGCCAATTACTGAATACGGCGATGGGTCATATTTTGACCAAACCCCCCTGCCGTTTTCAAAATGTCTGAAATGTCGGAAAATTGACTCCTGAGCGTGATTTTTGAGCCGAATTCTGACTCTCTGCACCTATTTTCCGTTTCAAATAACGAAGTTTAATACCGAAAATATGCCAATTAGTGTAAACGGCGATGGGTCAAATTTTGCCCAAACCCCCCTGCAGTTTTCAAAATGTCTGAAATTTCGAAAATTTGACTCCTGAGCGTGATGTTTGAGCCGAATTCTGACTCTCTGCACCTATTTTCAGTTTCAAATTACGACTTTTTATACCGAAAATATGCCAATTACTGAAAACGGCGAATGGTCATATTTTGCCCAAACCCCCCTGCAGTTTTCAAAATGTCTGAAATTTGACTCCTGAGCGTTATTTTTGAGCTGAATTCTGACTCTCTGCACCTATTTTCAGTTTCAAATTACGACTTTTTATACCGAAAATATGCCAATTACTGAAAACGGCGATGGGTCATATTTTGCCCAAACCCCCCTGCCGTTTTCAAAATGTCTGAAATGTCGGAAAATTGACTCCTGATCGTGATTTTTGAGCCGAATTCTGACTCTCTGCACCTATTTTCAGTTTCAAATTACGACTTTTTATACCGAAAATATGTCAATTACTGAAAACGGCGATGGGTCATATTTTGCCCAAACCCCCCTGCAGTTTTCAAAATGTCTGAAATTTCGGAAATTTGACTCCTGAGCGTGATTTTTGAGCCGAATTCTAACTCTCTGCACCTATTTTCAGTTTCAAATTACGACTTTTTATACCGAAAATATGCCAATTACTGAAAACGGCGATGGGTCATATTTTGCCCAAACCCCCCTGCAGTTTTCAAAATGTTTGAAATTTCGGAAATTTGACTCCTGAGCGTGATTTTTGAGCCGAATTCTGACTCTCTGTACCTATTTTCAGTTTCAAATTACGACTTTTTATACCGAAAATATGCCAATTACTGAAAACGGCGATGGGTCATATTTTGCCCAAACCCCCGTGCAGTTTTCAAAATGTCTGAAATGTCGGAAATTTGACTCCTGATCGTGATTTTTTATCCGAATTCTGACTCTCTGCACCTATTTTCAGTTTCAAATTACGACTTTTTATACCGAAAATATGCCAATTACTGAAAACGGCGATGAGTCATATTTTGCCCAAACCCCCCTGCAGTTTTCAAAATGTTTGAAATTTCGGAAATTTGACTCCTGAGCGTGATTTTTGAGCCGAATTCTGACTCTCTGCACCTATTTTCAGTTTCAAATTACGACTTTTTATACCGAAAATATGCCAATTACTGAATACGGCGATGTGTCATATTTTGCCCAAACCCCCCAGCAGTTTTCAAAATGTCTGAAATGTCTGAAATTTGACTCCTGAGCGTGATTTTTGAGCCGAATTCTGACTCTCTGCACCTATTTTCAGTTTCAAATTACGACTTTTTATACCGAAAATATGCCAATTACTGAAAACGGCGATGGGTCATATTTTGCCCAAACCCCCCTGTAGTTTTCAAAATGTTTGAAATTTCGGAAATTTGACTCCTGAGCGTGATTTATGAGCTGAATTCTGACTCTCTGCACCTATTTTCAGTTTCAAATTACGACTTTTTATACCGAAAATATGCCAATTACTGAATACGGCGATGGGTCATATTTTGACCAAACCCCCCTGCCGTTTTCAAAATGTCTGAAATGTCGGAAAATTGACTCCTGAGCGTGATTTTTGAGCCGAATTCTGACTCTCTGCACCTATTTTCCGTTTCAAATAACGAAGTTTAATACCGAAAATATGCCAATTAGTGTAAACGGCGATGGGTCAAATTTTGCCCAAACCCCCCTGCAGTTTTCAAAATGTCTGAAATTTCGAAAATTTGACTCCTGAGCGTGATGTTTGAGCCGAATTCTGACTCTCTGCACCTATTTTCAGTTTCAAATTACGAATTTTTATACCGAAAATATGCCAATTACTGAAAACGGCGAATGGTCATATTTTGCCCAAACCCCCCTGCAGTTTTCAAAATGTCTGAAATTTGACTCCTGAGCGTTATTTTTGAGCTGAATTCTGACTCTCTGCACCTATTTTCAGTTTCAAATTACGACTTTTTATACCGAAAATATGCCAATTACTGAAAACGGCGATGGGTCATATTTTGCCCAAACCCCCCTGCCGTTTTCAAAATGTCTGAAATGTCGGAAAATTGACTCCTGATCGTGATTTTTGAGCCGAATTCTGACTCTCTGCACCTATTTTCAGTTTCAAATTACGACTTTTTATACCGAAAATATGTCAATTACTGAAAACGGCGATGGGTCATATTTTGCCCAAACCCCCCTGCAGTTTTCAAAATGTCTGAAATTTCGGAAATTTGACTCCTGAGCGTGATTTTTGAGCCGAATTCTAACTCTCTGCACCTATTTTCAGTTTCAAATTACGACTTTTTATACCGAAAATATGCCAATTACTGAAAACGGCGATGGGTCATATTTTGCCCAAACCCCCCTGCAGTTTTCAAAATGTTTGAAATTTCGGAAATTTGACTCCTGAGCGTGATTTTTGAGCCGAATTCTGACTCTCTGTACCTATTTTCAGTTTCAAATTACGACTTTTTATACCGAAAATATGCCAATTACTGAAAACGGCGATGGGTCATATTTTGCCCAAACCCCCGTGCAGTTTTCAAAATGTCTGAAATGTCGGAAATTTGACTCCTGATCGTGATTTTTTATCCGAATTCTGACTCTCTGCACCTATTTTCAGTTTCAAATTACGACTTTTTATACCGAAAATATGCCAATTACTGAAAACGGCGATGAGTCATATTTTGCCCAAACCCCCCTGCAGTTTTCAAAATGTTTGAAATTTCGGAAATTTGACTCCTGAGCGTGATTTTTGAGCCGAATTCTGACTCTCTGCACCTATTTTCAGTTTCAAATTACGACTTTTTATACCGAAAATATGCCAATTACTGAATACGGCGATGTGTCATATTTTGCCCAAACCCCCCAGCAGTTTTCAAAATGTCTGAAATGTCTGAAATTTGACTCCTGAGCGTGATTTTTGAGCCGAATTCTGACTCTCTGCACCTATTTTCAGTTTCAAATTACGACTTTTTATACCGAAAATATGCCAATTACTGAAAACGGCGATGGGTCATATTTTGCCCAAACCCCCCTGTAGTTTTCAAAATGTTTGAAATTTCGGAAATTTGACTCCTGAGCGTGATTTATGAGCTGAATTCTGACTCTCTGCACCTATTTTCAGTTTCAAATTACGACTTTTTATACCGAAAATATGCCAATTACTGAATACGGCGATGGGTCATATTTTGACCAAACCCCCCTGCCGTTTTCAAAATGTCTGAAATGTCGGAAAATTGACTCCTGAGCGTGATTTTTGAGCCGAATTCTGACTCTCTGCACCTATTTTCAGTTTCAAATTACGACTTTTTATACCGAAAATATGCCAATTACTGAAAACGGCGAATGGTCATATTTTGCCCAAACCCCCCTGCAGTTTTCAAAATGTCTGAAATTTGACTCCTGAGCGTTATTTTTGAGCTGAATTCTGACTCTCTGCACCTATTTTCAGTTTCAAATTACGACTTTTTATACCGAAAATATGCCAATTACTGAAAACGGCGATGGGTCATATTTTGATCAAACCCCCCTGCAGTTTTCAAAATATCTGAAATTTCGGAAATTAGACTCCTGAGCGTGATTTTTGAGCCGAATTCTGACTCTCTGCACCTATTATCAGTTTCAAATTACGACTTTTTATACCGAAAATATGCTAATTACTGAACACGGCGATGGGTCATATTTTGCCCAAACCCCCCTGCAGTTTTGAAAATGTCTGAAATGTCGGAAATTTGACTCCTGAGCGTGATTATTTATCCGAATTCGGACTCTCTGCACCTATTTTCAGTTTCAAATGTCGGAAATTTGACTCCTGAGCGTGATTTTTTATCCGAATTCTGACTCTCTACAAGTATTTTCAGTTTCAAATTACGACGTTTCATAACGAAAATATGCCAATTACTGAAATCGGCGATGGGTCATATTTTGCCCAAACCCCCCTGCAGTTTTCAAAATGTCTGAAATTTCGGAAAATAGACTCCTGAGCGTGATTTTTTATCCGAATTCTGACTCTCTGCACCTATTTTCAGCTTCAAATTACGACTTTTTATACCGAAAATATGCCAATTACTGAAAACGGCGATGAGTCATATTTTGCCCAAACCCCCCTGCAGTTTTCAAAATGTTTGAAATTTCGGAAATTTGACTCCTGAGCGTGATTTTTGAGCCGAATTCTGACTCTCTGCACCTATTTTCAGTTTCAAATTACGAATTTTTATACCGAAAATATGCCAATTACTGAATACGGCGATGTGTCATATTTTGCCCAAACCCCCCAGCAGTTTTCAAAATGTCTGAAATGTCTGAAATTTGACTCCTGAGCGTGATTTTTGAGCCGAATTCTGACTCTCTGCACCTATTTTCAGTTTCAAATTACGACTTTTTATACCGAATATATGCCAATTACTGAACACGGCGATGGGTCATATTTTGCCCAAACCCCCCTGTAGTTTTCAAAATGTTTGAAATTTCGGAAATTTGACTCCTGAGCGTGATTTATGAGCCGAATTCTGACTCTCTGCACCTATTTTCAGTTTCAAATTACGACTTTTTATACCGAAAATATGCCAATTACTGAATACGGCGATGGGTCATATTTTGCCCAAACCCCCCTGCAGTTTTCAAAATGTCTGAAATGTCGGAAATTTGACTCCTGAGCGTGATTTTTGAGCCGAATGCTGACTCTCTGCACTTATTTTCAGTTTCAAGATACGACTTTTTACACCGAAAATATACCAATTACTTAAAACGGCGAATGGTCATATTTTGCCCAAACCCCCTGCAGTTTTCAAAATGCCTGAAATGTCGGAAATTTGACTGATGAGCGTGATTTTTTATCCGAATTCTGTCTCTCTGCACCTATTTTCAGTTTCTAATTACGACTTTTTATACCGAAAATATGCCAATTACTGAAAACGGCGATGGGTCATATTTTGACCAAACCCCCCTGCCGTTTTCAAAATGTCTGAAATGTCGGAAAATTGACTCCTGAGCGTGATTTTTGAGCCGAATTCTGACTCTCTGCACCTATTTTCCGTTTCAAATAACGAAGTTTAATACCGAAAATATGCCAATTAGTGTAAACGGCGATGAGTCAAATTTTGCCCAAACCCCCCTGCAGTTTTCAAAATGTTTGAAATTTCGGAAATTTGACTCCTAAGCGTGATGTTTGAGTCGAATTCTGACTCTCTGCACCTATTTTCAGTTTCAAATTACGACTTTTTATACCGAAAATATGCCAATTACTGAAAACGGCGAATGGTCATATTTTGCCCAAACCCCCCTGCAGTTTTCAAAATGTCTGAAATTTGACTCCTGAGCGTTATTTTTGAGCTGAATTCTGACTCTCTGCACCTATTTTCAGTTTCAAATTACGACTTTTTATACCGAAAATATGCCAATTACTGAAAACGGCGATGGGTCATATTTTGATCAAACCCCCCTGCAGTTTTCAAAATATCTGAAATTTCGGAAATTAGACTCCTGAGCGTGATTTTTGAGCCGAATTCTGACTCTCTGCACCTATTATCAGTTTCAAATTACGACTTTTTATACCGAAAATATGCTAATTACTGAACACGGCGATGGGTCATATTTTGCCCAAACCCCCCTGCAGTTTTGAAAATGTCTGAAATGTCGGAAATTTGACTCCTGAGCGTGATTATTTATCCGAATTCGGACTCTCTGCACCTATTTTCAGTTTCAAATGTCGGAAATTTGACTCCTGAGCGTGATTTTTTATCCGAATTCTGACTCTCTACAAGTATTTTCAGTTTCAAATTACGACGTTTCATAACGAAAATATGCCAATTACTGAAATCGGCGATGGGTCATATTTTGCCCAAACCCCCCTGCAGTTTTCAAAATGTCTGAAATTTCGGAAAATAGACTCCTGAGCGTGATTTTTGAGCCGAATTCTGACTCTCTGCACCTATTATCAGTTTTAAATTTCGACTTTTTGTACCGAAAATATGCCAATTACTGAAAACGGCGATGGGTCATATTTTGCCCAAACCCCCCTGCAGTTTTGAAAATGTCTGAAATGTCGGAAATTTGACTCATGAGCGTGATTTTTTATCTGAATTCTGACTCTCTGCAAGTATTTTCAGTTTCAAATTACGACTTTTTATACCGAAAATATGCCAATTACTGAAAACGGCGATGGGTCATATTTTGCCCAAACCCCCCTGCAGTTTTCAAAATGTCTGAAATGTCGGAAATTTGACTCCTGAGCGTCATTTTTGAGCCGAATTCTGACTCTCTGCATCTATTTTATGTTTCAAATTACGAATTTTTATACCGAAAATATGCCAATTACTGAAAACAGCGATGGGTCATATTTTGCCCGAACCCCCCTGCAGTTCTCAAAATGTTTGAAATTTCGGAAATTTGACTCCTGAGCGTGATTTCTGAGCCGAATTCTGACTCTCTGCACCTATTTTCTGTTTCAAATTACGACTTTTTATACCGAAAATTTGCCAATTACTGAAAACGGCGATGGGTCATATTTTGCCCAAACCCCCGTGCAGTTTTCAAAATGCCTGAAATGTCGGAAATTTGACTCCTGATCGTGATTTTTTATCCGAATTCTGACTCTCTGCACCTATTTTCAGCTTCAAATTACGACTTTTTATACCGAAAATATGCCAATTACTGAAAACGGCGATGAGTCATATTTTGCCCAAACCCCCCTGCAGTTTTCAAAATGTTTGAAATTTCGGAAATTTGACTCCTGAGCGTGATTTTTGAGCCGAATTCTGACTCTCTGCACCTATTTTCAGTTTCAAATTACGAATTTTTATACCGAAAATATGCCAATTACTGAATACGGCGATGTGTCATATTTTGCCCAAACCCCCCAGCAGTTTTCAAAATGTCTGAAATGTCTGAAATTTGACTCCTGAGCGTGATTTTTGAGCCGAATTCTGAATCTCTGCACCTATTTTCAGTTTCAAATTACGACTTTTTATACCGAATATATGCCAATTACTGAAAACGGCGATGGGTCATATTTTGCCCAAACCCCCCTGTAGTTTTCAAAATGTTTGAAATTTCGGAAATTTGACTCCTGAGCGTGATTTATGAGCCGAATTCTGACTCTCTGCACCTATTTTCAGTTTCAAATTACGACTTTTTATACCGAAAATATGCCAATTACTGAATACGGCGATGGGTCATATTTTGCCAAAACCCCCCTGCAGTTTTCAAAATGTCTGAAATGTCGGAAATTTGACTCCTGAGCGTGATTTTTGAGCCGAATGCTGACTCTCTGCACTTATTTTCAGTTTCAAGATACGACTTTTTACACCGAAAATATACCAATTACTTAAAACGGCGAATGGTCATATTTTGCCCAAACCCCCTGCAGTTTTCAAAATGCCTGAAATGTCGGAAATTTGACTGATGAGCATGATTTTTTATCCGAATTCTGTCTCTCTGCACCTATTTTCAGTTTCTAATTACGACTTTTTATACCGAAAATATGCCAATTACTGAAAACGGCGATGAGTCATATTTTGCCCAAACCCCCCTGCAGTTTTCAAAATGTTTGAAATTTCGGAAATTTGACTCCTGAGCGTGATTTTTGAGCCGAATTCTGACTCTCTGCACCTATTTTCAGTTTCAAATTACGACTTTTTATACCGAAAATATGCCAATTACTGAATACGGCGATGGGTCATATTTTGCCCAAACCCCCCTGCAGTTTTCAAAATGTCTGAAATTTCGGAAATTTGACTCCTGAGCGTGATTTTTGAGCCGAATTCTAACTCTCTGCACCTATTTTCAGTTTCAAATTACGACTTTTTATACCGAAAATATGCCAATTACTGAAAACGGCGATGGGTCATATTTTGCCCAAACCCCCCTGCAGTTTTCAAAATGTTTGAAATTTCGGAAATTTGACTCCTGAGCGTGATTTTTGAGCCGAATTCTGACTCTCTGCACCTATTTTCAGTTTCAAATTACGACTTTTTATACCGAAAATATGCCAATTACTGAAAACGGCGATGGGTCATACTTTGCCAAACCCCCCTGCAGTTTTCAAAATGTCTGAAATGTCTGAAATTTGACTCCTGATCGTGATTTTTGAGCCGAATTCTGACTCTCTGCACCTATTTTCAGTTTCAAATTACGACTTTTTATACCGAAAATATGTCAATTACTGAAAACGGCGATGGGTCATATTTTGCCCAAACCCCCCTGCAGTTTTCAAAATGTCTGAAATTTCGGAAATTTGACTCCTGAGCGTGATTTTTGAGCCGAATTCTAACTCTCTGCACCTATTTTCAGTTTCAAATTACGACTTTTTATACCGAAAATATGCCAATTACTGAAAACGGCGATGGGTCATATTTTGCCCAAACCCCCCTGCAGTTTTCAAAATGTTTGAAATTTCGGAAATTTGACTCCTGAGCGTGATTTTTGAGCCGAATTCTGACTCTCTGCACCTATTTTCAGTTTCAAATTACGACTTTTTATACCGAAAATATGCCAATTACTGAAAACGGCGATGGGTCATATTTTGACCAAACCCCCGTGCAGTTTTCAAAATGTCTGAAATGTTGGAAATTTGACTCCTGATCGTGATTTTTTATCCGAATTCTGACTCTCTGCACCTATTTTCAGTTTCAAATTACGACTTTTTATACCGAAAATATGCCAATTACTGAAAACAGCGATGAGTCATATTTTGCCCAAACCCCCCTGCAGTTTTCAAAATGTTTGAAATTTCGGAAATTTGACTCCTGAGCGTGATTTTTGAGCCGAATTCTGACTTTCTGCACCTATTTTCAGTTTCAAATTACGACTTTTTATACCGAAAATATGCCAATTACTGAATACGGCGATGTGTCATATTTTGCCCAAACCCCCCAGCAGTTTTCAAAATATCTGAAATGTCTGAAATTTGACTCCTGAGCGTGATTTTTGAGCCGAATTCTGACTCTCTGCACCTATTTTCAGTTTCAAATTACGACTTTTTATACCGAAAATATGCCAATTACTGAAAACGGCGATGGGTCATATTTTGCCCAAACCCCCCTGTAGTTTTCAAAATGTTTGAAATTTCGGAAATTTGACTCCTGAGCGTGATTTATGAGCTGAATTCTGACTCTCTGCACCTATTTTCAGTTTCAAATTACGACTTTTTATACCGAAAATATGCCAATTACTGAATACGGCGATGGGTCATATTTTGACCAAACCCCCCTGCCGTTTTCAAAATGTCTGAAATGTCGGAAAATTGACTCCTGAGCGTGATTTTTGAGCCGAATTCTGACTCTCTGCACCTATTTTCCGTTTCAAATAACGAAGTTTAATACCGAAAATATGCCAATTAGTGTAAACGGCGATGGGTCAAATTTTGCCCAAACCCCCCTGCAGTTTTCAAAATGTCTGAAATTTCGAAAATTTGACTCCTGAGCGTGATGTTTGAGCCGAATTCTGACTCTCTGCACCTATTTTCAGTTTCAAATTACGACTTTTTATACCGAAAATATGCCAATTACTGAAAACGGCGAATGGTCATATTTTGCCCAAACCCCCCTGCAGTTTTCAAAATGTCTGAAATTTGACTCCTGAGCGTTATTTTTGAGCTGAATTCTGACTCTCTGCACCTATTTTCAGTTTCAAATTACGACTTTTTATACCGAAAATATGCCAATTACTGAAAACGGCGATGGGTCATATTTTGCCCAAACCCCCCTGCCGTTTTCAAAATGTCTGAAATGTCGGAAAATTGACTCCTGATCGTGATTTTTGAGCCGAATTCTGACTCTCTGCACCTATTTTCAGTTTCAAATTACGACTTTTTATACCGAAAATATGTCAATTACTGAAAACGGCGATGGGTCATATTTTGCCCAAACCCCCCTGCAGTTTTCAAAATGTCTGAAATTTCGGAAATTTGACTCCTGAGCGTGATTTTTGAGCCGAATTCTAACTCTCTGCACCTATTTTCAGTTTCAAATTACGACTTTTTATACCGAAAATATGCCAATTACTGAAAACGGCGATGGGTCATATTTTGCCCAAACCCCCCTGCAGTTTTCAAAATGTTTGAAATTTCGGAAATTTGACTCCTGAGCGTGATTTTTGAGCCGAATTCTGACTCTCTGCACCTATTTTCAGTTTCAAATTACGACTTTTTATACCGAAAATATGCCAATTACTGAAAACGGCGATGGGTCATATTTTGCCCAAACCCCCGTGCAGTTTTCAAAATGTCTGAAATGTCGGAAATTTGACTCCTGATCGTGATTTTTTATCCGAATTCTGACTCTCTGCACCTATTTTCAGTTTCAAATTACGACTTTTTATACCGAAAATATGCCAATTACTGAAAACGGCGATGAGTCAAATTTTGCCCAAACCCCCCTGCAGTTTTCAAAATGTTTGAAATTTCGGAAATTTGACTCCTGAGCGTGATTTTTGAGCCGAATTCTGACTCTCTGCACCTATTTTCAGTTTCAAATTACGACTTTTTATACCGAAAATATGCCAATTACTGAATACGGCGATGTGTCATATTTTGCCCAAACCCCCCAGCAGTTTTCAAAATGTCTGAAATGTCTGAAATTTGACTCCTGAGCGTGATTTTTGAGCCGAATTCTGACTCTATGCACCTATTTTCAGTTTCAAATTACGACTTTTTATACCGAAAATATGCCAATTACTGAAAACGGCGATGGGTCATATTTTGCCCAAACCCCCCTGTAGTTTTCAAAATGTTTGAAATTTCGGAAATTTGACTCCTGAGCGTGATTTATGAGCTGAATTCTGACTCTCTGCACCTATTTTCAGTTTCAAATTACGACTTTTTATACCGAAAATATGCCAATTACTGAATACGGCGATGGGTCATATTTTGACCAAACCCCCCTGCCGTTTTCAAAATGTCTGAAATGTCGGAAAATTGACTCCTGAGCGTGATTTTTGAGCCGAATTCTGACTCTCTGCACCTATTTTCCGTTTCAAATAACGAAGTTTAATACCGAAAATATGCCAATTAGTGTAAACGGCGATGGGTCAAATTTTGCCCAAACCCCCCTGCAGTTTTCAAAATGTCTGAAATTTCGAAAATTTGACTCCTGAGCGTGATGTTTGAGCCGAATTCTGACTCTCTGCACCTATTTTCAGTTTCAAATTACGACTTTTTATACCGAAAATATGCCAATTACTGAAAACGGCGAATGGTCATATTTTGCCCAAACCCCCCTGCAGTTTTCAAAATGTCTGAAATTTGACTCCTGAGCGTTATTTTTGAGCTGAATTCTGACTCTCTGCACCTATTTTCAGTTTCAAATTACGACTTTTTATACCGAAAATATGCCAATTACTGAAAACGCCGATGGGTCATATTTTGATCAAACCCCCCTGCAGTTTTCAAAATATCTGAAATTTCGGAAATTAGACTCCTGAGCGTGATTTTTGAGCCGAATTCTGACTCTCTGCACCTATTATCAGTTTCATATTACGACTTTTTATACCGAAAATATGCTAATTACTGAACACGGCGATGGGTCATATTTTGCCCAAACCCCCCTGCAGTTTTGAAAATGTCTGAAATGTCGGAAATTTGACTCCTGAGCGTGATTATTTATCCGAATTCGGACTCTCTGCACCTATTTTCAGTTTCAAATGTCGGAAATTTGACTCCTGAGCGTGATTTTTTATCCGAATTCTGACTCTCTACAAGTATTTTCAGTTTCAAATTACGACGTTTCATAACGAAAATATGCCAATTACTGAAATCGGCGATGGGTCATATTTTGCCCAAACCCCCCTGCAGTTTTCAAAATGTCTGAAATTTCGGAAAATAGACTCCTGAGCGTGATTTTTGAGCCGAATTCTGACTCTCTGCACCTATTTTCTGTTTCAAATTACGACTTTTTATACCGAAAATATGCCAATTACTGAAAACGGCGATGGGTCATATTTTGCCCAAACCCCCGTGCAGTTTTCAAAATGTCTGAAATGTCGGAAATTTGACTCCTGATCGTGATTTTTTATCCGAATTCTGACTCTCTGCACCTATTTTCAGCTTCAAATTACGACTTTTTATACCGAAAATATGCCAATTACTGAAAACGGCGATGAGTCATATTTTGCCCAAACCCCCCTGCAGTTTTCAAAATGTTTGAAATTTCGGAAATTTGACTCCTGAGCGTGATTTTTGAGCCGAATTCTGACTCTCTGCACCTATTTTCAGTTTCAAATTACGAATTTTTATACCGAAAATATGCCAATTACTGAATACGGCGATGTGTCATATTTTGCCCAAACCCCCCAGCAGTTTTCAAAATGTCTGAAATGTCTGAAATTTGACTCCTGAGCGTGATTTTTGAGCCGAATTCTGACTCTCTGCACCTATTTTCAGTTTCAAATTACGACTTTTTATACCGAATATATGCCAATTACTGAAAACGGCGATGGGTCATATTTTGCCCAAACCCCCCTGTAGTTTTCAAAATGTTTGAAATTTCGGAAATTTGACTCCTGAGCGTGATTTATGAGCCGAATTCTGACTCTCTGCACCTATTTTCAGTTTCAAATTACGACTTTTTATACCGAAAATATGCCAATTACTGAATACGGCGATGGGTCATATTTTGCCCAAACCCCCCTGCAGTTTTCAAAATGTCTGAAATGTCGGAAATTTGACTCCTGAGCGTGATTTTTGAGCCGAATGCTGACTCTCTGCACTTATTTTCAGTTTCAAGATACGACTTTTTACACCGAAAATATACCAATTACTTAAAACGGCGAATGGTCATATTTTGCCCAAACCCCCTGCAGTTTTCAAAATGCCTGAAATGTCGGAAATTTGACTGATGAGCGTGATTTTTTATCCGAATTCTGTCTCTCTGCACCTATTTTCAGTTTCTAATTACGACTTTTTATACCGAAAATATGCCAATTACTGAAAACGGCGATGGGTCATATTTTGACCAAACCCCCCTGCCGTTTTCAAAATGTCTGAAATGTCGGAAAATTGACTCCTGAGCGTGATTTTTGAGCCGAATTCTGACTCTCTGCACCTATTTTCCGTTTCAAATAACGAAGTTTAATACCGAAAATATGCCAATTAGTGTAAACGGCGATGGGTCAAATTTTGCCCAAACCCCCCTGCAGTTTTCAAAATGTCTGAAATTTCGAAAATTTGACTCCTAAGCGTGATGTTTGAGCCGAATTCTGACTCTCTGCACCTATTTTCAGTTTCAAATTACGACTTTTTATACCGAAAATATGCCAATTACTGAAAACAGCGAATGGTCATATTTTGCCCAAACCCCCCTGCAGTTTTCAAAATGTCTGAAATTTGACTCCTGAGCGTTATTTTTGAGCTGAATTCTGACTCTCTGCACCTATTTTCAGTTTCAAATTACGACTTTTTATACCGAAAATATGCCAATTACTGAAAACGGCGATGGGTCATATTTTGATCAAACCCCCCTGCAGTTTTCAAAATATCTGAAATTTCGGAAATTAGACTCCTGAGCGTGATTTTTGAGCCGAATTCTGACTCTCTGCACCTATTATCAGTTTCAAATTACGACTTTTTATACCGAAAATATGCTAATTACTGAACACGGCGATGGGTCATATTTTGCCCAAACCCCCCTGCAGTTTTGAAAATGTCTGAAATGTCGGAAATTTGACTCCTGAGCGTGATTATTTATCCGAATTCGGACTCTCTGCACCTATTTTCAGTTTCAAATGTCGGAAATTTGACTCCTGAGCGTGATTTTTTATCCGAATTCTGACTCTCTACAAGTATTTTCAGTTTCAAATTACGACGTTTCATAACGAAAATATGCCAATTACTGAAATCGGCGATGGGTCATATTTTGCCCAAACCCCCCTGCAGTTTTCAAAATGTCTGAAATTTCGGAAAATAGACTCCTGAGCGTGATTTTTGAGCCGAATTCTGACTCTCTGCACCTATTATCAGTTTTAAATTTCGACTTTTTGTACCGAAAATATGCCAATTACTGAAAACGGCGATGGGTCATATTTTGCCCAAACCCCCCTGCAGTTTTGAAAATGTCTGAAATGTCGGAAATTTGACTCCTGAGCGTGATTTTTTATCTGAATTCTGACTCTCTGCAAGTATTTTCAGTTTCAAATTACGACTTTTTATACCGAAAATATGCCAATTACTGAAAACGGCGATGGGTCATATTTTGCCCAAACCCCCCTGCAGTTTTCAAAATGTCTGAAATGTCGGAAATTTGACTCCTGAGCGTCATTTTTGAGCCGAATTCTGACTCTCTGCATCTATTTTATGTTTCAAATTACGAATTTTTATACCGAAAATATGCCAATTACTGAAAACAGCGATGGGTCATATTTTGCCCGAACCCCCCTGCAGTTTTCAAAATGTTTGAAATTTCGGAAATTTGACTCCTGAGCGTGATTTCTGAGCCGAATTCTGACTCTCTGCACCTATTTTCTGTTTCAAATTACGACTTTTTATACCGAAAATATGCCAATTACTGAAAACGGCGATGGGTCATATTTTGCCCAAACCCCCGTGCAGTTTTCAAAATGCCTGAAATGTCGGAAATTTGACTCCTGATCGTGATTTTTGAGCCGAATTCTGACTCTCTGCACCTATTTTCAGCTTCAAATTACGACTTTTTATACCGAAAATATGCCAATTACTGAAAACGGCGATGAGTCATATTTTGCCCAAACCCCCCTGCAGTTTTCAAAATGTTTGAAATTTCGGAAATTTGACTCCTGAGCGTGATTTTCGAGCCGAATTCTGACTCTCTGCACCTATTTTCAGTTTCAAATTACGAATTTTTATACCGAAAATATGCCAATTACTGAATACGGCGATGTGTCATATTTTGCCCAAACCCCCCAGCAGTTTTCAAAATGTCTGAAATGTCTGAAATTTGACTCCTGAGCGTGATTTTTGAGCCGAATTCTGAATCTCTGCACCTATTTTCAGTTTCAAATTACGACTTTTTATACCGAATATATGCCAATTACTGAAAACGGCGATGGGTCATATTTTGCCCAAACCCCCCTGTAGTTTTCAAAATGTTTGAAATTTCGGAAATTTGACTCCTGAGCGTGATTTATGAGCCGAATTCTGACTCTCTGCACCTATTTTCAGTTTCAAATTACGACTTTTTATACCGAAAATATGCCAATTACTGAATACGGCGATGGGTCATATTTTGCCCAAACCCCCCTGCAGTTTTCAAAATGTCTGAAATGTCGGAAATTTGACTCCTGAGCGTGATTTTTGAGCCGAATGCTGACTCTCTGCACTTATTTTCAGTTTCAAGATACGACTTTTTACACCGAAAATATACCAATTACTTAAAACGGCGAATGGTCATATTTTGCCCAAACCCCCTGCAGTTTTCAAAATGCCTGAAATGCCGGAAATTTGACTGATGAGCATGATTTTTTATCCGAATTCTGTCTCTCTGCACCTATTTTCAGTTTCTAATTACGACTTTTTATACCGAAAATATGCCAATTACTGAAAACGGCGATGGGTCATATTTTGACCAAACCCCCCTGACGTTTTCAAAATGTCTGAAATGTCGGAAAATTGACTCCTGAGCGTGATTTTTGAGCCGAATTCTGACTCTCTGCACCTATTTTCCGTTTCAAATAACGAAGTTTAATACCGAAAATATGCCAATTAGTGTAAACGGCGATGGGTCAAATTTTGCCCAAACCCCCCTGCAGTTTTCAAAATGTCTGAAATTTCGAAAATTTTACTCCTAAGCGTGATGTTTGAGCCGAATTCTGACTCTCTGCACCTATTTTCAGTTTCAAATTACGACTTTTTATACCGAAAATATGCCAATTACTGAAAACGGCGAATGGTCATATTTTGCCCAAACCCCCCTGCAGTTTTCAAAATGTCTGAAATTTGACTCCTGAGCGTTATTTTTGAGCTGAATTCTGACTCTCTGCACCTATTTTCAGTTTCAAATTACGACTTTTTATACCGAAAATATGCCAATTACTGAAAACGGCGATGGGTCATATTTTGATCAAACCCCCCTGCAGTTTTCAAAATATCTGAAATTTCGGAAATTAGACTCCTGAGCGTGATTTTTGAGCCGAATTCTGACTCTCTGCACCTATTATCAGTTTCAAATTACGACTTTTTATACCGAAAATATGCCAATTACTGAACACGGCGATGGGTCATATTTTGCCCAAACCCCCCTGCAGTTTTGAAAATGTCTGAAATGTCGGAAATTTGACTCCTGAGCGTGATTATTTATCCGAATTCGGACTCTCTGCACCTATTTTCAGTTTCAAATGTCGGAAATTTGACTCCTGAGCGTGATTTTTTATCCGAATTCTGACTCTCTGCAAGTATTTTCAGTTTCAAATTACGACGTTTCATAACGAAAATATGCCAATTACTGAAATCGGCGATGGGTCATATTTTGCCCAAACCCCCCTGCAGTTTTCAAAATGTCTGAAATTTCGGAAAATAGACTCCTGAGCGTGATTTTTGAGCCGAATTCTGACTCTCTGCACCTATTATCAGTTTTAAATTACGACTTTTTATACCGAAAATATGCCAATTACTGAAAACGGCGATGGGTCATATTTTGCCCAAACCCCCCTGCAGTTTTGAAAATGTCTGAAATGTCGGAAATTTGACTCCTGAGCGTGATTATTTATCCGAATTCGGACTCTCTGCACCTATTTTCAGTTTCAAATGTCGGAAATTTGACTCCTGAGCGTGATTTTTTATCCGAATTCTGACTCTCTGCAAGTATTTTCAGTTTCAAATTACGACGTTTCATAACGAAAATATGCCAATTACTGAAATCGGCGATGGGTCATATTTTGCCCAAACCCCCCTGCAGTTTTCAAAATGTCTGAAATTTCGGAAAATAGACTCCTGAGCGTGATTTTTGAGCCGAATTCTGACTCTCTGCACCTATTATCAGTTTTAAATTACGACTTTTTATACCGAAAATATGCCAATTACTGAAAACGGCGATGGGTCATATTTTGCCCAAACCCCCCTGCAGTTTTGAAAATGTCTGAAATGTCGGAAATTTGACTCCTGAGCGTGATTTTTTATCTGAATTCTGACTCTCTGCAAGTATTTTCAGTTTCAAATTACGACTTTTTATACCGAAAATATGCCAATTACTGAAACCGGCGATGGGTCATGTTTTGCCCAATCCCCCCAGCAGTTTTCAAAATGTCTGAAATGTCGGAAAATAGACTCCTGAGCGTGATTTTTGAGCCGAATTCTGACTCTCTGCACCTATTATCAGTTTTAAATTACGACTTTTTATACCGAAAATATGCCAATTACTGAATACGGCGATGGGTCATATTTTGCCCAAACCCCCCTGCAGTTTTCAAAATGTCTGAAATGTCGGAAATTTGACTCCTGAGCGTGATTTTTGAGCCGAATGCTGACTCTCTGCACTTATTTTCAGTTTCAAGATACGACTTTTTACACCGAAAATATGCCAATTACTGAAAACGGCGAATGGTCATATTTTGCCCAAACCCCCCTGCAGTTTTCAAAATGCCTGAAATGTCGGAAATTTGACTGATGAGCATGATTTTTTATCCGAATTCTGTCTCTCTGCACCTATTTTCAGTTTCAAATTACGACTTTTTATACCGAAAATATGCCAATTACTGAAAACGGCGATGGGTCATATTTTGACCAAACCCCCCTGCCGTTTTCAAAATGTCTGAAATGTCGGAAAATTGACTCCTGAGCGTGATTTTTGAGCCGAATTCTGACTCTCTGCACCTATTTTCCGTTTCAAATAACGACGTTTAATACCGAAAATATGCCAATTAGTGTAAACGGCGATGGGTCAAATTTTGCCCAAACCCCCCTGCAGTTTTCAAAATGTCTGAAATTTCGAAAATTTGACTCCTGAGCGTGATGTTTGAGCCGAATTCTGACTCTCTGCACCTATTTTCAGTTTCAAATTACGACTTTTTATACCGAAAATATGCCAATTACTGAAAACGGCGAATGGTCATATTTTGCCCAAACCCCCCTGCAGTTTTCAAAATGTCTGAAATGTCTGAAATTTGACTCCTGAGCGTGATTTTTGAGCTGAATTCTGACTCTCTGCACCTATTTTCAGTTTCAAATTACGACTTTTTATACCGAAAATATGCCAATTACTGAAAACGGCGATGGGTCATATTTTGATCAAACCTCCCTGCAGTTTTCAAAATATCTGAAATTTCGGAAATTAGACTCCTGAACGTGATTTTTGAGCCGAATTCTGACTCTCTGCACCTATTATCAGTTTCAAATTACGACTTTTTATACCGAAAATATGCCAATTACTGAAACCGGCGATGGGTCATGTTTTGCCCAATCCCCCCTGCAGTTTTCAAAATGTCTGAAATGTCGGAAATTTGACTCCTGAGCGTGAATTTTGAGCCGAATTCTGACTCTCTGCACCTATTTTCAGTTTCAAATTACGACTTTTTATACCGAAAATATGTCAATTACTGAAAACGGCGATGGGTCATATTTTGCCCAAACCCCCCTGCAGTTTTCAAAATGTCTGAAATTTCGGAAATTTGACTCCTGAGCGTGATTTTTTAGCCGAATTCTGACTCTCTGCACCTATTTTCAGTTTCAAATTACGACTTTTTATGCCGAAAATATGCCAATTACTGAAAACGGCGATGGGTCATATTTTGCCCAAACCCCCCTGCAGTTTTCAAAATGTCTGAAATGTCGGAAATTTGACTCCTGAGCGTGATTTTTGAGCCGAATTCTGACTCTCTGCATCTATTTTATGTTTCAAATTACGAATTTTTATACCGAAAATATGCCAATTACTGAAAACAGCGATGGGTCATATTTTGCCCGAACCCCCCTGCAGTTTTCAAAATGTTTGAAATTTCGGAAATTTGACTCCTGAGCGTGATTTCTGAGCCGAATTCTGACTCTCTGCACCTATTTTCTGTTTCAAATTACGACTTTTTATACCGAAAATATGCCAATTACTGAAAACGGCGATGGGTCATATTTTGCCCGAACCCCCCTGCAGTTCTTAAAATGTCTGAAATTTCGGAAATTTGACTCCTGAGCGTGATTTTTGAGCCGAATTCTGACTCTCTGCGCCTATTTTCAGTTTCAAATTACGACTTTTTATACCGAAAATAAGCCAATTACTGAAAACGGCGATGGGTCATATTTTGCCCAAACCCCCCTGCAGTTTTGAAAATGTCTGAAATTTCGGAAATTTGACTCCTGAGCGTGATTTTTGAGCCGAATTCTGACTCTCTGCACCTTTTTTCCGTTTCAAATAACGACGTTTAATACCGAAAATATGCCATTTAGTGTAAACGGCGATGGGTCAAATTTTGCCCAAACCCCCCTGCAGTTTTCAAAATGTCTGAAATTTCGAAAATTTGACTCCTGAGCGTGATGTTTGAGCCGAATTCTGACTCTCTGCACCTATTTTCAGTTTCAAATTACGACTTTTTATACCGAAAATATGCCAATTACTGAAAAAGCGAATGGTCATATTTTGCCCAAACCCCCCTGCAGTTTTCAAAATGTCTGAAATGTCTGAAATTTGACTTCTGAGCGTGATTTCTGAGCTGAATTCTGACTCTCTGCACCTATTTTCAGTTTCAAATTACGACTTTTTATACCGAAAATATGCCAATTACTGAAAACGGCGATGGGTCATATTTTGATCAAACCCCCCTGCAGTTTTCAAAATATCTGAAATTTCGGAAATTAGACTCCTGAGCGTGATTTTTGAGCCGAATTCTGACTCTCTGCACCTATTATCAGTTTCAAATTACGACTTTTTATACCGAAAATATGCCAATTACTGAACACGGCGATGGGTCATATTTTGCCCAAACCCCCCCTACAGTTTTGAAAATGTCTGAAATGTCGGAAATTTGACTCCTGAGCGTGATTATTTATCCGAATTCGGACTCTCTGCACCTATTTTCAGTTTCAAATGTCGGAAATTTGACTCCTGAGCGTGATTTTTTATCCGAATTCTGACTCTCTGCAAGTATTTTCAGTTTCAAATTACGACGTTTCATAACGAAAATATGCCAATTACTGAAATCGGCGATGGGTCATATTTTGCCCAAACCCCCCTGCAGTTTTCAAAATGTCTGAAATTTCGGAAAATAGACTCCTGAGCGTGATTTTTGAGCCGAATTCTGACTCTCTGCACCTATTTTCAGTTTTAAATTACGACTTTTTATACCGAAAATATGCCAATTACTGAATACGGCGATGGGTCATATTTTGCCCAAACCCCCCTGCAGTTTTCAAAATGTCTGAAATGTCGGAAATTTGACTCCTGAGCGTGATTTTTGAGCCGAATGCTGACTCTCTGCACTTATTTTCAGTTTCAAGATACGAATTTTTACACCGAAAATATGCCAATTACTGAAAACGGCGAATGGTCATATTTTGCCCAAACCCCCCTGCAGTTTTCAAAATGGCTGAAATGTCGGAAATTTGACTGATGAGCATGATTTTTTATCCGAATTCTGTCTCTCTGCACCTATTTTCAGTTTCAAATTACGACTTTTTATACCGAAAATATGCCAATTACTGAAAACGGCGATGGGTCATATTTTGACCAAACAGCCCTGCCGTTTTCAAAATGTCTGAAATGTCGGAAAATTGACTCCTGAGCGTGATTTTTGAGCCGAATTCTGACTCTCTGCACCTATTTTCCGTTTCAAATAACGACGTTTAATACCGAAAATATGCCAATTAGTGTAAACGGCGATGGGTCAAATTTTGCCCAAACCCCCCTGCAGTTTTCAAAATGTCTGAAATTTCGGAAATTTGACTCCTGAGCGTGATGTTTGAGCCGAATTCTGACTCTCTGCACCTATTTTCAGTTTCAAATTACGACTTTTTATACCGAAAATATGCCAATTACTGAAAACGGCGAATGGTCATATTTTGCCCGAACCCCCCTGCAGTTTTCAAAATGTTTGAAATTTCGGAAATTTGACTCCTGAGCGTGATTTCTGAGCCGAATTCTGACTCTCTGCACCTATTTTCTGTTTCAAATTACGACTTTTTATACCGAAAATATGCCAATTACTGAAAACGGCGATGGGTCATATTTTGACCAAACCCCCCTGCCGTTTTCAAAATGTCTGAAATGTCGGAAAATTGACTCCTGAGCGTGATTTTTGAGCCGAATTCTGACTCTCTGCACCTATTTTCCGTTTCAAATAACGACGTTTAATACCGAAAATATGCCAATTAGTGTAAACGGCGATGGGTCAAATTTTGCCCAAACCCCCCTGCAGTTTTCAAAATGTCTGAAATTTCGAAAATTTGACTCCTGAGCGTGATGTTTGAGCCGAATTCTGACTCTCTGCACCTATTTTCAGTTTCAAATTACGACTTTTTATACCGAAAATATGCCAATTACTGAAAACGGCGAATGGTCATATTTTGCCCAAACCCCCCTGCAGTTTTCAAAATGTCTGAAATGTCTGAAATTTGACTCCTGAGCGTGATTTTTGAGCTGAATTCTGACTCTCTGCACCTATTTTCAGTTTCAAATTACGACTTTTTATACCGAAAATATGCCAATTACTGAAAACGGCGATGGGTCATATTTTGATCAAACCTCCCTGCAGTTTTCAAAATATCTGAAATTTCGGAAATTAGACTCCTGAACGTGATTTTTGAGCCGAATTCTGACTCTCTGCACCTATTATCAGTTTCAAATTACGACTTTTTATTCCGAAAATATGCCAATTACTGAAACCGGCGATGGGTCATGTTTTGCCCAATCCCCCCTGCAGTTTTCAAAATGTCTGAAATGTCGGAAATTTGACTCCTGAGCGTGATTTTTGAGCCGAATTCTGACTCTCTGCACCTATTTTCAGTTTCAAATTACGACTTTTTATACCGAAAATATGCCAATTACTGAAAACGGCGATGGGTCATATTTTGACCAAACAGCCCTGCCGTTTTCAAAATGTCTGAAATGTCGGAAAATTGACTCCTGAGCGTGATTTTTGAGCCGAATTCTGACTCTCTGCACCTATTTTCCGTTTCAAATAACGACGTTTAATACCGAAAATATGCCAATTAGTGTAAACGGCGATGGGTCAAATTTTGCCCAAACCCCCCTGCAGTTTTCAAAATGTCTGAAATTTCGGAAATTTGACTCCTGAGCGTGATGTTTGAGCCGAATTCTGACTCTCTGCACCTATTTTCAGTTTCAAATTACGACTTTTTATACCGAAAATATGCCAATTACTGAAAACGGCGAATGGTCATATTTTGCCCAAACCCCCCTGCAGTTTTCAAAATGTCTGAAATGTTTGAAATTTGACTCCTGAGCGTGATTTTTGAGCTGAATTCTGACTCTCTGCACCTATTTTCAGTTTCAAATTACGACTTTTTATACCGAAAATATGCCAATTACTGAAAACAGCGATGGGTCATATTTTGCCCGAACCCCCCTGCAGTTTTCAAAATGTTTGAAATTTCGGAAATTTGACTCCTGAGCGTGATTTCTGAGCCGAATTCTGACTCTCTGCACCTATTTTCTGTTTCAAATTACGACTTTTTATACCGAAAATATGCCAATTACTGAAAACGGCGATGGGTCATATTTTGACCAAACCCCCCTGCCGTTTTCAAAATGTCTGAAATGTCGGAAAATTGACTCCTGAGCGTGATTTTTGAGCCGAATTCTGACTCTCTGCACCTATTTTCCGTTTCAAATAACGACGTTTAATACCGAAAATATGCCAATTAGTGTAAACGGCGATGGGTCAAATTTTGCCCAAACCCCCCTGCAGTTTTCAAAATGTCTGAAATTTCGAAAATTTGACTCCTGAGCGTGATGTTTGAGCCGAATTCTGACTCTCTGCACCTATTTTCAGTTTCAAATTACGACTTTTTATACCGAAAATATGCCAATTACTGAAAACGGCGAATGGTCATATTTTGCCCAAACCCCCCTGCAGTTTTCAAAATGTCTGAAATGTCTGAAATTTGACTCCTGAGCGTGATTTTTGAGCTGAATTCTGACTCTCTGCACCTATTTTCAGTTTCAAATTACGACTTTTTATACCGAAAATATGCCAATTACTGAAAACGGCGATGGGTCATATTTTGATCAAACCTCCCTGCAGTTTTCAAAATATCTGAAATTTCGGAAATTAGACTCCTGAACGTGATTTTTGAGCCGAATTCTGACTCTCTGCACCTATTATCAGTTTCAAATTACGACTTTTTATTCCGAAAATATGCCAATTACTGAAACCGGCGATGGGTCATGTTTTGCCCAATCCCCCCTGCAGTTTTCAAAATGTCTGAAATGTCGGAAATTTGACTCCTGAGCGTGATTTTTGAGCCGAATTCTGACTCTCTGCACCTATTTTCAGTTTCAAATTACGACTTTTTATACCGAAAATATGTCAATTACTGAAAACGGCGATGGGTCATATTTTGCCCAAACCCCCCTGCAGTTTTCAAAATGTCTGAAATTTCGGAAATTTGACTCCTGAGCGTGATTTTTTAGCCGAATTCTGACTCTCTGCACCTATTTTCAGTTTCAAATTACGACTTTTTATGCCGAAAATATGCCAATTACTGAAAACGGCGATGGGTCATATTTTGCCCAAACCCCCCTGCAGTTTTCAAAATGTCTGAAATGTCGGAAATTTGACTCCTGAGCGTGATTTTTGAGCCGAATTCTGACTCTCTGCATCTATTTTATGTTTCAAATTACGAATTTTTATACCGAAAATATGCCAATTACTGAAAACAGCGATGGGTCATATTTTGCCCGAACCCCCCTGCAGTTTTCAAAATGTTTGAAATTTCGGAAATTTGACTCCTGAGCGTGATTTCTGAGCCGAATTCTGACTCTCTGCACCTATTTTCTGTTTCAAATTACGACTTTTTATACCGAAAATATGCCAATTACTGAAAACGGCGATGGGTCATATTTTGCCCGAACCCCCCTGCAGTTCTTAAAATGTCTGAAATTTCGGAAATTTGACTCCTGAGCGTGATTTTTGAGCCGAATTCTGACTCTCTGCGCCTATTTTCAGTTTCAAATTACGACTTTTTATACCGAAAATAAGCCAATTACTGAAAACGGCGATGGGTCATATTTTGCCCAAACCCCCCTGCAGTTTTGAAAATGTCTGAAATTTCGGAAATTTGACTCCTGAGCGTGATTTTTGAGCCGAATTCTGACTCTCTGTACCTTTTTTCCGTTTCAAATAACGACGTTTAATACCGAAAATATGCCATTTAGTGTAAACGGCGATGGGTCAAATTTTGCCCAAACCCCCCTGCAGTTTTCAAAATGTCTGAAATTTCGAAAATTTGACTCCTGAGCGTGATGTTTGAGCCGAATTCTAACTCTCTGCACCTATTTTCAGTTTCAAATTACGACTTTTTATACCGAAAATATGCCAATTACTGAAAAAGCGAATGGTCATATTTTGCCCAAACCCCCCTGCAGTTTTCAAAATGTCTGAAATGTCTGAAATTTGACTTCTGAGCGTGATTTCTGAGCTGAATTCTGACTCTCTGCACCTATTTTCAGTTTCAAATTACGACTTTTTATACCGAAAATATGCCAATTACTGAAAACGGCGATGGGTCATATTTTGATCAAACCCCCCTGCAGTTTTCAAAATATCTGAAATTTCGGAAATTAGACTCCTGAGCGTGATTTTTGAGCCGAATTCTGACTCTCTGCACCTATTATCAGTTTCAAATTACGACTTTTTATACCGAAAATATGCCAATTACTGAACACGGCGATGGGTCATATTTTGCCCAAACCCCCCCTACAGTTTTGAAAATGTCTGAAATGTCGGAAATTTGACTCCTGAGCGTGATTATTTATCCGAATTCGGACTCTCTGCACCTATTTTCAGTTTCAAATGTCGGAAATTTGACTCCTGAGCGTGATTTTTTATCCGAATTCTGACTCTCTGCAAGTATTTTCAGTTTCAAATTACGACGTTTCATAACGAAAATATGCCAATTACTGAAATCGGCGATGGGTCATATTTTGCCCAAACCCCCCTGCAGTTTTCAAAATGTCTGAAATTTCGGAAAATAGACTCCTGAGCGTGATTTTTGAGCCGAATTCTGACTCTCTGCACCTATTTTCAGTTTTAAATTACGACTTTTTATACCGAAAATATGCCAATTACTGAAAACGGCGATGGGTCATATTTTGCCCAAACCCCCCTGCAGTTTTCAAAATGTCTGAAATGTCGGAAATTTGACTCCTGAGCGTGATTTTTGAGCCGAATTCTGACTCTCTGCATCTATTTTATGTTTCAAATTACGAATTTTTATACCGAAAATATGCCAATTACTGAAAACAGCGATGGGTCATATTTTGCCCGAACCCCCCTGCAGTTTTCAAAATGTTTGAAATTTCGGAAATTTGACTCCTGAGCGTGATTTCTGAGCCGAATTCTGACTCTCTGCACCTATTTTCTGTTTCAAATTACGACTTTTTATACCGAAAATATGCCAATTACTGAAAACGGCGATGGGTCATATTTTGCCCGAACCCCCCTGCAGTTCTTAAAATGTCTGAAATTTCGGAAATTTGACTCCTGAGCGTGATTTTTGAGCCGAATTCTGACTCTCTGCGCCTATTTTCAGTTTCAAATTACGACTTTTTATACCGAAAATAAGCCAATTACTGAAAACGGCGATGGGTCATATTTTGCCCAAACCCCCCTGCAGTTTTGAAAATGTCTGAAATTTCGGAAATTTGACTCCTGAGCGTGATTTTTGAGCCGAATTCTGACTCTCTGTACCTTTTTTCCGTTTCAAATAACGACGTTTAATACCGAAAATATGCCATTTAGTGTAAACGGCGATGGGTCAAATTTTGCCCAAACCCCCCTGCAGTTTTCAAAATGTCTGAAATTTCGAAAATTTGACTCCTGAGCGTGATGTTTGAGCCGAATTCTAACTCTCTGCACCTATTTTCAGTTTCAAATTACGACTTTTTATACCGAAAATATGCCAATTACTGAAAAAGCGAATGGTCATATTTTGCCCAAACCCCCCTGCAGTTTTCAAAATGTCTGAAATGTCTGAAATTTGACTTCTGAGCGTGATTTCTGAGCTGAATTCTGACTCTCTGCACCTATTTTCAGTTTCAAATTACGACTTTTTATACCGAAAATATGCCAATTACTGAAAACGGCGATGGGTCATATTTTGATCAAACCCCCCTGCAGTTTTCAAAATATCTGAAATTTCGGAAATTAGACTCCTGAGCGTGATTTTTGAGCCGAATTCTGACTCTCTGCACCTATTATCAGTTTCAAATTACGACTTTTTATACCGAAAATATGCCAATTACTGAACACGGCGATGGGTCATATTTTGCCCAAACCCCCCCTACAGTTTTGAAAATGTCTGAAATGTCGGAAATTTGACTCCTGAGCGTGATTATTTATCCGAATTCGGACTCTCTGCACCTATTTTCAGTTTCAAATGTCGGAAATTTGACTCCTGAGCGTGATTTTTTATCCGAATTCTGACTCTCTGCAAGTATTTTCAGTTTCAAATTACGACGTTTCATAACGAAAATATGCCAATTACTGAAATCGGCGATGGGTCATATTTTGCCCAAACCCCCCTGCAGTTTTCAAAATGTCTGAAATTTCGGAAAATAGACTCCTGAGCGTGATTTTTGAGCCGAATTCTGACTCTCTGCACCTATTTTCAGTTTTAAATTACGACTTTTTATACCGAAAATATGCCAATTACTGAATACGGCGATGGGTCATATTTTGCCCAAACCCCCCTGCAGTTTTCAAAATGTCTGAAATGTCGGAAATTTGACTCCTGAGCGTGATTTTTGAGCCGAATGCTGACTCTCTGCACTTATTTTCAGTTTCAAGATACGAATTTTTACACCGAAAATATGCCAATTACTGAAAACGGCGAATGGTCATATTTTGCCCAAACCCCCCTGCAGTTTTCAAAATGGCTGAAATGTCGGAAATTTGACTGATGAGCATGATTTTTTATCCGAATTCTGTCTCTCTGCACCTATTTTCAGTTTCAAATTACGACTTTTTATACCGAAAATATGCCAATTACTGAAAACGGCGATGGGTCATATTTTGACCAAACAGCCCTGCCGTTTTCAAAATGTCTGAAATGTCGGAAAATTGACTCCTGAGCGTGATTTTTGAGCCGAATTCTGACTCTCTGCACCTATTTTCCGTTTCAAATAACGACGTTTAATACCGAAAATATGCCAATTAGTGTAAACGGCGATGGTTCAAATTTTGCCCAAACCCCCCTGCAGTTTTCAAAATGTCTGAAATTTCGAAAATTTGACTCCTGAGCGTGATGTTTGAGCCGAATTCTGACTCTCTGCACCTATTTTCAGTTTCAAATTACGACTTTTTATACCGAAAATATGCCAATTACTGAAAACGGCGAATGGTCATATTTTGCCCAAACCCCCCTGCAGTTTTCAAAATGTCTGAAATGTTTGAAATTTGACTCCTGAGCGTGATTTTTGAGCTGAATTCTGACTCTCTGCACCTATTTTCAGTTTCAAATTACGACTTTTTATACCGAAAATATGCCAATTACTGAAAACGGCGATGGGTCATATTTTGATCAAACCCCCCTGCAGTTTTCAAAATATCTGAAATTTCGAAAATTAGACTCCTGAGCGTGATTTTTGAGCCGAATTCTGACTCTCTGCACCTATTATCAGTTTCAAATTACGACTTTTTATACCGAAAATATGCCAATTACTGAACACGGCGATGGGTCATATTTTGCCCAAACCCCCCTGCAAATTTGAAAATGTCTGAAATGTCGGAAATTTGACTCCTGAGCGTGATTATTTATCCGAATTCGGACTCTCTGCACCTATTTTCAGTTTCAAATGTCGGAAATTTGACTCCTGAGCGTGATTTTTTATCCGAATTCTGACTCTTTGCAAGTATTTTCAGTTTCAAATTACGACGTTTCATAACGAAAATATGCCAATTACTGAAATCGGCGATGGGTCATATTTTGCCCAAACCCCCCTGCAGTTTTGAAAATGTCTGAAATTTCGGAAAATAGACTCCTGAGCGTGATTTTTGAGCCGAATTCTGACTCTCTGCACCTATTATCAGTTTTAAATTACGACTTTTTATACCGAAAATATGCCAATTACTGAAAACGGCGATGGGTCATATTTTGCCCAAACCCCCCTGCAGTTTTGAAAATGTCTGAAATGTCGGAAATTTGACTCCTGAGCGTGATTTTTTATCTGAATTCTGACTCTCTGCAAGTATTTTCAGTTTCAAATTACGACTTTTTATACCGAAAATATGCCAATTACTGAAACCGGCGATGGGTCATGTTTTGCCCAATCCCCCCTGCAGTTTTCAAAATGTCTGAAATGTCGGAAATTTGACTCGTGAGCGTGATTTTTGAGCCGAATTCTGACTCTCTGCACCTATTTTCAGTTTCAAATTACGACTTTTTATACCGAAAATATGTCAATTACTGAAAACGGCGATGGGTCATATTTTGCCCAAACCCCCCTGCAGTTTTCAAAATGTCTGAAATTTCGGAAATTTGACTCCTGAGCGTGATTTTTTAGCCGAATTCTGACTCTCTGCACCTATTTTCAGTTTCAAATTACGACTTTTTATGCCGAAAATATGCCAATTACTGAAAACGGCGATGGGTCATATTTTGCCCAAACCCCCCTGCAGTTTTCAAAATGTCTGAAATGTCGGAAATTTGACTCCTGAGCGTGATTTTTGAGCCGAATTCTGACTCTCTGCACCTATTTTCTGTTTCAAATTACGACTTTTTATACCGAAAATATGCCAATTACTGAAAACGGCGATGGGTCATATTTTGCCCGAACCCCCCTGCAGTTTTCAAAATGACTGCAATTTCGGAAATTTGTCACCTGAGCGTGATTTTTGAGCCGAATTCTGACTCTCTGCGCCTATTTTCAGTTTCAAATTACGACTTTTTATACCGAAAATAAGCCAATTACTGAAAATGGCGATAGGTCATATTTTGCCCAAACCCCCCTGCAGTTTTGAAAATGTCTGAAATTTCGGAAATTTGACTCCTGAGCGTGATTTTTGAGCCGAATTCTGACTCTCTGCACCTATTTTCCGTTTCAAATAACGACGTTTAATACCGAAAATATGCCAATTAGTGTAAACGGCGATGGGTCAAATTTTGCCCAAACCCCCCTGCAGTTTTCAAAATGTCTGAAATTTCGAAAATTTGACTCCTGAGCGTGATGTTTGAGCCGAATTCTGACTCTCTGCACCTATTTTCAGTTTCAAATTACGAATTTTTATACCGAAAATATGCCAATTACTGAAAAAGCGAATGGTCATATTTTGCCCAAACCCCCCTGCAGTTTTCAAAATGTCTGAAATGTCTGAAATTTGACTCCTGAGCGTGATTTTTGATCTGAATTCTGACTCTCTGCAAGTATTTTCAGTTTCAAATTACGACTTTTTATACCGAAATTATGCCAATTACTGAAAACGGCGATGGGTCATGTTTTGCCCAATCCCCCCTGCAGTTTTCAAAATGTCTGAAATGTCGGAAATTTGACTCCTGAGCGTGATTTTTTATCCGAATTCTGACTCTCTGCACCTATTTTCAGTTTCAAATTACGACTTTTTATACCGAAAATATGCCAATTACTGAAAACGGCGATGGGTCATACTTTGCCAAACCCCCCTGCAGTTTTCAAAATGTCTGAAATGTCTGAAATTTGACTCCTGAGCGTGATTTTTGAGCCGAATTCTGACTCTCTGCACCTATTTTCAGTTTCAATTTACGACTTTTTATACCGAAAATATGTCAATTACTGAAAACGGCGATGGGTCATATTTTGCCCAAACCCCCCTGCAGTTTTCAAAATTTCTGAAATTTCGGAAATTTGACTCCTGAGCGTGATTTTTGAGCCGAATTCTGACTCTCTGCACCTATTTTCAGTTTCAAATTACGACTTTTTATACCGAAAATATGCCAATTACTGAAAACGGCGATGGGTCATATTTTGCCCAAACCCCCCTGCAGTTTTCAAAATGTCTGAAATGTCGCAAATTTGACTCCTGAGCGTGATTTTTGAGCCGAATTCTGACTCTCTGCATCTATTTTATGTTTCAAATTACGAATTTTTATACCGAAAATATGCCAATTACTGAAAACAGCGATGGGTCATATTTTGCCCAAACCCTCCTGCAGTTTTCAAAATGTTTGAAATTTCGGAAATTTGACTCCTGAGCGTGATTTCTGAGCCGAATTCTGACTCTCTGCACCTATTTTCAGTTTCAAATTACGAATTTTTATACCGAAAATATGCCAATTACTGAAAACGGCGATGGGTCATATTTTGACCAAACCCCCCTGCTGTTTTCAAAATGTCTGAAATGTCGGAAAATTGACTCCTGAGCGTGATTTTTGAGCCGAATTCTGACTCTCTGCACCTGTTTTCCGTTTCAAATTACGACTTTTTATACCGAAAATATGCCAATTACTGAAAACGGCGAATGGTCATATTTTGCCCAAACCCCCCTGCAGTTTTCAAAATGTCTGAAATGTCTGAAACTTGACTACTGAGCGTGATTTTTGAGCTGAATTCTGACTCTCTGCACCTATTTTCAGTTTCAAATTACGACTTTTTATATCGAAAATATGCCAATTACTGAAAACGTTGATGGGTCATATTTTGATCAAACCCCCCTGCAGTTTTCAAAATATCTGAATTTTCGGAAATTAGACTCCTGAGCGTGATTTTTGAGCCGAATTCTGACTCTCTGCACCTATTATCAGTTTCAAATTACGACTTTTTATACCGAAAATATGCCAATTACTGAACACGGCGATGGGTCATATTTTGCCCAAACCCCCCTGCAGTTTTGAAAATGTCTGAAATGTCGGAAATTTGACTCCTGAGCGTGATTATTTATCCGAATTCGGACTCTCTGCACCTATTTTCAGTTTCAAATGTCGGAAATTTGACTCCTGAGCGTGATTTTTTATCCGTATTCTGACTCTCTGCAAGTATTTTCAGTTTCAAATTACGACGTTTCAGAACGAAAATATGCCAATTACTGAAATCGGCGATGGGTCATATTTTGCCCAAACCCCCCTGCAGTTTTCAAAATGTCTGAAATTTCGGAAAATAGACTCCTGAGCGTGATTTTTGAGCCGAATTCTGACTCTCTGCACCTATTATCAGTTTCAAATTACGACTTTTTATACCGAAAATATGCCAATTACTGAAAACGGCGATGGGTCATATTTTGCCCAAACCCCCCTGCAGTTTTGAAAATGTCTGAAATGTCGGAAATTTGACTCCTGAGCGTGATTTTTTATCTGAATTCTGACTCTCTGCAAGTATTTTCAGTTTCAAATTATGACTTTTTATACCGAAAATGTGCCAATTACTGAAAACGGCGATGGGTCATGTTTTGCCCAATCCCCCCTGCAGTTTTCAAAATGTCTGAAATGTCGGAAATTTGACTCCTGAGCGTGATTTTTTATCCGAATTCTAACTCTCTGCACCTATTTTCAGTTTCAAATTACGACTTTTTATACCGAAAATATGCCAATTACTGAAAACGGCGATGGGTCATACTTTGCCAAACCCCCCTGCAGTTTTCAAAATGTCTGAAATGTCTGAAATTTGACTCCTGAGCGTGATTTTTTAGCCGAATTCTGACTCTCTGCACCTATTTTCAGTTTCAAATTACGACTTTTTATACCGAAAATATGTCAATTACTGAAAACGGCGATGGGTCATATTTTGCCCAAACCCCCCTGCAGTTTTCAAAATGTCTGAAATTTCGGAAATTTGACTCCTGAGCGTGATTTTTGAGCCGAATTCTGACTCTCTGCACCTATTTTCAGTTTCAAATTACGACTTTTTATGCCGAAAATATGCCAATTACTGAAAACGGCGATGGGTCATATTTTGCCCAAACCCCCCTGCAGTTTTCAAAATGTCTGAAATGTCTGAAACTTGACTCCTGAGCGTGATTTTTGAGGTGAATTCTGACTCTCTGCACCTATTTTCAGTTTCAAATTACGACTTTTTATACCGAAAATATGCCAATTACTGAAAACGTTGATGGGTCATATTTTGATCAAACCCCCCTGCAGTTTTCAAAATATCTGAATTTTCGGAAATTAGACTCCTGAGCGTGATTTTTGAGCCGAATTCTGACTCTCTGCACCTATTATCAGTTTCAAATTACGACTTTTTATACCGAAAATATGCCAATTACTGAACACGGCGATGGGTCATATTTTGCCCAAACCCCCCTGCAGTTTTGAAAATGTCTGAAATGTCGGAAATTTGACTCCTGAGCGTTATTATTTATCCGAATTCGGACTCTCTGCACCTATTTTCAGTTCCAAATGTCGGAAATTTGACTCCTGAGCGTGATTTTTTATCCGAATTCTGACTCTCTGCAAGTATTTTCAGTTTCAAATTACGACGTTTCATAACGAAAATATGCCAATTACTGAAATCGGCGATGGGTCATATTTTGCCCAAATCCCCCTGCAGTTTTCAAAATGTCTGAAATTTCGGAAAATAGACTCCTGAGCGTGATTTTTGAGCCGAATTCTGACTCTCTGCACCTATTATCAGTTTCAAATTACGAGTTTTTATACCGAAAATATGCCAATTACTGAAAACGGCGATGGGTCATATTTTGCCCAAACCCCCCTGCAGTTTTGAAAATGTCTGAAATGTCGGAAATTTGACTCATGAGCGTGATTTTTTATCTGAATGCTGACTCTCTGCAAGTATTTTCAGTTTCAAATTATGACTTTTTATACCGAAAATGTGCCAATTACTGAAAACGGCGATGGGTCATGTTTTGCCCAATCCCCCCTGCAGTTTTCAAAATGTCTGAAATGTCGGAAATTTGACTCCTGAGCGTGATTTTTTATCCGAATTCTAACTCTCTGCACCTATTTTCAGTTTCAAATTACGACTTTTTATACCGAAAATATGCCAATTACTGAAAACGGCGATGGGTCATACTTTGCCAAACCCCCCTGCAGTTTTCAAAATGTCTGAAATGTCTGAAATTTGACTCCTGAGCGTGATTTTTTAGCCGAAATCTGACTCTCTGCACCTATTTTCAGTTTCAAATTACGACTTTTTATACCGAAAATATGTCAATTACTGAAAACGGCGATGGGTCATATTTTGCCCAAACCCCCCTGCAGTTTTCAAAATGTCTGAAATTTCGGAAATTTGACTCCTGAGCGTGATTTTTGAGCCGAATTCTGACTCTCTGCACCTATTTTCAGTTTCAAATTACGACTTTTTATGCCGAAAATATGCCAATTACTGAAAACGGCGATGGGTCATATTTTGCCCAAACCCCCCTGCAGTTTTCAAAATGTCCGAAATGTCGGAAATTTGACTCCTGAGCGTGATTTTTGAGCCGAATTCTGACTCTCTGCATCTATTTTATGTTTCAAATTACGAATTTTTATACCGAAAATATGCCAATTACTGAAAACAGCGATGGGTCATATTTTGCCCAAACCCCCCTGCAGTTTTCAAAATGTTTGAAATTTCGGAAATTTGACTCCTGAACGTGATTTCTGAGCCGAATTTTGACTCTCTGCACCTATTTTCAGTTTCAAATTACGACTTTTTATACCGAAAATATGCCAATTACTGAAAACGGCGATGGGTCATATTTTACCCGAACCCCCCTGCAGTTCTCAAAATGTCTGAAATTTCGGAAATTTGACTCCTGAGCGTGATTTTTGAGCCGAATTCTGACTCTCTGCGCCTATTTTCTGTTTCAAATTACGACTTTTTATACCGAAAATAAGCCAATTACTGAAAACGGCGATGGGTCATAATTTGCCCAAACCCCCCTGCAGTTTTGAAAATGTCTGAAATGTCGCAAATTTGACTCCTGAGCGTGATTTTTGAGCCGAATTCTGACTCTCTGCATCTATTTTATGTTTCAAATTACGAATTTTTATACCGAAAATATGCCAATTACTGAAAACAGCGATGGGTCATATTTTGCCCAAACCCTCCTGCAGTTTTCAAAATGTTTGAAATTTCGGAAATTTGACTCCTGAGCGTGATTTCTGAGCCGAATTCTGACTCTCTGCACCTATTTTCAGTTTCAAATTACGAATTTTTATACCGAAAATATGCCAATTACTGAAAACGGCGATGGGTCATATTTTGACCAAACCCCCCTGCCGTTTTCAAAATGTCTGAAATGTCGGAAAATTGACTCCTGAGCGTGATTTTTGAGCCGAATTCTGACTCTCTGCACCTGTTTTCCGTTTCAAATTACGACTTTTTATACCGAAAATATGCCAATTACTGAAAACGGCGAATGGTCATATTTTGCCCAAACCCCCCTGCAGTTTTCAAAATGTCTGAAATGTCTGAAACTTGACTACTGAGCGTGATTTTTGAGCTGAATTCTGACTCTCTGCACCTATTTTCAGTTTCAAATTACGACTTTTTATATCGAAAATATGCCAATTACTGAAAACGTTGATGGGTCATATTTTGATCAAACCCCCCTGCAGTTTTCAAAATATCTGAATTTTCGGAAATTAGACTCCTGAGCGTGATTTTTGAGCCGAATTCTGACTCTCTGCACCTATTATCAGTTTCAAATTACGACTTTTTATACCGAAAATATGCCAATTACTGAACACGGCGATGGGTCATATTTTGCCCAAACCCCCCTGCAGTTTTGAAAATGTCTGAAATGTCGGAAATTTGACTCCTGAGCGTGATTTTTTATCCGTATCCTGACTCTCTGCAAGTATTTTCAGTTTCAAATTACGACGTTTCAGAACGAAAATATGCCAATTACTGAAATCGGCGATGGGTCATATTTTGCCCAAACCCCCCTGCAGTTTTCAAAATGTCTGAAATTTCGGAAAATAGACTCCTGAGCGTGATTTTTGAGCCGAATTCTGACTCTCTGCACCTATTATCAGTTTCAAATTACGACTTTTTATACCGAAAATATGCCAATTACTGAAAACGGCGATGGGTCATGTTTTGCCCAAACCCCCCTGCAGTTTTGAAAATGTCTGAAATGTCGGAAATTTGACTCCTGAGCGTGATTTTTTATCTGAATTCTGACTCTCTGCAAGTATTTTCAGTTTCAAATTATGACTTTTTATACCGAAAATGTGCCAATTACTGAAAACGGCGATGGGTCATGTTTTGCCCAATCCCCCCTGCAGTTTTCAAAATGTCTGAAATGTCGGAAATTTGACTCCTGAGCGTGATTTTTTATCCGAATTCTAACTCTCTGCACCTATTTTCAGTTTCAAATTACGACTTTTTATACCGAAAATATGCCAATTACTGAAAACGGCGATGGGTCATACTTTGCCAAACCCCCCTGCAGTTTTCAAAATGTCTGAAATGTCTGAAATTTGACTCCTGAGCGTGATTTTTTAGCCGAATTCTGACTCTCTGCACCTATTTTCAGTTTCAAATTACGACTTTTTATACCGAAAATATGTCAATTACTGAAAACGGCGATGGGTCATATTTTGCCCAAACCCCCCTGCAGTTTTCAAAATGTCTGAAATTTCGGAAATTTGACTCCTGAGCGTGATTTTTGAGCCGAATTCTGACTCTCTGCACCTATTTTCAGTTTCAAATTACGACTTTTTATGCCGAAAATATGCCAATTACTGAAAACGGCGATGGGTCATATTTTGCCCAAACCCCCCTGCAGTTTTCAAAATGTCTGAAATGTCTGAAACTTGACTCCTGAGCGTGATTTTTGAGCTGAATTCTGACTCTCTGCACCTATTTTCAGTTTCAAATTACGACTTTTTATACCGAAAATATGCCAATTACTGAAAACGTTGATGGGTCATATTTTGATCAAACCCCCCTGCAGTTTTCAAAATATCTGAATTTTCGGAAATTAGACTCCTGAGCGTGATTTTTGAGCCGAATTCTGACTCTCTGCACCTATTATCAGTTTCAAATTACGACTTTTTATACCGAAAATATGCCAATTACTGAACACGGCGATGGGTCATATTTTGCCCAAACCCCCCTGCAGTTTTGAAAATGTCTGAAATGTCGGAAATTTGACTCCTGAGCGTGATTATTTATCCGAATTCGGACTCTCTGCACCTATTTTCAGTTTCAAATGTCGGAAATTTGACTCCTGAGCGTGATTTTTTATCCGAATTCTGACTCTCTGCAAGTATTTTCAGTTTCAAATTACGACGTTTCATAACGAAAATATGCCAATTACTGAAATCGGCTATGGGTCATATTTTGCCCAAATCCCCCTGCAGTTTTCAAAATGTCTGAAATTTCGGAAAATAGACTCCTGAGCGTGATTTTTGAGCCGAATTCTGACTCTCTGCACCTATTATCAGTTTCAAATTACGAGTTTTTATACCGAAAATATGCCAATTACTGAAAACGGCGATGGGTCATATTTTGCCCAAACCCCCCTGCAGTTTTGAAAATGTCTGAAATGTCGGAAATTTTACTCATGAGCGTGATTTTTTATCTGAATTCTGACTCTCTGCAAGTATTTTCAGTTTCAGATTATGACTTTTTATACCGAAAATGTGCCAATTACTGAAAACGGCGATGGGTCATGTTTTGCCCAATCCCCCCTGCAGTTTTCAAAATGTCTGAAATGTCGGAAATTTGACTCCTGAGCGTGATTTTTTATCCGAATTCTAACTCTCTGCGCCTATTTTCAGTTTCAAATTACGACTTTTTATACCGAAAATATGCCAATTACTGAAAACGGCGATGGGTCATACTTTGACAAACCCCCCTGCAGTTTTCAAAATGTCTGAAATGTCTGAAATTTGACTCCTGAGCGTGATTTTTTAGCCGAATTCGGACTCTCTGCACCTATTTTCTGTTTCAAATTACGACTTTTTATACCGAAAATATGTCAATTACTGAAAACGGCGATGGGTCATATTTTGCCCAAACCCCCCTGCAGTTTTCAAAATGTCTGAAATTTCGGAAATTTGACTCCTGAGCGTGATTTTTGAGCCGAATTCTGACTCTCTGCACCTATTTTCAGTTTCAAATTACGACTTTTTATGCCGAAAATATGCCAATTACTGAAAACGGCGATGGGTCATATTTTGCCCAAACCCCCCTGCAGTTTTCAAAATGTCTGAAATGTCGGAAATTTGACTCCTGAGCGTGATTTTTGAGCCGAATTCTGACTCTCTGCATCTATTTTATGTTTCAAATTACGAATTTTTATACCGAAAATATGCCAATTACTGAAAACAGCGATGGGTCATATTTTGCCCAAACCCCCCTGCAGTTTTCAAAATGTTTGAAATTTCGGAAATTTGACTCCTGAACGTGATTTCTGAGCCAAATTTTGACTCTCTGCACCTATTTTCAGTTTCAAATTACGACTTTTTATACCGAAAATATGCCAATTACTGAAAACGGCGATGGGTCATATTTTACCCGAACCCCCCTGCAGTTCTCAAAATGTCTGAAATTTCGGAAATTTGACTCCTGAGCGTGATTTTTGAGCCGAATTCTGACTCTCTGCGCCTATTTTCTGTTTCAAATTACGACTTTTTATACCGAAAATAAGCCAATTACTGAAAACGGCGATGGGTCATATTTTGCCCAAACCCCCCTGCAGTTTTGAAAATGTCTGAAATGTCGGAAATTTGACTCATGAGCGTGATTTTTTATCTGAATTCTGACTCTGCAAGTATTTTCAGTTTCAAATTACGACTTTTTATACAGAAAATATGCCAATTACTGAAAACGGCGATGGGTGATGTTTTGCCCAATCCCCCCTGCAGTTTTCAAAATGTCTGAAATGTCGGAAATTTGACTCCTGAGCGTGATTTTTTATCCGAATTCTGACTCTCTGCACCTATTTTCAGTTTCAAATTACGACTTTTTATAACGAAAATATGCCAATTACTGAAAACGGCGATGGGTCATACTTTGCCAAACCCCCCTGCAGTTTTCAAAATGTCTGAAATGTCTGAAATTTGACTCCTGATCGTGATTTTTGAGCCGAATTCTGACTCTCTGCACCTATATTCAGTTTCAAATTACGACTTTTTATACCGAAAATATGTCAATTACTGAAAACGGCGATGGGTCATATTTTGCCCAAACCCCCCTGCAGTTTTCAAAATGTCTGAAATTTCGGAAATTTGACTCCTGAGCGTGATTTTTGAGCCGAATTCTGACTCTCTGCACCTATTTTCAATTTCAAATTACGACTTTTTATACCGAAAATATGCCAATTACTGAACACGGCGATGGGTCATATATTGCCCAAACCCCCCTGCAGTTTTGAAAATGTCTGAAATGTCGGAAATTTGACTCCTGAGCGTGATTATTTATCCGAATTCGGACTCTCTGCACCTATTTTCAGTTTCAAATGTCGGAAATTTGACTCCTGAGCGTGATTTTTTATCCGAATTCTGACTCTCTGCAAGTATTTTCAGTTTCAAATTACGACGTTTCATAACGAAAATATGCCAATTACTGAAATCGGCGATGGGTCATATTTTGCCCAAACCCCCCTGCAGTTTCAAAATGTCTGAAATTTCGGAAAATAGACTCCTGAGCGTGATTTTTGAGCCGAATTCTGACTCTCTGCACCTATTATCAGTTTCCAATTACGACTTTTTATACCGAAAATATGCCAATTACTGAAAACGGCGATGGGTCATACTTTGCCAAACCCCCCTGCAGTTTTCAAAATGTCTGAAATGTCTGAAATTTGACTCCTGAGCGTGATTTTTTAGCCGAATTCTGACTCTCTGCACCTATTTTCAGTTTCAAATTACGACTTTTTATACCGAAAATATGTCAATTACTGAAAACGGCGATGGGTCATATTTTGCCCAAACCCCCCTGCAGTTTTCAAAATGTCTGAAATTTCGGAAATTTGACTCCTGAGCGTGATTTTTGAGCCGAATTCTGACTCTCTGCACCTATTTTCAGTTTCAAATTACGACTTTTTATGCCGAAAATATGCCAATTACTGAAAACGGCGATGGGTCATATTTTGCCCAAACCCCCCTGCAGTTTTCAAAATGTCTGAAATGTCTGAAACTTGACTCCTGAGCGTGATTTTTGAGCTGAATTCTGACTCTCTGCACCTATTTTCAGTTTCAAATTACGACTTTTTATACCGAAAATATGCCAATTACTGAAAACGTTGATGGGTCATATTTTGATCAAACCCCCCTGCAGTTTTCAAAATATCTGAATTTTCGGAAATTAGACTCCTGAGCGTGATTTTTGAGCCGAATTCTGACTCTCTGCACCTATTATCAGTTTCAAATTACGACTTTTTATACCGAAAATATGCCAATTACTGAACACGGCGATGGGTCATATTTTGCCCAAACCCCCCTGCAGTTTTGAAAATGTCTGAAATGTCGGAAATTTGACTCCTGAGCGTGATTATTTATCCGAATTCGGACTCTCTGCACCTATTTTCAGTTTCAAATGTCGGAAATTTGACTCCTGAGCGTGATTTTTTATCCGAATTCTGACTCTCTGCAAGTATTTTCAGTTTCAAATTACGACGTTTCATAACGAAAATATGCCAATTACTGAAATCGGCGATGGGTCATATTTTGCCCAAATCCCCCTGCAGTTTTCAAAATGTCTGAAATTTCGGAAAATAGACTCCTGAGCGTGATTTTTGAGCCGAATTCTGACTCTCTGCACCTATTATCAGTTTCAAATTACGACTTTTTATACCGAAAATATGCCAATTACTGAAAACGGCGATGGGTCATATTTTGCCCAAACCCCCCTGCAGTTTTGAAAATGTCTGAAATGTCGGAAATTTGACTCATGAGCGTGATTTTTTATCTGAATTCTGACTCTCTGCAAGTATTTTCAGTTTCAAATTATGACTTTTTATACCGAAAATGTGCCAATTACTGAAAACGGCGATGGGTCATGTTTTGCCCAATCCCCCCTGCAGTTTTCAAAATGTCTGAAATGTCGGAAATTTGACTCCTGAGCGTGATTTTTTATCCGAATTCTAACTCTCTGCACCTATTTTCAGTTTCAAATTACGACTTTTTATACCGAAAATATGCCAATTACTGAAAACGGCGATGGGTCATACTTTGGAAAACCCCCCTGCAGTTTTCAAAATGTCTGAAATTTGACTCCTGAGCGTGATTTTTTAGCCGAATTCTGACTCTCTGCACCTATTTTCAGTTTCAAATTACGACTTTTTATACCGAAAATATGTCAATTACTGAAAACGGCGATGGGTCATATTTTGCCCAAACCCCCCTGCAGTTTTCAAAATGTCTGAAATTTCGGAAATTTGACTCCTGAGCGTGATTTTTGAGCCGAATTCTGACTCTCTGCACCTATTTTCAGTTTCAAATTACGACTTTTTATGCCGAAAATATGCCAATTACTGAAAACGGCGATGGGTCATATTTTGCCCAAACCCCCCTGCAGTTTTCAAAATGTCTGAAATGTCGGAAATTTGACTCCTGAGCGTGATTTTTGAGCCGAATTCTGACTCTCTGCATCTATTTTATGTTTCAAATTACGAATTTTTATACCGAAAATATGCCAATTACTGAAAACAGCGATGGGTCATATTTTGCCCAAACCCCCCTGCAGTTTTCAAAATGTTTGAAATTTCGGAAATTTGACTCCTGAACGTGATTTCTGAGCCAAATTTTGACTCTCTGCACCTATTTTCAGTTTCAAATTACGACTTTTTATACCGAAAATATGCCAATTACTGAAAACGGCGATGGGTCATATTTTACCCGAACCCCCCTGCAGTTCTCAAAATGTCTGAAATTTCGGAAATTTGACTCCTGAGCGTGATTTTTGAGCCGAATTCTGACTCTCTGCGCCTATTTTCTGTTTCAAATTACGACTTTTTATACCGAAAATAAGCCAATTACTGAAAACGGCGATGGGTCATATTTTGCCCAAACCCCCCTGCAGTTTTGAAAATGTCTGAAATGTCGGAAATTTGACTCATGAGCGTGATTTTTTATCTGAATTCTGACTCTGCAAGTATTTTCAGTTTCAAATTACGACTTTTTATACAGAAAATATGCCAATTACTGAAAACGGCGATGGGTGATGTTTTGCCCAATCCCCCCTGCAGTTTTCAAAATGTCTGAAATGTCGGAAATTTGACTCCTGAGCGTGATTTTTTATCCGAATTCTGACTCTCTGCACCTATTTTCAGTTTCAAATTACGACTTTTTATAACGAAAATATGCCAATTACTGAAAACGGCGATGGGTCATACTTTGCCAAACCCCCCTGCAGTTTTCAAAATGTCTGAAATGTCTGAAATTTGACTCCTGATCGTGATTTTTGAGCCGAATTCTGACTCTCTGCACCTATATTCAGTTTCAAATTACGACTTTTTATACCGAAAATATGTCAATTACTGAAAACGGCGATGGGTCATATTTTGCCCAAACCCCCCTGCAGTTTTCAAAATGTCTGAAATTTCGGAAATTTGACTCCTGAGCGTGATTTTTGAGCCGAATTCTGACTCTCTGCACCTATTTTCAATTTCAAATTACGACTTTTTATACCGAAAATATGCCAATTACTGAACACGGCGATGGGTCATATATTGCCCAAACCCCCCTGCAGTTTTGAAAATGTCTGAAATGTCGGAAATTTGACTCCTGAGCGTGATTATTTATCCGAATTCGGACTCTCTGCACCTATTTTCAGTTTCAAATGTCGGAAATTTGACTCCTGAGCGTGATTTTTTATCCGAATTCTGACTCTCTGCAAGTATTTTCAGTTTCAAATTACGACGTTTCATAACGAAAATATGCCAATTACTGAAATCGGCGATGGGTCATATTTTGCCCAAACCCCCCTGCAGTTTCAAAATGTCTGAAATTTCGGAAAATAGACTCCTGAGCGTGATTTTTGAGCCGAATTCTGACTCTCTGCACCTATTATCAGTTTCCAATTACGACTTTTTATACCGAAAATATGCCAATTACTGAAAACGGCGATGGGTCATACTTTGCCAAACCCCCCTGCAGTTTTCAAAATGTCTGAAATGTCTGAAATTTGACTCCTGAGCGTGATTTTTTAGCCGAATTCTGACTCTCTGCACCTATTTTCAGTTTCAAATTACGACTTTTTATACCGAAAATATGTCAATTACTGAAAACGGCGATGGGTCATATTTTGCCCAAACCCCCCTGCAGTTTTCAAAATGTCTGAAATTTCGGAAATTTGACTCCTGAGCGTGATTTTTGAGCCGAATTCTGACTCTCTGCACCTATTTTCAGTTTCAAATTACGACTTTTTATGCCGAAAATATGCCAATTACTGAAAACGGCGATGGGTCATATTTTGCCCAAACCCCCCTGCAGTTTTCAAAATGTCTGAAATGTCTGAAACTTGACTCCTGAGCGTGATTTTTGAGCTGAATTCTGACTCTCTGCACCTATTTTCAGTTTCAAATTACGACTTTTTATACCGAAAATATGCCAATTACTGAAAACGTTGATGGGTCATATTTTGATCAAACCCCCCTGCAGTTTTCAAAATATCTGAATTTTCGGAAATTAGACTCCTGAGCGTGATTTTTGAGCCGAATTCTGACTCTCTGCACCTATTATCAGTTTCAAATTACGACTTTTTATACCGAAAATATGCCAATTACTGAACACGGCGATGGGTCATATTTTGCCCAAACCCCCCTGCAGTTTTGAAAATGTCTGAAATGTCGGAAATTTGACTCCTGAGCGTGATTATTTATCCGAATTCGGACTCTCTGCACCTATTTTCAGTTTCAAATGTCGGAAATTTGACTCCTGAGCGTGATTTTTTATCCGAATTCTGACTCTCTGCAAGTATTTTCAGTTTCAAATTACGACGTTTCATAACGAAAATATGCCAATTACTGAAATCGGCGATGGGTCATATTTTGCCCAAATCCCCCTGCAGTTTTCAAAATGTCTGAAATTTCGGAAAATAGACTCCTGAGCGTGATTTTTGAGCCGAATTCTGACTCTCTGCACCTATTATCAGTTTCAAATTACGACTTTTTATACCGAAAATATGCCAATTACTGAAAACGGCGATGGGTCATATTTTGCCCAAACCCCCCTGCAGTTTTGAAAATGTCTGAAATGTCGGAAATTTGACTCATGAGCGTGATTTTTTATCTGAATTCTGACTCTCTGCAAGTATTTTCAGTTTCAAATTATGACTTTTTATACCGAAAATGTGCCAATTACTGAAAACGGCGATGGGTCATGTTTTGCCCAATCCCCCCTGCAGTTTTCAAAATGTCTGAAATGTCGGAAATTTGACTCCTGAGCGTGATTTTTTATCCGAATTCTAACTCTCTGCACCTATTTTCAGTTTCAAATTACGACTTTTTATACCGAAAATATGCCAATTACTGAAAACGGCGATGGGTCATACTTTGGAAAACCCCCCTGCAGTTTTCAAAATGTCTGAAATTTGACTCCTGAGCGTGATTTTTTAGCCGAATTCTGACTCTCTGCACCTATTTTCAGTTTCAAATTACGACTTTTTATACCGAAAATATGTCAATTACTGAAAACGGCGATGGGTCATATTTTGCCCAAACCCCCCTGCAGTTTTCAAAATGTCTGAAATTTCGGAAATTTGACTCCTGAGCGTGATTTTTGAGCCGAATTCTGACTCTCTGCACCTATTTTCAGTTTCAAATTACGACTTTTTATGCCGAAAATATGCCAATTACTGAAAACGGCGATGGGTCATATTTTGCCCAAACCCCCCTGCAGTTTTCAAAATGTCTGAAATGTCGGAAATTTGACTCCTGAGCGTGATTTTTGAGCCGAATTCTGACTCTCTGCATCTATTTTATGTTTCAAATTACGAATTTTTATACCGAAAATATGCCAATTACTGAAAACAGCGATGGGTCATATTTTGCCCAAACCCCCCTGCAGTTTTCAAAATGTTTGAAATTTCGGAAATTTGACTCCTGAACGTGATTTCTGAGCCGAATTTTGACTCTCTGCACCTATTTTCAGTTTCAAATTACGACTTTTTATACCGAAAATATGTCAATTACTGAAAACGGCGATGGGTCATATTTTATCCGAACCCCCCTGCAGTTCTCAAAATGTCTGAAATTTCGGAAATTTGACTCCTGAGCGTGATTTTTGAGCCGAATTCTGACTCTCTGCGCCTATTTTCTGTTTCAAATTACGACTTTTTATACCGAAAATAAGCCAATTACTGAAAACGGCGATGGGTCATATTTTGCCCAAACCCCCCTGCAGTTTTGAAAATGTCTGAAATGTCGGAAATTTGACTCATGAGCGTGATTTTTTATCTGAATTCTGACTCTGCAAGTATTTTCAGTTTCCAATTACGACTTTTTATACCGAAAATATGCCAATTACTGAAAACGGCGATGGGTGATGTTTTGCCCAATCCCTCCTGCAGTTTTCAAAATGTCTGAAATGTCGGAAATTTGACTCCTGAGCGTGATTTTTTATCCGAATTCTGACTCTCTGCACCTATTTTCAGTTTCAAATTACGACTTTTTATAACGAAAATATGCCAATTACTGAAAACGGCGATGGGTCATACTTTGCCAAACCCCCCTGCAGTTTTCAAAATGTCTGAAATGTCTGAAATTTGACTCCTGATCGTGATTTTTGAGCCGAATTCTGACTCTCTGCACCTATTTTCAATTTCAAATTACGACTTTTTATACCGAAAATATGCCAATTACTGAACACGGCGATGGGTCATATTTTGACCAAACCCCCCTGCAGTTTTGAAAATGTCTGAAATGTCGGAAATTTGACTCTTGAGCGTGATTATTTATCCGAATTCGGACTCTCTGCACCTATTTTCAGTTTCAAATGTCGGAAATTTGACTCCTGAGCGTGATTTTTTATCCGAATTCTGACTCTCTGCAAGTATTTTCAGTTTCAAATTGCGACGTTTCATAACGAAAATATGCCAATTACTGAAATCGGCGATGGGTCATATTTTGCCCAAACCCCTCTGCAGTCTTCAAAATGTCTGAAATTTCGGAAAATAGACTCCTGAGCGTGATTTTTGAGCCGAATTCTGACTCTCTGCACCTATTATCAGTTTCAAATTACGACTTTTTATACCGAAAATATGCCAATTACTGAAAACGGCGATGGGTCATATTTTGCCCTAACCCCCCTGCAGTTTTGAAAATGTCTGAAATGTCGGAAATTTGACTCCTGAGCGTGATTTTTTATCTGAATTCTGACTCTCTGCAAGTATTTTCAGTTTCAAATTATGACTTTTTATACCGAAAATGTGCCAATTACTGAAAACGGCGATGGGTCATGTTTTGCCCAATCCCCCCTGCAGTTTTCAAAATGTCTGAAATGTCGGAAATTTGACTCCTGAGCGTGATTTTTTATCCGAATTCTAACTCTCTGCACCTATTTTCAGTTTCAAATTACGACTTTTTATACCGAAAATATGCCAATTACTGAAAACGGCGATGGGTCATACTTTGCCAAACCCCCCTGCAGTTTTCAAAATGTCTGAAATGTCTGAAATTTGACTCCTGAGCGTGATTTTTTATCCGAATTCTGACTCTCTGCACCTATTATCAGTTTCAAATTACGACTTTTTATACCGAAAATATGCCAATTACTGAAAACGGCGATGGGTCATATTTTGCCCTAACCCCCCTGCAGTTTTGAAAATGTCTGAAATTTCGGAAATTTGACTCCTGAGCGTGATTTTTGAGCCGAATTCTGACTCTCTGCACCTATTTTCAGTTTCAAATTACGACTTTTTATGCCGAAAATATGCCAATTACTGAAAACGGCGATGGGTCATATTTTGCCCAAACCCCCCTGCAGTTTTCAAAATGTCTGAAATTTCGGAAATTTGACTCCTGAGCGTGATTTCTGAGCCGAATTCTGACTCTCTGCACCTATTTTCAGTTTCAAATTACGACTTTTTATACCGAAAATATGCCAATTACTGAAAACGGCGATGGGTCATATTTTACCCGAACCCCCCTGCAGTTCTCAAAATGTCTGAAATTTCGGAAATTTGACTCCTGAGCGTGATTTTTGAGCCGAATTCTGACTCTCTGCACCTATTTTCAGTTTCAAATTACGAATTTTTATACCGAAAATATGCCAATTACTGAAAACGGCGATGGGTCATATTTTGACCAAACCCCCCTGCAGTTTTCAAAATGTCTGAAATGTCGGAAATTTGACTCCTGAGCGTGATTTTTTATCCGAATTCTGACTCTTTGCACCTTATTTCAGTTTCAAATTACGACTTTTTATACCGAAAATATGCCAATTACCGAAAACGGCGATGGGTCATATTTTGCCCAAACCCCCCTGCAGTTTTCAAAATGTTTGAAATTTTGGAAATTTGACTCCTGAACGTGATTTTTGAGCCGAATTCTGACTCTCTGCACCTATTTTCAGTTTCAAATTACGACTTTTTATACCGAAAATATGCCAATTACTGAAAACGGCGATGGGTCATATTTTGCCCCAAACCCCCGTGCAGTTTTCAAAATGTCTGTGTCTGAAATGTCGGAAATTTGACTCCTGAGCATGATTTTTTATCCGAATTCTGACTCTCTGCACCTATTTTCAGTTTCAAATTACGACTTTTTATACCGAAAATATGCCAATTACTAAAAACGGCGATGGGTCATATTTTGCCCAAACCCCCCTGCAGTTTTCAAAATGTCTGAAATGTCGGAAATTTGACTCCTGAGCGTGATTTTTGAGCCGAATGCTGACTCTCTGCACTTATTTTCAGTTTCAAGATACGACTTTTTACACCGAAAATATGCCAATTACTGAAAACGGCGAATGGTCATATTTTGCCCAAACCCCCCTGCAGTTTTCAAAATACCTGAAATGTCGGAAATTTGACTGATGAGCATGATTTTTTATCCGAATTCTGACTCTCTGCACCTATTTTCAGTTTCAAATTACGACATTTTATACCGAAAATATGCCAATTACTGAAAACGGCGATGGGTCATATTTTGACCAAACCCCCCTGCAGTTTTCAAAATGTCTGAAATGTCTGAAATTTGACTCCTGATCGTGATTTTTGAGCCGAATTCTGACTCTCTGCACCTATTTTCAGTTTCAAATTACGACTTTTTATACCGAAAATATGTCAATTAATGAAAACGGCGATGGGTCATATTTTGCCCAAACCCCCCCTGCAGTTTTCAAAATGTCTGAAATGTCGGAAATTTGACTCCTGAGCGTGATTTTTGAGCCGAATTCTGACTCTCTGCATCTATTTTATGTTTCAAATTACGAATTTATACCGAAAATTTGCCAATTACTGAAAACAGCGATGGGTCATATTTTGCCCAAACCCCCCTGCAGTTTTCAAAATGTTTGAAATTTCGAAAATTTGACTCCTGAGCGTGATTTCTGAGCCGAATTCTGACTCTCTGCACCTATTTTCAGTTTCAAATTACGACTTTTTATACCGAAAATATGCCAATTACTGAAAACGGCGATGGGTCATATTTTGACCAAACCCCCTGCAGTTTTCAAAATGTCTGAAATGTCGGAAATTTGAATCCTGAGCCTTATTTTTGAGCCAACTTCTGACTCTCTGCACCTATTTTCAGTTTCAAATTACGATTTTCTATATCGAAAATATGCCAATTACTGAAAACGGCGATGGGTCATATTTTGCCCGAACCCCCCTACAGTTCTCAAAATGTCTGAAATTTCGGAAATTTGACTCCTGAGCGTGATTTTTGAGCCGAATTCTGACTCTCTGCACCTATTTTCAGTTTCAAATTACGAATTTTTATACCGAAAATATGCCAATTACTGAAAACGGCGATGGGTCATATTTTGACCAAACCCCCCTGCAGTTTTCAAAATGTCTGAAATGTCGGAAATTTGACTCCTGAGCGTGATTTTTTATCCGAATTCTGACTCTTTGCACCTATTTTCAGTTTCAAATTACGACTTTTTATACCGAAAATATGCCAATTACCGAAAACGGCGATGGGTCATATTTTGCCCAAACCCCCCTGCAGTTTTCAAAATGTCTGAAATGTCGGAAATTTGACTCCTGAGCGTGATTTTTTATCCGAATTCTGACTCTCTGCACCTATTTTATGTTTCAAATTACGAATTTTTATACCGAAAATATGCCAATTACTGAAAACGGCGATGGGTCATATTTTGCCCAAACCCCCCCTGCAGTTTTCAAAATGTTTGAAATTTCGGAAATTTGACTCCTGAACGTGATTTTTGAGCCGAATTCTGACTCTCTGCACCTTATTTCAGTTTCAAATTACGACTTTTTATACCGAAAATATGCCAATTACTGAAAACGGCGATGGGTCATATTTTGCCCCAAACCCCCGTGCAGTTTTCAAAATGTCTGTGTCTGAAATGTCGGAAATTTGACTCCTGAGCATGATTTTTTATCCGAATTCTGACTCTCTGCACCTATTTTCAGTTTCAAATTACGACTTTTTATACCGAAAATATGCCAATTACTAAAAACGGCGATGGGTCATATTTTGCCCAAACCCCCCTGCAGTTCTCAAAATGTCTGAAATGTCGGAAATTTGACTCCTGAGCGTGAATTTTGAGCCGAATGCTGACTCTCTGCACTTATTTTCAGTTTCAAGATACGACTTTTTACACCGAAAATATGCCAATTACTGAAAACGGCGAATGGTCATATTTTGCCCAAACCCCCCTGCAGTTTTCAAAATACCTGAAATGTCGGAAATTTGACTGATGAGCATGATTTTTTATCCGAATTCTGACTCTCTGCACCTATTTTCAGTTTCAAATTACGACATTTTATACCGAAAATATGCCAATTACTGAAAACGGCGATGGGTCATATTTTGACCAAACCCCCCTGCCGTTTTCAAAATGTCTGAAATGTCGTAAAATTGACTCCTGAGCGTGATTTTTGAGCCGAATTCTGACTCTCTGCACCTATTTTCCGTTTCAAATAACGACGTTTCATACCGAAAATATGCCAATTACTGTTTACAGCGATGGGTCATATTTTGCCCAAACCCCCCTGCAGTTTTCAAAATGTCTGAAATGTCGGAAATTTGATTCCTGAGCGTGATTTTTGAGCCGAATTCTGACTCTCTGCACTTATTTTCAGTTTCAAATTACGACTTTTTATACCGAAAATATGCCAATTACTGAAAACGGCAATGGGTCATATTTTGCCCAAACCCCCCTGCAGTTTTGAAAATGTCTGAAATGTCGGAAATTTGACTCCTGAGCGTGATTTCTGAGCCGAATTCTGACTCTCTGCACTTATTTTCAGTTTCAAATTAATATATGCCAATAACTGGAAACGGCGAAGGGTCATATTTTGCCCAAACCCCCCTGCAGTTTTCAAAATGTCTAAAATGTCTGAAATTTGACTCCTGAGCGTGATTTTTGAGCCGAATTCTGACTCTTTGCACCTATTTTCAGTTTCAAATTACGACTTTTTACACCGAAAATATGCCAATTACTGAAAACGGCAAAGGGTTATATTTTGCCCAAACCCCCCTGCAGTTTTCAAAATGTCTGAAATGTCGGAAATTTGACTCCCGAGCGTGATTTTTGAGCCGAATTCTGACTCTCTGCACCTTTTTTCAGTTTCAAATTACGACTTTTTATACCGAAAAAATGCCAATTACTGAAAACGGCGATGTGTCATATTTTGCCCAAACCCCCTTGCAGTTTTCAAAATGTCTGAAATGTCGGAAATTTGACTCCTGAGCGTGATTTTGTATCCGAATTCTGACTCTCTGCACCTATTTTCAGTTTCAAATTACAACTTTTTATACCGAAAATATGCCAATTACTGAAAACGGCTATGGGTCATACTTTGCCAAACCCCCCTGCAGTTTTCAAAATGTCTGAAATATCTGAAATTTGATTCCTGATCGTGATTTTTGAGCCGAATTCTGACTCTCTGCACCTATTTTCAGTTTCAAATTACGACTTTTTATACCGAAAATATGTCAATTACTGAAAACGGCGATGGGTCATATTTTGCCCAAACCCCCCTGCAGTTTTCAAAATGTCTGAAATTTCGGAAATTTGACTCCTGAGCGTGATTTTTGAGCCGAATTCTGACTCTCTGCACCTATTTTCAATTTCAAATTACGACTTTTTATACCGAAAATATGCCAATTACTGAAAACGGTGATGGGTCATATTTTGCCCAAACCCCCCTGCAGTTTTCAAAATGTCTGAAATGTCGAAAATTTGACTCCTGAGCGTGATTTTTGAGCCGAATTCTGACTCTCTGCATCTATTTTATGTTTCAAATTACGAATTTTTATACCGAAAATATGCCAATTACTGAAAACAGCGATGGGTCATATTTTGCCCAAACCCCCCTGCAGTTTTCAAAATGTTTGAAATTTCGAAAATTTGACTCCTGAGCGTGATTTCTGAGCCGAATTCTGACTCTCGGCACCTATTTTCAGTTTCAAATTACGACTTTTTATACCGAAAATATGCCAATTACTGAAAACGGCGATGGGTCATATTTTGACCAAACCCCCCTGCAGATTTCAAAATGTCTGAAATTTCGGAAATTTGACTCCTGAGCGTGATTTTTGAGCCGAATTCTGACTCTCTGCACCTATTTTCAGTTTCAAATTACGAATTTTTATACCGAAAATATGCCAATTACTATAAACGGCGATGGGTCATATTTTGACCAAACCCCCCTGCAGTTTTCAAAATGTCTGAAATGTCGGAAATTTGACTCCTGAGCGTGATTTTTTATCCGAATTCTGAATCTTTGCACCTATTTTCAGTTTCAAATTACAACTTTTTATACCGAAAATATGCCAATTACCGAAAACGGCGATGGGTCATATTTTGCCCAAACCCCCCTGCAGTTTTCAAAATGTCTGAAATGTCGGAAATTTGACTCCTGAGCGTGATTTTTTATCCGAATTCTGACTCTCTGCACCTATTTTATGTTTGAAATTACGAATTTTTATACCGAAAATATGCCAATTACTGAAAACGGCGATGGGTCATATTTTGCCCAAACCCCCCCTGCAGTTTTCAAAATGTTTGAAATTTCGGAAATTTGACTCTTGACTCCTGAACGTGATTTTTTTATCCGAATTCTGACTCTCTGCACCTATTTTCAGTTTCAAATTACGACTTTTTATACCGAAAATATGCCAATTACTAAAAACGGCGATGGGTCATATTTTGTCCAAACCCCCCTGCAGTTTTCAAAATGTCTGAAATGTCGGAAATTTGACTCCTGAGCGTGATTTTTGAGCCGAATGCTGACTCTCTGCACTTATTTTCAGTTTCAAGATACGACTTTTTACACCGAAAATATGCCAATTACTGAAAACGGCGAATGGTCATATTTTGCCCAAACCCCCCTGCAGTTTTCAAAATACCTGAAATGTCGGAAATTTGACTGATGAGCATGATTTTTTATCCGAATTCTGACTCTCTGCACCTATTTTCAGTTTCAAATTACGACATTTTATACCGAAAATATGCCAATTACTGAAAACGGCGATGGGTCATATTTTGACCAAACCCCCCTGCCGTTTTCAAAATGTCGGAAATGTCGGAAAATTGACTCCTGAGCGTGATTTTTGAGGCGAATTCTGACTCTCTGCACCTATTTTCCGTTTCAAATAACGACGTTTCATACCGAAAATATGCCAATTACTGTTTACGGCGATGGGTCATATTTTGCCCAAACCCCCCTGCAGTTTTCAAAATGTCTGAAATGTCGGAAATTTGACTCCTGAGCGTGATTTATGAGCCAAATTATGACTCTCTGCACCTATTTTCAGTTTCAAATTACGACGTTTCATACCGAAAATATGCCAATTACTGAAAACGGCAATGGGTCATATTTTGCCCAAACCCCCCCTGCAGTTTTCAAAATGTTTGAAATTTCGGAAATTTGACTCCTGAACGTGATTTTTGAGCCGAATTCTGACTCTCTGCACCTATTTTCAGTTTCAAATTACGACTTTTTATACCGAAAATATGCCAATTACTGAAAACGGCGATGGGTCATATTTTGCCCCAAACCCCCGTGCAGTTTTCAAAATGTCTGTGTCTGAAATGTCGGAAATTTGACTCCTGAGCATGATTTTTTATCCGAATTCTGACTCTCTGCACCTATTTTCAGTTTCAAATTACGACTTTTTATACCGAAAATATGCCAATTACTAAAAACGGCGATGGGTCATATTTTGCCCAAACCCCCCTGCAGTTTTCAAAATGTCTGAAATGTCGGAAATTTGAATCCTGAGCCTTATTTTTGAGCCAACTTCTGACTCTCTGCACCTATTTTCAGTTTCAAATTACGATTTTTTATATCGAAAATATGCCAATTACTGAAAACGGCGATGGGTCATATTTTGCCCGAACCCCCCTACAGTTCTCAAAATGTCTGAAATTTCGGAAATTTGACTCCTGAGCGTGATTTTTGAGCCGAATTCTGACTCTCTGCACCTATTTTCAGTTTCAAATTACGAATTTTTATACCGAAAATATGCCAATTACTGAAAACGGCGATGGGTCATATTTTGACCAAACCCCCCTGCAGTTTTCAAAATGTCTGAAATGTCGGAAATTTGACTCCTGAGCGTGATTTTTTATCCGAATTCTGACTCTTTGCACCTATTTTCAGTTTCAAATTACGACTTTTTATACCGAAAATATGCCAATTACCGAAAACGGCGATGGGTCATATTTTTGCCCAAACCCCCCTGCAGTTTTCAAAATGTCTGAAATGTCGGAAATTTGACTCCTGAGCGTGATTTTTTATCCGAATTCTGACTCTCTGCACCTATTTTATGTTTCAAATTACGAATTTTTATACCGAAAATATGCCAATTACTGAAAACGGCGATGGGTCATATTTTGCCCAAACCCCCCCTGCAGTTTTCAAAATGTTTGAAATTTCGGAAATTTGACTCCTGAACGTGATTTTTGAGCCGAATTCTGACTCTTTGCACCTATTTTCAGTTTCAAATTACGACTTTTTATACCGAAAATATGCCAATTACTGAAAACGGCGATGGGTCATATTTTGCCCCAAACCCCCGTGCAGTTTTCAAAATGTCTGTGTCTGAAATGTCGGAAATTTGACTCCTGAGCATGATTTTTTATCCGAATTCTGACTCTCTGCACCTATTTTCAGTTTCAAATTACGACTTTTTATACCGAAAATATGCCAATTACTAAAAACGGCGATGTGTCATATTTTGCCCAAACCCCCCTGCAGTTTTCAAAATGTCTGAAATGTCGGAAATTTGACTCCTGAGCGTGATTTTTGAGCCGAATGCTGACTCTCTGCACTTATTTTCAGTTTCAAGATACGACTTTTTACACCGAAAATATGCCAATTACTGAAAACGGCGAATGGTCATATTTTGCCCAAACCCCCCTGCAGTTTTCAAAATACCTGAAATGTCGGAAATTTGACTGATGAGCATGATTTTTTATCCGAATTCTGACTCTCTGCACCTATTTTCAGTTTCAAATTACGACATTTTATACCGAAAATATGCCAATTACTGAAAACGGCGATGGGTCATATTTTGACCAAACCCCCCTGCCGTTTTCAAAATGTCTGAAATGTCGTAAAATTGACTCCTGAGCGTGATTTTTGAGCCAAATTATGACTCTCTGCACCTATTTTCAGTTTCAAATTACGACGTTTCATACCGAAAATATGCCAATTACTGTTTACAGCGATGGGTCATATTTTGCCCAAACCCCCCCTGCAGTTTTCAAAATGTCTGAAATTTTGAAAATTTGACTCCTGAGCGTGATTTTTGAGCCGAATTCTGACTCTCTGCACCTATTTTCAGTTTCAAATTTCGACTTTTTATACCGAAAATATGCCAATTACTGAAAACGGCGATGGGTCATATTTTGCCCAAACCCACCTGCAGTTTTCAAAATGTCTGAAATGTCGGAAATTTGACTCCTGAGCGTGATTTTTGGGCCAAATTATGACTCTCTGCACCTATTTTCAGTTTCAAATTACGACGTTTCATACCGAAAATATGCCAATTACTGTAAACGGCGATGGGTCATATTTTGCCCAAACCCCCCGGCAGTTTTCAAAATGTCCGAATTGTCGGAAATTTGACTCCTGAGCGTGATTTTTTTTCCGAATTCTGACTCTCTGCACCTATTTTCAGTTTCAAATTACGACTTTTTATACCGAAAATATGCCAATTACTGAAAACGGCGATGGGTCATATTTTGCCCAAACCCCCCTGCAGTTTTCAAAATGTCTGAAATTTCGGAAATTAGTCTCCTGAGCGTGATTTTTGAGCCGAATTCTGACTCTCTGCACCTATTATCAGTTTCAAATTACGACTTTTTATACCGAAAATTTGCCAATTACTGAAAACGGCAATGGGTCATATTTTGCCCAAACCCCCCTGCAGTTTTGAAAATGTCTGAAATGTCGGAAATTTGACTCCTGAGCGTGATTTCTGAGCCGAATTCTGAGTCTCTGCACTTATTTTCAGTTTCAAATTAATATATGCCAATAACTGGAAACGGCGAAGGGTCATATTTTGCCCAAACCCCCCTGCAGTTTTCAAAATGTCTGAAATGTCGAAAATTTGACTCCTGAGCGTGATTTTTGAGCCGAATTCTGACTCTTTGCACCTATTTTCAGTTTCAAATTACGACTTTTTACACCGAAAATATGCCAATTACTGAAAACGGCAAAGGGTCATATTTTGCCCAAACCCCCCTGCAGTTTTCAAAATGTCTGAAATGTCGAAAATTTGACTCCTGAGCGTGATTTTTGAGCCGAATTCTGACTCTCTGCATCTATTTTATGTTTCAAATTACGAATTTTTATACCGAAAATATGCCACTTACTGAAAACAGCGATGGGTCATATTTTGCCCAAACCCCCCTGCAGTTTTCAAAATGTTTGAAATTTCGAAAATTTGACTCCTGAGCGTGATTTCTGAGCCGAATTCTGACTCTCTGCACCTATTTTCAGTTTCAAATTACGACTTTTTATACCGAAAATATGCCAATTACTGAAAACGGCGATGGGTCATATTTTGACCAAACCCCCCTGCAGGTTTCAAAATGTCTGAAATTTCGGAAATTTGACTCCTGATCGTGATTTTTGAGCCGAATTCTGACTCTCTGCACCTATTTTCAGTTTCAAATTACGAATTTTTATACCGAAAATATGCCAATTACTATAAACGGCGATGGGTCATATTTTGACCAAACCCCCCTGCAGTTTTCAAAATGTCTGAAATGTCGGAAATTTGACTCCTGAGCGTGATTTTTTATCCGAATTCTGAATCTTTGCACCTATTTTCAGTTTCAAATTACGACTTTTTATACCGAAAATATGCCAATTACCGAAAACGGCGATGGGTCATATTTTGCCCAAACCCCCCTGCAGTTTTCAAAATGTCTGAAATGTCGGAAATTTGACTCCTGAGCGTGATTTTTTATCCGAATTCTGACTCTCTGCACCTATTTTATGTTTCAAATTACGAATTTTTATACCGAAAATATGCCAATTACTGAAAACGGCGATGGGTCATATTTTGCCCAAACCCCCCCTGCAGTTTTCAAAATGTTTGAAATTTCGGAAATTTGACTCCTGAACGTGATTTTTTATCCGAATTCTGACTCTCTGCACCTATTTTCAGTTTCAAATTACGACTTTTTATACCGAAAATATGCCAATTACTAAAAACGGCGATGGGTCATATTTTGCCCAAACCCCCCTGCAGTTTTCAATATGTCTGAAATGTCGGAAATTTGACTCCTGAGCGTGATTTTTGAGCCGAATGCTGACTCTCTGCACTTATTTTCAGTTTCAAGATACGACTTTTTACACCGAAAATATGCCAATTACTGAAAACGGCGAATGGTCATATTTTGCCCAAACCCCCCTGCAGTTTTCAAAATACCTGAAATGTCGGAAATTTGAATGATGAGCATGATTTTTTATCCGAATTCTGACTCTCTGCACCTATTTTCAGTTTCAAATTACGACATTTTATACCGAAAATATGCCAATTACTGAAAACGGCGATGGGTCATATTTTGACCAAACCCCCCTGCCGTTTTCAAAATGTCTGAAATGTCGGAAAATTGACTCCTGAGCGTGATTTTTGAGCCGAATTCTGACTCTCTACACCTATTTTCCGTTTCAAATAACGACGTTTCATACCGAAAATATGCCAATTACTGTTTACGGCGATGGGTCATATTTTGCCCAAACCCCCCTGCAGTTTTCAAAATGTCTGAAATGTCGGAAATTTGACTCCTGAGCGTGATTTATGAGCCAAATTATGACTCTCTGCACCTATTTTCAGTTTCAAATTACGACGTTTCATAACGAAAATATGCCAATTACTGTAAACGGCGATGGGTCATATTTTGCCCAAACCCCCCGGCAGTTTTCAAAATGTCCGAAATGTCGAAAATTTGACTCCTGAGCTTGATTTTTTATCCGAATTCTGACTCTCTGAACCTATTTTCAGTTTCAAATTACGACTTTTTATACCGAAAATATGCCAATTTCTGTAAACGGCGATGGGTCATATTTTGCCCAAACCCCCCCTGCAGTTTTCAAAATGTCCGAAATTTTGAAAATTTGACTCCTGAGCGTGATTTTTGAGCCGAATTCTGACTCTCTGCACCTATTTTCAGTTTCAAATTTCGACTTTTTATACCGAAAATATGCCAATTACTGAAAACGGCGATGGGTCATATTTTGCCCAAACCCACTTGAAGTTTTCAAAATGTCTGAAATGTCGGAAATTTGACTCCTGAGCGTGATTTTTGGGCCAAATTATGACTCTCTGCACCTATTTTCAGTTTCAAATTACGACGTTTCATACCGAAAATATGCCAATTACTGTAAACGGCGATGGGTCATATTTTGCCCAAACCCCCCGGCAGTTTTCAAAATGTCCGAATTGTCGGAAATTTGACTCCTGAGCGTGATTTTTTTTCCGAATTCTGACTCTCTGCACCTATTTTCAGTTTCAAATTACGACTTTTTAAACCGAAAATATGCCAATTACTGAAAACGGCGATGGGTCATATTTTGCCCAAACCCCCCTGCAGTTTTCAAAATGTCTGAAATTTCGGAAATTAGTGTCCTGAGCGTGATTTTTGAGCCGAATTCTGACTCTCTGCACCTATTATCAGTTTCAAATTACGAATTTTTATACCGAAAATATGCCAATTACTGAAAACGGCGATGGGTCATATTTTGCCCAAACCCCCCTGCAGTTTTGAAAATGTCTGAAATGTTGGAAATTTGACTCCTGAGCGTGATTTTTGAGCCGAATTCTGACTCTCTGCACTTATTTTCAGTTTCAAATTAATATATGCCAATAACTGGAAACGGCGAAGGGTCATATTTTGCCCAAACCCCCCTGCAGTTTTCAAAATGTCTGAAATGTCGGAAATTTGACTCCTGAGCGTGATTTTTGAGCCGAATTCTGACTCTCTGCACCTATTTTCAGTTTCAAATTACGACTTTTTATACCGAAAAAATGCCAATTACTGAAAACGGCGATGGGTCAAATTTTGCTCAAACCCCCACCCCTGCAGTTTTCAAAATGTCTGAAATTTCGAAAATTTGACTCCTGAGCGTGATTTTTGAGCCGAATTCTGACTCTCTGCACCTATTTTCAGTTTCAAATTACGAATTTTTATACCGAAAATATGCCAATTACTATAAACGGCGATGGGTCATATTTTGACCAAACCCCCCTGCAGTTTTCAAAATGTCTGAAATGTCGGAAATTTGACTCCTGAGCGTGATTTTTTATCCGAATTCTGAATCTT